>NW_021703776.1:65210341-65502769 GCF_005190385.1 Monodon monoceros | reverse complement strand
TGTGTGTGTGTGTGTGTGTGTGTGTGTGTGTGTGTGTGTGTGTGTGTTTCCTCACATGCACTTCTAGATGAATCAAAAATGCTTACATGTATGTATTAGAAATTCGTAATAATGGTTAATAACTGTTCCTTTTGGAGAGTCTAGGGACAGGATTTGGGGAAGCAGATGGTCTGTGGGATGAGTGAGGAGACTTTACTTTTTAATTTCTTTTTTTTTACAAGACTGCATTGCTTACATAATTTAAATTTAAAATCAATTTTAAATAAATGAGTCTAATTAGAAGCATCGGGTTTATAACTTCACTTCTTGGTTTTCTCACAGATAACATGGCAGAGTTTTTTCCTGGCAGGTTTTCCTCTACTCTCTTTTTGAAAATGACAGTACTAGGTAGTGGGTTGTAAGTATTCATTTTCAACAATGGAATGGTTATAAAATGCCAGACCCTTCCACTTTTTTTTTTTTATTATTTAGCGCTTAAGATTTCCAGGTTCTAAAAATAAGATAAACTTCTCTCCTGCGTTTATGTACCTTGGACAATGTTTTAAGTATATAGTAGTCATTTATAAAGTGTGTATCTAAAGGTGGACAACAAAACTGTGTTTGCAATAATCATTTTTCTTTTCAAGCTATCTCAGAGCAATCCCAGGAAATGTTCTTTCATGATCAAAGCAAATCACGGCCTGGAAAGATGCACTGTTTTCAGTTAACTCTGCTACCAGCAAGTGCCAAATGCATTTGAAGACAGAATGTTTCACACTAGAGAAAGTTAAGTACAGCACTAAAAAGCAGCCATGAGATCACCAAGAGAACGTACAGAGAAAACATGTGGGCAGACTGTATGTATTTATTCAGGGCAAAACCACCATCAGCTTTATATAGCTCACAACGTGCCCCAGAGAATAACCGAGACTTGAAAAAGACAGAAGGAAAATATGCATGGCTCCCAACTGTCAAAGCAGGCAGTTGGGCAACTATACTCATCATGATTTAAAAGCCTGTAACATATTCTATTTCAAAGGTATTACATTTCTTTCCCAACCCCGTGGAAAGGAATATAGTCCCTCTAAGAAAATGGGCAATTTGTACTTGAGCTAACTTTAAAGCCCTGGCTAAGGACAGATATCATAATGTTTCTGTGTCAGTGGATAAATAATTCCTGGTTAAGAAGACCACAAAACATAGAAGAAGCCACAAATGTAGACTCGTAAAGCAGCTTATGGTTAGGGAAAGCCAGTCATGACAAACACATTCTTTCTTTTGGTTCTTCCCACCTAATTTAATATCAACTTCATCATTACTAAGAAGGTGCATGCCTAAGTACTGGGAGCATGAGGGAGGGAAGGGGAGACATACTTTATCTACCCTACAGTAGTTATATCCTTGCTACTAATTATGACTCAGAAAGTCACCTCTCATTTGCTATGCAGCTTGTCCCCATTACTCTGCCGCAAAGCAGTACTTTTTTGAAGTGGGATGTGGGAAGAAAATATTGAAATTCCACTTATCCTGTTCTAGAAACAGAACAGGAAATTAAGCTTTACTAATATTTACTGTTGAATGATCCTGGGTTTCCACCCTCAGTCCATATGTCAGAGAGTCACATGTGACATATGCTCCACACAGGAGATGGAGGGAAGGGCGGGACTTCCCCCCAATTTGACATTTTCACTGGTTCCTTAGATTTCAACATATTGCAATGAATTACAGATTGTGTATGCCTAATTAGATAGATCTACAGGCTATATTTATAAGGTTTTCAACTAAACTAAATCTTCTCAACATGGTCAAAGGGCTTTTTAAAAAATCTCTGCCAAGAAACCCAGATTGAAGATAAAACTAATGATGCAAGTTAGAGCAGATAAAAAATAAAGTGGCAGTGGCAGAGTTAACACATCTATTCTTAACATGAATTCTCTGCCATGTTATAAATCAAAAATGACAATGATTCAATCATATGTGGACCTATGTCAGCCCCCCTCCAATTTTAAATTATCTAAAGGCTTCCATCTATTTTCTCTAATGATGAATTTCTTTTAATTGCACATCGTTTCTTGAGATAGTAACTAGAGATGGTTTATATATATATATATGTGTGTGTATGTATAGATATAGCTTATAAATACATATATAAATATATATCTGGGGAGTACATGCTCAGTTTTTCTGATAGATGTGTATATTCAAAAACATTGAGGCCAGTCTTCAAAAAAACAGAACAAGGGGCAAGAAGAGATCAGTAGAGAATAAAGGGCATGTCAATTCTTAATTTCTCATTGATTTTTTCTGAAATGCTGACTAAACTCATTTCATAAGGAACCACTAACTTAAGCACGTACACATTAAAGGGATTGTTTTTTTTTAATTTTATTTATTTTTTATACAGCGGGTTCTTATTAGTTATCCATTTTATACATATTAGTGTATATATGTCAATCCCAATCTCCCAGTTCATCCCACAACCAGGGATTGTTTTTTTTAAAGTACCTTGTTTTGCTAACTTTGGCCCACCCTCCTCCAGAGCCATTTTCCTGAAGTGATTAACTTAAGAAATGCATGATGACACAATGGATTCCAAGAGAAAATGTTGATTCACCTAAATAAGTGAGTAATTTCCATCTTACTTAAGCAACTTAAATGCAAATGATCCATTTTATGTTTTCTTTCTGTGCCTTCTCCCTTACTGAGAAATGTGCATATTATTTCACAGTGAAAGTAGAAAAGATTCCTTAGAAATTAACATTTACCAGGGAAACCACCTGCAAAGACTGCCTCTGCTCCTTTCCCATTGTACAGTTGGAAGGGGCATCAGAAATCAGCCACTGCAGCCTCCTCATTATACAGATGGCAAAATTGGGGCATGGCAAGATGTAGCTACGTCAGAAAGACTGCACAGTTCATTAGCCTACAAAGCCAGGACCAAACTCTTCCTGACTCATGGACCAATTACTCCCCAACGAAAGGAGACTAAAGCATAAACATTGTGGTATTCTTAGAAAGGAGTTTGCTCAAAAAGTTAATTCATGTACAATTGCTTTTCCTAAAAGGACTACCTTCCATAGAAATAAAAAATAGGAAAGGAGAGAAAGAGCATAAGAAAGAAGAAAACTAATAACTTTAGGATATAAAACGGCCTTGAAATGAGGTTTTAAAGTGATTGCACAACTATTTTGACAACTAGGAGCACATTTCCATTCTTTGTGTAGAATCTCTGTTATTCCATGGAAATGTTAGAAGGTAAGCACATTTATGATAGTTTTAACTAGCATAAAGAGTGTAGTGTACTCCGCTTGTATTTAACATACTCCAGAAAATTGTGCATTTCTCTTTGACTTTGGTGATGCAGTGACCCAGTGACCTTTTTTTGGTATTATATCTTTCTCTAGTGTGAATAGTTTTGTCTTCAAATGCATTTGGCACTTGTGAGCAGCTGAATTAACTGAAAACACTGCATTGTTTTCAGGAAGCGATTTGCCTTAATTACAAAAGATCTCCCAAGAGCTCCTCACCAATCTAAGGTAAGACTCTTTTTAAAAAAGTATATAGTATCTTAGAGGTTCTGATTCATTGGGTCTGGGAACTAGCATTTTTAGGAAGTACCTCTGTGATTCTGATGTAGGACCATACTTTCAAAAATACTGCTTTGTAAGAACCTTTCCAAGCGCTTATTTTAGCCAATTCCCTTAGAATGGGGCAAATAGAATGTTCCCACGATGTGTTCAGTGCAATAACTGCTTGATATTGTGTAGGCAGATGATATGCTTATTTAAGTGAATTTCTCAGTTTGACAATGTGGAATCACATACTACCTGTCACAAAGAAGAATGTTTTCAAAGATCAAAGAAGTTATAATACATAACTTGAAATAGACTACTTTAGGACTTCCCTAACTAAATCTATATTTTGAAACACTTTCTTGTTTGGTTTCAGGTAGTCCCCATTTGTTAAAGAATAAATAACATAAATGAGAATGTAATAACGAAAGCATTTTACCCTTCAGATAAGTCTATCACAGAACTGGTCTTGAGATGGAAATGAAGAACTCCTAATCAAGAATCCCCCCCCTTTATGCCTCCTACCATATCCAAAATTCCTAACAATACCTGTCAGCTTCTAAATGTAATCTAGAAGAACGCCATTAATCCATCAAGGACCATTAATGTGTAAATACAGATTGACTTATAAAACGGTAATGAAACAAAGAACTGATGTCTTTTTTTTTTTTTAACATCTTTTCCCCATATCTCCTCCCTCTTGAGTCTCCCTCCCGCCCTCCCTATCCCACCCCTCTAGGTGGACACAAAGCACCGAGCTGATCTCCCTGTGCTATGCGGCTGCTTCCCACTAGCTATCTGTTCTACATTTGGTAGTATATGTAAGTCCATGCCACTCTCTCACTTCGTCCCAGCTTACCCTTCCCCCTCCCTGTGCCCTCAAGTCCATTCTCTACGTCTGTGTCTTTATTCCTGTCCTGACCCTAGTCTTAATAAGAATGCAACCAAGTAAAGATTTAGATAGATTCTAGGTCAGGTGCTCTGGCCTGGGGAGGTCTAAAACAGCAGAGTGTGGATTCTTAAAGCCAAGAGAAGCATGAGGGAACTGCAAGGAAGAGAAATGAAGAGAAGAGAGGAAGGACCTGCTAAAGATAAACTAAAACAACTTCACAATTTTGACACTCTGCTGACCTTGTCCCAGAGCTGTTTCTTCCTGAATATCTATAAAGACCTGCCTTCTTCTAGTAGGCAGGGTAGAAGGTGCTTGGCTTAAGAGAGGTAGCCCTACATGTGCAAGAACAGACCAGAATTAAAATCCAAGCTCTAACAGCAGCTGTGTGATCTTGTACATTACCTCTGTACCTCTCAGTTCCCCATCTGTAAAAGGGGATAATAATTCCTATTCATGGACCTTTGAGAAATAAAGAGATGGGTATATAAAGTTCCTGATATGGTGCTTCTTCTCTTCATCTGCTCATCTGTTCTGCTCCATCTGATCACCCTGCAGCGCAGGAAAAAGGAAAGGGGGAGGCATTTTCCCCGGTAGCACATCTGAGGCATTTGTGAGTTGTTTTCTGATTTTCCTTACAAGTATTTGTGTCTTTTTACAAATTCTGCAGCCATTTCCAGGGAGAAATAAATATCACTCCATGAATATGAACTGATTATATCTCATTTTCTGTCATTTCAGTACTCTTACTCTTACTCAAAGGTGAGAGTGAATATAGATTACAAAAAAGGTGAATACAAAAAAGGTGAATATAGATTTGGAATATTATGCATCTTTATGAAATAAAACAAAACTAACACTAATTTCTTGAGGGTTCATTGTATTTGGCAGTAGAGGAAATGCAAAGAAATATAAGACACACATCTTCTGCACTAAAGAAGTTAATTGATTAACGGTTCAAGGCAAGCGAAAAGTTTCAGAGCCATTAAAAATTAAACAACAGCTCAGACATAATAGGAAAGATGTCATGAGGCAGTTCATGATTAATTTCAAAATGAATTGCGCAGACAATAATTTTTAAATGATTTTAAAAGAGAGAGCGATCACTTCCGTTTACATACTGAGGAAAGTTTGAAGCAGAAATTGGTGGAAATTGGTGGCCTGTGGGTTGAAATCAAGCTGCAGGCCTATTTAATTTGAAACTTTTAGTGTTGTTCTGTTTTGTTTTTGTGGCTCTTTTTAGTAAGTTGCCAACATGAAAATTGTGGAGAATAACGCCTATGGTACAGGGAAGGCCTTTCCAGACTAAATTGGTTATCCTGGGATTTTAAAGGAAGAGGAACAAGAGAGAAATCCAATTATAGTCCTACTCTCCATTAGTTCATTCATTTGTGAATAGCATCTCTCTTCTATCTGGGCATTTCTAACATTGAAATATATTCCCTGTCTTTCCTGCTGTCAAAAATTCTTGTTAACAACAACCTTAAAGAGACTTACTATTTCTTGAGCTACCAGCAATAATTAAAATCATCAGGGTAAAAACCAGCGGTTCCTCCTCCTAGGTGATTATCAGCTTAGAGCTGGCTTCATGGGCTGACCACTTCATAAAGTGAACAAGCAGGTAATTAAATCCTCAAATCTGCAGGAATCCACAGGGTCTAAACGCCAACAAGCAATTTTACATTTAAGACATTTTGAGAATCAGGCCAATGAATAAACAGATATCTTAGATTTGATTCCAGCATATACCCTGACTGCAAAGAAGCAAAATAAAAATGAAAAAGCTTTGCACATAGTCTCTGTCTTTTTATTTAACGCCACTATATTGGTAGAACATTGAAATGCTCTCATTTAAATATTCGGAAGCCCAGGATGGTTTGTTCTCCAAAAACTTTTCTTTATCATATAAACGTATGTCTAACCTTATAGGATTTAACTGACATTTACTTCTTCAAGTTGCTTGCAAGACTTATTTTATTCATTGAAAACACCAAATATTCTCTGAACCAATCTGTATATCCAAAGATTTTTTTCATGAAATATTTCAAAGATGGTTCTACTCACACTCTAACTCCTGAAGAGTACAGCAGCGTATTTTAATATCTTAACACTTTAGTGTCGAGATGCACCTTCCGAATTTTCACTGATCATCAGGAGAATCGCTCATATCCATATGCAATGTTAGAAGCAATCATTTGAAATAGGAGGAGGGAAGACAAATATTTTCTAGAAGGGTAGAGCCACTGAACCATATGTATTATTCCCATACCCACGTAAAACACCTCAACACATGAAAATTTGACTTTCAAAATATGAGACTTTTTACTTCATAAAACATTTTGAGTTGCTACACAGCGCCCCTTTAAACACACATCACCTTAGTGTCTTGCACATAGTAGATGCTTGATTCAGCCATTGAATATGAATTAAATGACTAAATGAGATGTTTATCAACATCCAAGTTTTATTTTCAACACAATTTCTTAGAAATATATGTATATTTTTATTATTTGAATACACTTATTCTGTGGGTTTAAGATCATCTTCACTCACTAATCTTTTTAAGAGAAGATAAAAACAATTCATTTTGGTCAAGCCTGGGGAATCTGCAACCTAGTCATGTTACAAGTTAGCCCTGAGGAAATCCAAGAATCTGCTATAAATGCTTTCAATTTATAGCATTTCAGAGGCTGAATGGCATTAGCCCACTAACCTGGCAGTTCAACCACTTGGAGTTATAATTAAACACATCGCAACCTTTCGTTGAAATGTCTGTTTTTGTAGACACAGAAGGAAAATTGTGGGGAGCAAAATGACCTTGGTTGCTGCACAATACTAATATGTTTTTCACCAAAACTAATACAGGGAAATAAATAAATAATAATAATGAAGCTGCTTTGAATTTAAAGCAGACCAGACTGTGCTGTAAGCACTGCTAGACAGAGGACCAAATACTTCTCTTAAGGCATGTAGTTCCAAAACTAAGAGTGTTTAAGTTAGATCCCTCTGCTGGGCAAATTCAAACCTTTCAAAGAAACAATACCTCTTCCCAGACCCCCATGTAAGAATAAAACAATATATAGCCACAGGGCCCACGAAGATAAACAAAAGCTGGCAAATCGACAAAGTTCCTCTAGAGTATAGGTACTCATTTAGGCAGCAGGAGGATAAACAGGACTCAAGGTCCAGCTTTGTTCCAGTCTCTATGGCACCAGTCTCTGGACACCATCCAGCTGAAATCAGGGCAAATATTAGCTGAGTGTTAAAGGGGTGAGTTTGAACTGTACCAGATGAGGAAAGTGGGAATTTCACTGTGTGGCTCTCTCCCTTGCTGGGAAACCTCTTCTATTTCTTCAGTTACTATTCACTCTTCAGCTCTGGCTTCTAATCTCCTTACTCTATCCAAATGGCTCTTACCGACATTACCCATGACTTCCTAATTACAAAACAGTGTTGACATTTTTAGGCTTTACTTTAATACATCTTTCTGCAACACTTGGCTTGGTAACTATTCCATCCCCTAAATCCCCTTTCCTCTTGAGTCTCATGGACATGTATGCTACCAGTTCTCGCGTTCTACCACCTGTTGATCTTTCTCCATCTCCTTTGTGGAACTGTCTTTCTCTGCCTCCTTCTAAAATACCATTATTCCTATAGTATTATATCCTCTCTGGGTAGGGTTGTGTTCTCTCTTACAACTTATTAAAAAAAAATCCACAGTGGATGCCAGGAGCTAGGGGAAGGAGGAAGAGGGAGTAATTATTTAATGAGTATAAAGTCTCAGATTTGCAAGATGGCAATTTCTGTTGTGAGATTTTTCACAACATTGTGAATATACTTAACACCGCTAAACTGTACACTTAAAAATGTTTTTTTACCATGATAGATGTTAGACAGATGAGAAAGAGAGAGGGAGAGAGGTTCCAAATCCCAAATTTAGGATAATTTTGGTTACAAATAGCACCTTGGCTAGCTCACTACATGGCTTCAAAATGGTTGCGCCTGCTCCACGCTTCATATTCTCACACATCTCGCCTTATAAGCATTAAGGAACTCTCCCAGCAGGGCCCAGGAGACACCCTTATATTTCTAAACCAGAACTGAATCACCAGCCACTTCCTAAGCAAATCACTGTGATATCACTATGACCAGAAGAGACGGTTCAAGCTGAGAGGCTTCTCAGAAACCTTTGCTGAGGATGAGGTTAGCCTCTCCTTCCCAGAGCACATGGCTGCACAGAGAAGGGTGAAGGCACAAAGTCAGAGCTCTACCGGTAAGGAAGAAGGGACATGGAGAAGATTTAGTTGGACAACTATATCTGTTACACTGATCTCTCCTATGTGCAGCAGACACACGGATACAACTGTTTCTAAAACATCTGCTCTCATATCTAACTTAACATGTACAAAACCAGTCATTATCTGCACTTTTCATATTTCCAATTGCATTTGAGAACACTTCCACGTAATCAAAAGTCTAGTCAGAAACCTGGGAGAGGTCTTCCACTCCTTCTTTTCCTATATAAACAACAATCCCCAATTCTGATAATCTTGACTCTCCATCTCATTTCTATTGCCACTACCTCCTAACTCATCTCCCTGCCTCTAGGCTGGCTTTTCCCAGCCCACTCCAACTAGAGCAATTATTCTAAAGCACAGACCTGACCATGTAACTCTCTTTACGAACTGTCTACAACAGTGATTCTTTTGACTATGACTCCCTTGAAATCAGGTGCAAAATTTTTTGAATGACTAAGTATGTGAAATTTTCTGGTAGACTATCCCAGAAAAAAATCCATGACCCAGAAAAGGTTAAAAAAACCACTGATAAAATGGATTTTTAGAAAACTAAGATATTTAGTATGGAATATAAGACCTTTTATAATCTGTTTCCTACCTACCTCTCCAGACTCATCCCTTACATTTCTTTCCCTTATATATTATGTTCCACTTAAACTATGTGCAGTTACTCAAGTAGTATAACTTGTGCCTATGTATAAACTAGTACTTCTTTCTAGACTATTTTTTTCTCCCCGCATCCATTTAGCACATACCAATACACTCTTCAAAATCCAGTTTGTATATCACTTCCTCAGTAAAGCCTTCATTTATGGCCCCAGAATATATCATTTCCTTCTATGTACCTTCACTGTACAGATATTTTTCTATTTATAACACATTTGTCTCTGTAATGTATATTTTGTCCACCAAACTGAGCTGAGGAAATGATGGTGTCTTATCCTTTTTGTGTGTCCCCATCTCCTAGAATAAATCCCAATACAAAGTAAATGTTCACGAGGTATTTATTGAAAGGAACAACTTGAAAATATATATGCTCATAGTTAGTCTATAATCATGGAATTGTGGATTAACCAGATATTGGGTATTAACCTGACAACTGCTTCCTTTCTCTTACCTAGGCTTAATAGCAATTGTTCTCAAACTTTAGTGTGCACCAAACTTACCACTGAAGCTTCTTAAAAATACATGGGGAAGCCTTGGGCCCTATCCCAGACGTACTGAGCCAGAATCTCCAGGGCTACAGCTCTGACATCTGTTTTAACAATAAGCTGCCCAGATGATCATCACGCACATCAAAACCTAACTCCTGCTCTCAAGAACTGACAGAAACCACTTTCCATTCCAGGACAAGGACCAAAGAAATATTCTCAATCTCTCTGCAGTGTGACCTTAGGCAAAAGGGTCTGTCACTACTTGTGACAGCAGAGGATAATCCATTTTAATCACTGCCAACCTCCTTTCATTGAAGTTCAAGAAGAAATGTAAAAGGAACTTCAATCCTGTAAGTCATTTGGACAGTTCCAGCTGAAGAGCCAAAGCAGAAAATTAATATTCCAGCTCCCAGAAACTTTATTTCCATCTTTCTTCTGGGTATAAATAATTTGTAAGTCAAATGGAATTGTTCTGGACATAGTGATTTTGCATAATGACTCATAGCATGATATTCAGGCTCACATTCAGTCATATTTTTCTTACATTTCCATAGAAGACTGACCACCCTATTCCCTAAGCATCCCAACAGAGCCCCCAGCCAACACCCAGCCCCTGCCCAGACCAATCAGCCACTGAAAGAAAAAAATATTTTTTAATTTTTATTTATACAATAAATCAGAAACGGCACAGAAGATGAACCTGGACAAAGACCTGAGTGCTTGCAACCAGACTACAGCTGCACTCTCTTTGTTCAGGGAGGGAGCAAGCATGACTCCTCAGACACCCTCAAAGCCAGTAGACAATGGTTCCTCTCTGATCATTCACTCTTTATGAAGTGAATCAGATATTGGTGTTTACTTATTCATATAAGCCTAATTACTCATCTTATTAACCATACTTCATCTTCCCAGTTTTATTTATGCATTGCCAACCTAGGTAAATATGGTGGTCATGGAGGTACCTTACTTCACAGATGCTTCCTCTCAATAAATCTCTTGCATATCTAATCCCATGTTGTCTTTTTAAAGGACCCAAACTGACACAGTGCTGGCTGTATTAAAGACTGTTGCAAACTCTTTGCAGCTACTCCCATTAAAAGATGGAGACCCAGGGAGTCCAGTTTTCCAACCATCCATACCAGGATGCCAAGAGAAGACATCTGGGAACCTGCAGGCCAGTTCATCTGCCAGCTGAGTACCACTAAGTTATCTCCAACAACATCATGAGCAGCAGAAAAATCACCCAGCCAAACTCTGCCTGAATTCTAGACCCATACAGTTTTGAGATGAAATAAAATAGCTTCTGTTTTAGCCGTTAAGTTTTGGGGTAGTTTGCAGCAATAGATTGCTCTTTCTTATTTAGTTGAGTTTAAAATCAATAACCTATGTCCATAATTCCTCACAAAAGAAAACGTTTTAAGAGTCTATATGAGAGAGTATTTTTCCATAGTCTCTCAGGCTATAATTTTTGATGTAAGATTAGGTTTTATTCAAATCTAACCAGTTGAGTTCAATAGAAAATTCTTGTAATTTCAGATGCTAAGAAAGCACCTTTCAAAAGCTCCTCTACCTGCAAATTTTTAATTCATTGGCTCGCTTTCTGTCTTAACTTTATAGAAAGCAACTCAATAGTCTTCCAGTTAGCATACAATTCTGCAATATTTTTTTTTATGCCCAAAAGAGGTAGGTAGGGATCACAGGGAGTACAGTGGGAAGCTTTTCAAAAAACTGGGGCTGCTGAAAAGAACACACTGCTGCAGGCAGATTTGAAATGGAACACTGATTTTATTTTGATCAATAAATCCAGATAACACAAGGCATTACCATTCTCAGACACTGCAGTTTTTGCTTCATTTTAACTGAATGTGTCTTGAGGAATCTTGTTTTATTCCATAAAACAGAATGACATTTTTTTCCCCCAGTCAGACAGGCTAGACCTATCTAAAATCAATCTTTCAGCATGGCAAATACATTGTAAATTATAAGGCAATGTGTATACTAAAGCAAGTGTCATAGTTAATTTTAACGATTTATTAAAAGCATGTCAGGATTTTGATAATACCAGGGAGATGAAAATTTCTTACACAGCATGCCAGATCAGCCCAGTTTTCAATTTGAAATTATAGGCCATTGACTAACATGTCATCAGGCTCACATAGTATTTATGGTCGATATGCTCAAGAAATTAAAAGCACTCAATCTTAGGCAAGACATAGATGTGAATGACTAAAACAGAAGATCTGAAAATATTACAGTTGTAATATATACCTTTAATAGATGTTCTGATTTATTTTCCAAGGAACCCAATACCTGCTTTAAAATCACAGCTCCATGGAAATCTTCCAATGCCCAGGTGTCACCACGCCCCTTAGAGTCATCTACAATTCAGGCCATTCCAGTACCTTTGTTTTTATATTAATTGATCCCAGAGAATCAGACTGCATAATCCTAGCTTTTCACTGTAGCTTTAGAAACCATTCTTTTTTTCTGTAACATCCTTCAAGAACCCCACATTTTTGAAGTACGTCATTCATTCATACATACATATACCTTCTACATATACCTTCTGTTGGAAAAGATTTTAAAAAGGAGAAAATTGTTTAGTAAAACATAAGTTGTTTTGTTTTGCAGGGGGAGGGGGGCTGTTTGTTTTGTCTTGTTAGTAGCTTGGCTGGTGAGCAAGCTCTGGAATTGATCAAGAAAGCCGATTCAAAATGCACAGGTTCGGGGATCTGCATTCCTATCCTTTTCGTGTTCCCTCTTCTGTCTCTTCCCTTTCTTTTCTGGTGATCCTATGCACCCTCTTAGCTACAACTGCCCCCTCTTGGCTGATGACCCACCGTCTAGCTTAGACTTCTCTTCTTAGCTCAGCTTTGAAATTCCACCTGTGTATGGCACATCTCCACATAAGTGTTCTCTTCACAACTCAAAAATCAACATTTTACTGAAGTTCAATTTATTCAAGTTCAATAAATACTCATTTAAGCTAAAACCTGCATTTTCAAGATGTGAAAACTGAATCCTAGAGTGGTTTACTAGATTACCTATAGCTGCCCAGTGGAAACAAATCCATTTCTCTAGAAAGAACGCATAAAACCTAAAATTTGTTCTTTGAGATAACCAGTAAAATTGAAAAACTTCTGATTTATCAAGAAAAATAGAGAAGACGTTAAAAAAATTATCACCATCAGGAAAGGATGATTTTCAGTTCTTGAATTTCCACTTACTCTTTATTATGTCAGCTTTCCAGTGAAACTCCCCATTTTGTCATCAATTTATCAGAATTATTTAAAATTCCAATATCTGAATCACCTGTGAGTATTTTTATTCTCTACTCTTTCCCAAGGTCCTGTTTAGTAATAAATCAGGACATTGGACAGAAAAATTGTAGAGGGACTGAAAGGGTGATTCTTCCTCCAAAGGGCTTTTCTCAAGTTTCTAGAAGGCAGTTTTGAATAGGAGCAGAAACATTGACCCAATCAGAGCTTAAGCTGATTGGGATAAAGGTTTCAATCTTCCTCAAGCTGATCTATTTCTGGTTTCCCCTTATTTCTTGCATGTTGTCGTTTAGAGCTCTCAGCTGAGAGTCTGGGCCCATTCACCTGGCAGACCTTGTACTCCAGTTTTTATCTCCCAGCACCACCAGATTTCTGATAACTGCTCTCTGCTCAGCTTCTCTAATTCCTGGCCAGCACTGCCTCATGGGCAAACGTGGCTTAGAAGGTAAATATCACTTCTCTGCCATTCTCTTTATTCTAGGATTATGACTCTTCAAATCCTGGCTGCTTTGGAAACCATACAAAGCCTTCAAGCAGATGTTTTTCTGTATTTCATCCAGATTTTCTAGTTGCTCTCAGGGAGAGGATTGGTTAGGTCCAATCCAGTCCATCATAGTTGGAAGCCAAGATATATTTTGAAGACACAGTGAATGGGATTTGCTGACAAAATTAGATGTGAGAATTGAGTGAAAGAAACCAGTTGAGAATGACTCCAAGGGTCTTGTTTTTGTTGTTGTTGTTCCCAAGAAACCATAAGAATGGAGTTGTAAGTAATTAAAATGGGAAAGGCTGGGTGGGGGAGACAGGTTTGGAGGGAAAAATGATAAGCTCAGTTATGAATACATTAAAAATGAGATGCCTGCTACACATATAAGTGGTGATGCTGAGTAGGCAGTTGGCTATACAAATCTAGAGTTCAGAGGAGTCCAAGATGGAGACATGAATTTGTGAATCTTCAGCCTGTGCTTTTGGAGTTTACAGGGTCGAGGTTAAGATACATACAACATTGGAAGGAAAAACAGTGAGTGGCACTCTTTAAAAGACTGAAGATTTTTTTTAAATCTAAAAAATCTAAATGAATTTTTCAATTTTTATAGCAGAACTTTCAGATCAGAATATCTGAAGTAGAGCAGAACAAGGCAGATAGAGGCAGGATTCTGTGCTTTCAAATAAATCCTACCACACTGTTTCTCTGAAGACAAACAATCATGATTACTTTGTCTTTTCACTCAGGTAGGAGGTTTGGCACCATTAATTTCCCTTTCCAGCCTTCCTCCCAAAGGACCCCATCTGTAGAGAGAAGCCTGAGTAAGGACAGAGTGGTATGTATTAAAAGAGAAACTAGACAGTACAAAAGGACTTGGGAAAGAGAATGAAAAATGAGAAGAAAAAAAGGTAAAATAAAAATACAAGCATACTTGAAAGTGAATAATCCTTGCGTCTGTAACATTTACTTATTTCTAAATGCTTATATATTAGGAAGTCGGGGGGGCGTTGAGTCTAACCTTAGTTATCTATAGGGAATACATACCCTCATCATTAATTAGTAGTAGTCTTTACTTATTTAACTAATTAAATAACTTTTCAAGGAAGAAGAATAAACATGCTTTTATAAATCTTAGAATCTCTACATCTGCTTTTTAAAGAGTCAGTTTTGTCTACTGCCCCCCTAAAACACTCTCATTTATCCTTTCATATACACTATCACCTACAGAGCAAGGATCCAAAGTTTGAGGCCAAAATCAGAATCACAAAGTTTGAGGCTTGGGTAGTTGCATTTTTTTAATTTCCATAGATTTCAAAGTCTTGGTGAGCAACCATGATAAATAATTTTTTGTCTTTCCTCATTTTGATGTTATTCAGTCACTAATTGCCATAGACAATGTTTGTGTCCCTTCAAAATTCATATGTTGAAACCTAACCTCCCATGTGATGGTATTTGGAGGTGGAGCCTATGGGAGATGATGAGCTTATGAGGTCAGAGCCCTCATGACGGGGATTAGTGCCCTTATAAGAGAGACCCCAAAGAGCTTCCTTTCCCTTTCTGCCATGTGAAGACAGCGAGAAGATGACTGTTTATGAACCAGGAAGCGGGCTCTCAGCAGACACAGTATCTGCTAATGCCTTAATCTTGGACTTCCTAGCCTCCAGAACTGTGAGAAATAAATGTTTACTGTCTAAGCCACTCAGTCTATGGTACCATGTTATAGCAGCCTGAAAGGACGCAGATACTAAATGAAGAGTGGTCAGAGCTGCCACTGTCACTGAAAGGTACACATTCATGTCAGTTCTGGATCACCTCAGAAGCCTCTGCTATCATTCTCCTTCTCTTGGTTTCAATCTGACTTTTTGCCAATATCCATATAACTGACAGAATAATCTTCCTAGAACACCACATTGATCACATTACTCCCGGGTGAAGAATCTACCATGGCTTACTATGATATCAAGTTCCTTTTTTTTTTATTTAAACTCAAGTCTCCCTAAAATAATCCCATAATTCTTTATCCTTGCCTCTAATGTCAATCTCCCTAGTGTGTCATATAACAAAAATTCAATTCTGTTTATATTTTATTTAGTTTAATAAGGTCTTCTTATGATTTATAATGCAACATTCTGTTTGTGTGTAATGTATTATATAATTAGTACCAGACACTTAAGGGGTTGACTTCCAAGTGTTGCTATAAAGGCCACCTTGGAGAATATTAGGAAAACAAGCACTTCATGACCTAAGTGTCAGGAGATCAGAATTCTAGCTTCAGCTTCAATGCTAACTAATTACGTGACCTTGGGAAGATCATTCTATTTCTTTAAGTCTCTGCTTTGTCCTTTGCAAATGCAAGGCTCGAATTCAATTACCTCTTAGGTCCTTGTAACTCTAATGCTTTATGAGGCTCTTACCTCTCATAGAGAAGGGTGAACTAATGACTAAAAATAAATAGCATTAGCTTACAAGTTCATAATTTTATAGAAAATAGGCATTTGAAGCAATCTAATAAGCTAAATGATACTGTATTTAACAGATACATAAATTACATTTATTCTTATAGGATTTTTATTTGTTTCTTCTTTTTGTCATTTGTGCAAAAAGTGTTTTGGCTTTTGCTTGTAATCTAAAGCAGTCCACCTCTGACTACTGTGTCTGTTTTACACGAACTCTACTATTTCCAAACAATTCCAATTGCTTTGAGTATGCTCACATCTGGTCACAATAAAGATAAAGCTGTGATAATATTTCTAAAAATAAGTTAAAATTATCTGAGAAGCCAAAAAGCAATAACCGTAATAGAGGTTGCTTCATCTGGCGAAAAATGAAGGGAACTGATGCAGATTTCCTGCTTCTTGGTCATTTTTACCTCCAAACTTTGCTCATACCCTCACCCACCCTGTATCGTGCTATCAGTCCAAATCCATTAGTTCTTTCAAGGTCAGACTCAAAATTTACTTCACTAGCCCTTCCCTCCTATCATACCTTTATTCCTCACGAGACAGGGGCCAGGCTTAGCTTCACTTTACTCCCTACCCATTTATGAACTCTCTCTCCCACTTTAAACATCTACATCAAGGTACCATCATCTTTGCTCTCCTAGCTGCTCAGGAAGCACATCGAGATGTGACCACTGCAACTTTTCATCCTCCACCCTAATATTCTACACCAAATTTTAGCTATATCTTGGCCTGTTCTTTTGGATTACCAATATACTAAAGCAAAAAATATTGATGATTAAATGCTAGCATATATAGATGGGAATAAAAATATATTTATTAAATTCCAAAGTTAACCCACATTATGGAAACATTTGATAACATGAAAAAAGGAAAAAAACAGACTTCTGCATACTAGAGTTAACTTTATCATATATCAGTCTGACTGGAGGTTAAGCCTTCCATCAAAATAGAGAATGATCTATATAATTCTTCTGATTGCTAGGTAGAAGACAGAGAAACCATTCCAGATAATGCTAATAGCCAAGTTGCATAGGAAGAAGAAGGAAGCTTTTTGAGAGACAGTAAATGGTAGTAGTTAAGGGCACCAGTTCTGGATTCATGCTGCCCAAGCTCAAACCCCTCTGCCAATTACCAGTAGGAAGACCTTGAACAAATTACTCCCCATCTCTGTGCCCACGTCTCCCAACAATACAATAGATATAGCACTAGCCCCTACCTCATGGAGTTTTTGTGAAGATTAAATTGTTCACACATATATAAAGTGTACAGAATAGATTAGTCTTTCCAATGATTGTTGCTATTGTTAAGAGGTCCCTCAGTTAAACATGTAAAGCAGCAAATTAAGAACAGGAAGAGCTGGTAACAAAACCTGCACTCAAAGTGTGAGTTTTACAAACTGCAAATAAAACCACTGAGAATTTTCAGCCATCAGTCAAGCAATCCTGTTTCGAGCAGGGAAAACGCATTATGAAGAACCTTGTGGAACACAGACAAGGATCATCGCATACACAAAGATTTCAAAGAAAGAAGGCCCAGAATAGATCCAGAAGAGAACATTCCCTTAGCATCCAATTCTTTAGTTGCCATTAATACTGGAGCAATACTGTGCGTCATAGTGGAGTTTTCCACATGGACATATAAAATATAATGCTTAAGTTTATTAGTTTTATATTAATTAAATACAGGTCATCTATGTGGGTTCAGCTCCTCCCCTAGTTATATTTAATGTTGTTTTTATAGAACAACAAAAGAATACCTAAGTAGATATTTGTATCTTGTGATCCAAGTGTCTGGGGCAGCTACAATGCTGGATCGGGGATGGACAGGCCAGGCAAGAAGCTCTTCTTCCACAAAGGTACCTTAAGGAGGCCTATTCCTTGCTGTGCTGCAAATTCAAGTATGCAGTTCATCTGAAGTGTCCTGTTAATTATTACAGAGGCATCTGAAGGCTCACCTTAAAGGAATGGGTTCAGTCACTTCACATAGTCCACCTCCCTCCTTTCCAGACTCCTGTATATGTATGTCTCCAGTATATGGAGACAGCCAGCTTCTTCTTACCTCTTTCCCTTTTTCTTCCCCAAGGCTGTTCCTCATGCGTCTCTCCTCCTAGTGAACTAATACTATGTCTTCTTCCCAAGGGCTGCCTTTCTTTCATCTAGCCAACATGTCATGTGACCCCTTGCCTTCTGTTTCCCCTACCCATTACACAGTAATTCTCTGTAACTTCCATTCTCTAACCTTTTTGCACATTATTTTCCTTTCTATATTGTTGCTCCCTTTATTTTTAACAAGCTCTGTGCCAGATCACTAGTGTCAGTTATTAACCTCAAGAAAAATGTGTTCACAAGAATCCCCTGGCGGTCCAGTGGTTAGGACTCTGAGCTCTCACTGCCGAGGGCCCAGGTTTGATCCCTGGTCAGGGAACTGAAATCCCACAAGTTGAGTGGCGTGGCCAAAAAGAAAAAAAAAGAAAGAAAAATGTGTTCCCTCTCTTCATTCTATTTCTGACTTAAAAACTTAGCATAATCTTGATGATTTAACAATAGTGCTGACAACATACATGTGTTAATTAAATGACAAACCTCAATTTTTGTCAGATGTAGGGTATAATATTCTTATTTTTATCTTTGCTTCTTTACAGCAAGTATTTTGAGCTGATACTAGGAAAGTCTATCCTCAACACACTCATCCCTCCAACTGACTTAAGAAAGGATAGTGATGATGTAACTTGCCAACAATACCCCTGGAAATTTGACTATTCTTGTCTGATGACAATAAGAATGATGAGACATTAGTCCTTAGGAAAGAGATTTTTCCTTTCCTGAGGCTGGTCAGGGCTGTCAACTACCATATCTGAGCACAGTATCAAAGTTTCATGACCTTCAGTGGTCAAGGAAATGTTTATCTGAAAAGAAGTAACAGAGGCACAATTCCAGGTTAGTATCTAGGAAGTAAACATGTTTACTCTGTAAACAGGATACAACTCAAGAGGAAAATTCCAATACCTTATTATAAAAGCCATGGACATATGTTTTCATTATAGGCAAAATTATATATGGAGAACTCCCAGGCTCTCCACATTTTACCTGCCTCAATAGCCAGGAGACATAGGAAATGCTGTGATTGCCCTTGGTGAAGATATCTATCTGACCGGTTTGAAAGACAGCACAAACAAAACCACAGGGTGGGCAGCAAGCCCAACAAGCCAAGGTACCCACCCCAGTAAAAAGCAATGATCTGACTAGATCAGCAGGCAGAACACAACCACAGTCAATCTCTGTTCTAATTTTTATCACCATGGACTGGTTTCACCTGTTCTTGAATTTCTTATTAATGGAATTATCAATATGTATTCTTGTGTCTGGGTAGCAACATAAAATCTTTGAGCTGTGTGCATCGGTAATATTCTTTTTGTTGCTGAGTAGTATTCCACCGTATGGATGTCGTATAATGTATCTATTCAAGAAGCAAGTTGTTGGATGTGGCTAATGTACAGAATTTATGTGGGGATGGTTGAGAAATGGAGAGTACATCTCAAAATAAACCTGAAAAGAAAGACAGGACCAAAATCACGACACGTGGCTTACTGAGGAGTTTGGACTTTACCTTAAGGGCAATAGGACTTGGATTTTACCTTAAGGAGTTTTAAGGGGTAGGGATAATCAGACACCAAAATCCAGATTATCACTAATGGGAAATCTCAACCTCTAATCAATAATTACTTAGAATTCACCTCAAGGTCTGAGTCTTATAACTGTCAACCAGAGTACATGCACTCCCTCTAATATCCTTCACTTTCATATTCAGCTAAGATATTTTGAGCATCTACTATGTCAGGCTCTCTGTTAGGAAATGTCACGTACGTGACAGTTCTTAAGATTCCTGCCATCCTCATTGCCCCATGAGGGTATTCTTACATCTGCAGGATCCACCTCTGCCACACAGCTTGGCCACTTGAGTCTGCTCTGCATTTTCCAGTTACCTTGTGATAATGGGAGGATTTGATCCTGCTCATTCTTTTTGGAGGAAAACATAAATTGGTGATTGGAATTACAGCTAAAAGCAGGTCTCCCCACAGTACAGACTATTGTTTCAGCAGCTCAGAGGTATGTGTTTAAGCATTTCACGCTCAATCTCGTATGAGCTGGTGCCAGTTGGACAACCAGTTGGCAACTGTCGGTTGGACGGCCAGTTGTGGCAGTTTTCTGGAATATCTCATGGAAAGATTTTTCTGAGTCTTTTGATGGGACTAGAGCCAAGAATACATTCACACAACATACCCTGGACCCTATTTGTTACAGGTAGCTCCAACATAAAAAACAGAAAAAGAACAAGGGACATCAATTTCTAAAGGTTTTGAAAAGATCCAAAATCATTTGCTTGTTTTAACTTCCTCCATTTAAAACTGATTTTCTTGAGTACAACTATTTAAGAAAATAAAATTTTAGTGAATATAACTGTTTTAATACAGGAAAAAAAACTGCCTACTTATAGAGCACTACATGCTTCATAAAATGCTTTGTGAGTCGAGTTTTATGTCAGGGAATTTTGGAATGCAGGTTGGCAAGTGATGCCTGACATCATAGAGAGAAAAGAAAGAGAGATAGTAATCCTGAGGAAAACAACTGAAAGGACACCTGTCCCGTGGTCCGAGATGAGAAAGGTGAGTTATCTGCCAGCAGTGGGCCTCCTGGAATTCAGGCAACAAAGAATACAATGAAGGTGGGCTAAGTTCAGGGATCCCAGAAGAAACTAAATGCAGATTTCTTGGCAAGAAGGAGAAACTCAGACTATGAATGCTGACATACTGGAAGTGACCCCCATGGCAAAGGCTTCTGATGGGCAACTGAGGACAGAAAGACTCACCAGCCAAGCCTTCAATGGTCATGAGGCAGATGAACATTTGGAAGACTGACTGTTTTGCTGGATTCTCAGTTGTTTATTCTTAGTCTTCAGATAAAATATGTGTACGTGTGATATGTGTGGAACAGGATAATTTCAGGATATAATTTATGGTTTGCCTTACATTCCCTTTCCCTTCCTTTGCTTTTAAAGGCTCCATGTTTGGTTGCTTCAGGAGAAGTTCACGGCAGGGCAATCTGTTCTTTCTTTTCATAAGCTTTGGACTGTGGGAGGAATGAGGTTTGAAAAGAAAAACATGGCCCCAGGCTGAATTATGAGCCTTTGGACTGGGAGTGGTACTATAATCCATGGTCACACAAAACGTCAAGGAAACTGGGTGCTACGTGGGTCTTCTGGATTGACCAGAGCCCCATAATCCACGAATGGCATGGGGAAGGCAGAGCCACCTAACTGAAAGAGTAAGGCATGCTGGCAGGAGAGGTACTTCTCTGGTTCCACTTTCTTTCGTTCTCCAAGCAGTCCAAATTTTCAGCCCAATAGTAAGGGACAGAAAGAGTATCCATACAACAGGCTATTACTGTCCCCAGCCAAGCTGACAGGTGAGGAAGTACAACTGGGTTTTCAGTGCAGGTGGATGAGAAGTTCAGGCAGGACCATGTGAATTCTCAGTTGCTTGGTTGATTATCACTGAACATCACGTATGTTCTTTGGCCAACAGCTTTTAGACTTCAAAGATAAATTTAGTCCTTTTATAGTTAAAAAAGTATTTCCCTCATCACTTTATATATTATTTGCAGCATGAAACTATCAGACCTGACCTTCCCCCCAAAATGAAATTGTAAAACAATATAAACCTCTAGCTTTGTTCACTGATCCAACAGTGATCAACCTCTAGTTTTGGATCCAACCTCTAGTTTTGTTCACTGATCCAACTCTACTCTTCAACAGTCTAACAATCTCCTTTAACTTGGAAGAAGTTTCTCTCACCTCAAATCCCAATGGACTTCAGCTTTGAAAACAGAACCCATAAAGTCCTCCCACAAACTTCTCTAGACAAAGGAGCAGGAGCTCTTGCTATTTTCTTGAATGGAGAAGAAAAAGGAGGGGGGCTTATTTTTCATTATAAAATTATCGTAAGATAAAGGCTCAATGTCAGGGCAACTGGGAGCCGGATAGGTACAGTTTCATCACTCCTTAAATGTTAATTCTTTTGGGTCTGACAACTGTATTCGAGGCTTCTCTCCTTTTTTGGGCTGAAAATATGTAGAGCCACCTGTGTTCTAGCTAACATTTTTAAAAATTTGCTCTCTTAATAATGGCCGTTTCAGTTATATCCATGGTAGAAAGATGATGGGTGACCACCAAGTCCTATCTGAAACTTTGGTAGTGTATATGAAGCTTGGGGAGGGGACACTCAAAGATGGCTACAGTCACATTTCCCTCCAGCCCAGCAGGAAAAGAGCTGAAACAGTATTAATTCCGTTTCCCTCAGAGGAGAGGCAGCAGTTACACACGTAATCTCCTCAAGAGCCACACTTTTTGAGTGGGAAACCTGGCTCTCAGGATTATATGGCTTTGGATAAGGTTCCTGACCCCTCTGTGCCTCAGATTCCTCACCAGCAGAGTGAGGATACTAATAGTATATGTTTCAAGTGTTGTTGGGATGATTAAGTTAAAATGTATAGACATCCATACGACAGACAGCAAGAAAGGGGAAATTGAGAGGACAGGACACTCCTTCCCAGAAGTTTCGCACACCACTTGTGTTTATGTTCCATTCGCCAGAATGTAGTCACAGGGACACATTCTGTAGTCAAGGAAATATGATCTTTATTCTGAGGATCCATGAACTAAAATGTGCAGGGTTCCATCTCTGAGATAAAAGGAGAATAAATATTGGAGAAATATTTGGAAATATTAGCACTTTCTACCAGAGGCATCTATTAAAAGACTGAATTTGTGGATGGAGATTCATACCTGCTACATAAGGTTATTTTCTCTCTTTCAACAGCCTATATTGAGGTCTTGCAAGATGTGTGAGGTGAAGAATGTTGTTCTTCTCCAGGACGTAAGTAGTCCCACCTGGTTGGGAGAAGATAAGCTAAGGAAGAAGATATTCCTAAATTTAGAAATCTTGCCTCCTACAAAAGAGTCTGAGCAAAGTAAGAGTTACCCAAGAATAATTTCATTTTATTAGCTAGCTTATAAATTGGACAGGGCAAGATTATAATCCTGAGTTTATACATGAAGAAAATTGAAGCTGATTGAGGTTTCTGTGTTCACACAACTGTTCAATGACAAAACCTGGTCTCTTATCCATGACTTCTGACCACAAAAACAAGCAATCTTTTCATTAAACCAAGTTTAGTTTTATTACATAACTAAATATTGAATCACTATTCACAGTACTTTTCACAAGAAGAAATGGCTCTGAGTGTTCTTGATAAAGTTTTATTTTAGGAGCTGGGCATCTGAATTCTGTTTTCAACCCTACTATTACTTAGTTTGTGACTTGGACAAGTAAGTAATATTCGTGTGCTTGACTTACCAGATTGAAAAATGTGAAAACTTTGCAACTTTACTCTTAGTTCTATGTTATGTGTCAGCAACTACAGTATAAGCTATTCCCAGGCAAGAATCTAGCCTCCATGCAACAGACAGAGAAGCACCTGTCACTGAGCATACAAAAATAACTCTATAATAGGTGACCTGTTGGACTAGATGACCTCTAAGGTTTTATGGAAAAATGTTGGGATACCCCTGAGGCATCCAGAAGCACTCAGTGACTGAGTAAATAAGGAAAAGCACCTCTGATTTACACTGCTTGGTGAATAAATCATTTGATACTTGTGGCAAGTGAACCAAAAGGAAATTGAGATATTCTAAGAAGCAAGGTGAATCAGAAAAGGGTCTGGAAAAAAAATATTTTTTAATGAATTTAACCACTGGTAATTAGGATTGGCAGTAGAAATTAGCATAAACACACTGTCCAAATGGTAATGCAACTAGAACATTGTTATAAATTCTTAACGCCCCTTTTAAGAATAGAAAATGACAACTCATCAAAGAACAATTCATCAGGGTTTACCCAGCACTGACCTGAGCATTTCATTGCTCTGATCTGTGGAGCCCATTTCAATATACTAGGCAAAATGCTTCGAGTGGAAAAAAGAGAATTTTCATATAGTAGTAGTCTAGATTAGTAGGTTTCAAAATTTCTTGGTGGAAGAAAATTGTCCCATTTTTCAAAGGGATTAGTAGGCAGAAATCCAATATAAGAACAGTAAAAATAGCAATAACTAATACTGAATATTACCATGTGGCAGGTGCTGATTTAAATATATGTGTTAATTTATTTAAACCTCACAGCAGCACCCAGATATTGGTAATATTACCCCCAGTTGGCACCAGATGAAGAAAGTTTGTAATAGGGAGGTTAAGTAAATTGTGAAGATCTCCCAAGTTGTAATGGAAGAAGCCAGGTTTCTATGAATAAGTCTGCCCCTGAGCCCAGTTACACCCTTTGCTTTTGTATGTAAAAGAAACAAATGTATCAGAGCTGTTCTGGTTAGAAGTGAATGGGTATGATGGACCACTCCCCAAGGGCTGCCTACTGGTCTAAATGAAACCTACCTTCAGAACATCTCATATATGGATATCTGGAAAAGTACATGTGATGCTGTCCTTGGATTTACTAGACAGAAGTGTCTCCCTTTATAACTTAATATTTTTAAATACATTTGAACCCTTTGTATTTGATTTTCCAGAGTCAGATCCAAGATACAGTCATGTCTGAATGAGACAACAATCAATTTTTTGAAGTCTCCAATCTAGAGCAGAGATAAAGAAGTAGACAGTAGATTCCCCATAATGACAATAAATGTTCAGGGCAACTACATGTAACTACAATAGGTGTCATATGCTTGTAATGACCTCATAGAACTCTAGCCTTTATATACCAAAGAGGTGACCAACAGCCATGGTGGTTAGAGAAATGTGTTAAAGAAGCAAAAGCTATGGTTTTCATTTCTATGTGGTAGGTAACTCAACTTTAGTCTGTTTCTAGGCCAGTACTTGCCTCTTTAATCAGAGTGAACTTCCTTGCAAGTGCAAGGTCCTTTTCTATTTCTGAGGTCCTTTCTCTGTCACATAAAGTAGAATGTATCCCCCAATCACAGTTTTGCGATAAATGCAAGTGACCAAGATAGACAAGACGAGAGTATGACCAACAAACTTATCACCAAAATCCAACTACCCTGGGAGACACACACCCAAGCATATCACCCTGACTATACATCAGGGTATGTATATCATTGTATATTTTTTATTCAAAAGACAGCATAATTTTGTATCTACAGGAACACAGACCTCATACAGTAGTAAAGAAACTTCCATGTACTTTTAAAATTCCTTTTTATAATTCAACTCAGTAAATGTTAATCTAGCCCCCTCTCTGTTCTTAGCACCAGTGATAGTAAGATGACAGTGACATGGTATCACCATGTCAGTATAATCTTAATCATCTTTGCTCATTTGTAAACCTTTATCCATCAACCGTTCATCTCTTATTATGGGTGAAAATTTTCATCCTTAAATATGTTTCCCTCAGCAGTGAACAACTCCAGTGCCTCTCCTGACCTGGCAACAGTAGGGAGGAAGTACTACTCATTTCAGCATCAGAGAAGCAGCCTCAGAGGGCAACGAGTTCCCAGGATAGGCTTAGGAAGGGTTTACCCGGTGGAAGTTTAATCAACTTCACTAGTGGTTGTGAAGAATTATTGAGCCATATCCACACATAATAATCCTCATCTTGCTTTGGTCCCTGTATTATAGAGGTTTCACCAGCAGGATGAATTGGCTGTTCCAGAAAAAATAAAATAAAAAAATCCTCTACTCTGACAATGGTGTATAAATGGGACAGATCTGATAGGTCAATGGTAGGAAGGAAGATCTTTTCCATATTTAAATCTGAAATTTTCTAGTTTCTACTAGAGAAATGGGCAGAAAGATGGAATATATGCACTGGATAGAAAATGAGATTTCTAGTTCTAGGCATCAGTCCTTCAGAATAAGTTCCAATTATTAATAATCTTTTCAAAAAACATAAACAAAGAACATACATCAATTCATAATAGCACCAAATTTGGCTTGAGATTTTGAAAGCCTATTATTTAGATATCCAACTGGAATAACTACTTTTCCTGCTGTGATCAGAGATTATAAAATATGCAAGTGTGAGATTGCTATGCTTCACTAATTACCTTGTCTTATATTCAATCTTACTTTGTTTTTGTTTTTTTTTGTTTTTTGTTGTTGCTGTTTGTTTTTTTACACAGGTGTACGTACAGCTCTTTGGTGAAGTATGACTAGCACAATATCAAGAGTTCATACTGGAAAGTATAATTGATAACAATAATTTAGTAGCACTTTTACAAAAAAATGGATAAAACTGCTGTACAACTCTAGAATGCACAGAAGTTATGCAATTTAGTAGTCATTTACGAAGGAACATAAAAAATAAAGTACCCATTTTCCCCAAGAGAAATGGAAATGCAATTTTCCCAAGCAAAATCTATTCATGTTGGAATTTTTATTAGCTTTCTGTAATGGAAAGGCTATTAAATATATATTGTTTTGTGCTTCTGAATAGTTTTCACATCTTCTTAAGTGAAGACAAGATCAGTATTGCATTATGAAAAGTACCATTCACGCACTGTAAGCACCAGTTCACAATGCAGCAGACTGGGAAAAGGCAAAATAAATTCCAAAAGCTACACAGGGCAAATGTGTTAAAATGAATGATAGCTTTATTACTTACTCCACAGATACCACGTAAAAGAACAAAAATCTGAGATCTGAAGCTAGCTTTTACTGAAAAGATCTTTAAAGCCATTTGTTTGAAAATGCAATGACACCTAGTGGCAGATTCAGCTCATCACTACTCTGTACTCACCAAGAGACCTTTGGGCCCACTGCCATTTTAAGACATTCTCATAATAGGAAAATAAATCTGGCATTCGGGGTCAACATGAAAGATGGAAAGATAGCTTACTGCAACTAAAAGGACAAGCTTTCATTTAATAGTCAAGGTTGACAAAATGAGAATAAGACAGTATTTTGAGAGAGGGAGGGTACTGCTCTCTGTCCTTCATATTCCTGTGTTGATACTCCACATGGACCCGAACAGAAATGTTTTAGAGTCAATTCCATCATTTCAAAGAGGACAATTTAATGAATCAAATCTTGTTTAGTGTCTATTCTGGTAACATACAAAAATGTCTGCTTATACAAAATGATGGGCAAAAGTTTGGTCTTGATCCAGCCCTACCCTAGTGAACCAAGGCGCTTCAGCTCCAAGTTCCCTATAAATTGTTTCTCTCTTCTCTAAGGAGCTAATCCAGATCAGAGTCTCTGAAAACATTTATTGAGAACTTACAGTCAGGTTAAGGATCCTTTCTTCATAGGTGCCTTTTAGACACCATGGCTTAAATGGACAATTTCTCTCCTCAAAAGTATAATACATGAAATATTTAGGCCAACTTAAACTCGCAAGGACTTCTCCACAGGGCGTGTCACAAACTAAAAAGTTCTGGGCTATTCGCGGAAGAATGGTTGAGAAAGTTAGCGATTTCATTAAAAGCAACATTCCCATTGAGCTGTACTTTGTTCTTAATTTTAGTCAACAAAGATACATTAAATACCTGCTAAGCCCCAGGCACTGTATTAGACCTAGGTGAGCAAAGTCAAATAAGTCAGAACTTTTGACTTTGGGACTTCTCCAGTCTGGTGGATCCTGAGATCAGAGAGCACATCAATGCTAGGGCAAAGGTAAGCACTGGGTTCTTTTTATGAGAGTGGCCTGTGAGAAGGCGAGATGTTACCTAACCCAGACTGGGCAGGAAGGGGGGCAGGAAATAAAAATAAAGAGAAAAATCTTCCCTGACCAGATAGCATTAGCACCGACTTTTTTTAAATTTTTATTGGAGTATAGTTGATTTACAATGTTGTGTTTGTTTCAGGTGTACAGCAAAGTGAATCAGTTATACATATACATATATCCACTCTTTTTTAGATCCTATTCCTATATCGGTCATTACAGAGTACTGAGCAGAGTTCCCTGTGCTATACAGTAGGTCCTTATTTTCTCCTTTAGTAGTATGTATATATCAATCCCAATCTCCCAATTTATCCCTGCCCCTCTTTTTTTTTTTTTTTTTGCAGTACGCGGGCCTCTCACTGCTGTGGCCTCTCCCGTTGCAGAGCACAGGCTCGGGATGCGCAGGCTCAGCGGCCATGGCTCATGCGCCCAGCCACTCCACGGCATGTGGGATCCTCCCGGACCAGGGCACGAACCCGTGTCCCCTGCATCTGCAGGTGGACTCTCAACCACTGCGCCACCAGGGAAGCCCATATCCCTGCCCTTCTTATCCCCTGGTAACTGTAGGTTTTTTAATAGTGCAGAAATAGATGAAGAAATGCAGGGTGGTGGAGAGAGGGAAGAACTTAGGTGGAAGGAATGGAAGGTAGAAAATAAGCGGGGGAGATCATGGCACATTACCTAAAAAGCAAATCATTCAACATAAATTTTACACTAAAGGTAATCAGTTACCTTTGAAGGATTTTAAGAAAGAAAGTGATAATATTTCATGGAATTTTAGAAATATCACTCCCCGTAAAGAATGACTCAGGGGCTCTATGAGACCTGCTAAAATCGTGGAAGACTGTGTGGGAAGCAAAGTTCACTGGATTCTGTGGGGAAACTCAATTCCACCTAATTTAATCAAAGTTGGCTAATCAGACTCAGGATCTATACAGCTTGGATGGAGAATCTCACAAATTAGCAGAGTAGCCATTTTTAGCAATCAAGCAAGCAGTCATTTTGCGAATGTTGAAAACTATTAAGCTTACTTCCTCCTACCTAACAAGAAGAAAATTTAAGAAGGAAAACAAGAAAATAATAAAACTGACAGTGGCAAGAGTTCTTCTGAAAGTTTTCCTTTTGCTTCGCCTGCTCCCAAACAGGTTGGCTATCAGTCCTACTAGAACTAGCTTCTCTAAGGAGTACAAGCAGAGCAGTAAAATGCAGATCGAGAGAGGAAGTGCACAGCTTGGGGAACGTTTTTAAAACTATCATGCAGTCTCATCTCTCCATGGATAGGCTAGTGGGTTTTGTCGCTTTAGGAAAATGGCAGAACAAGCTCTTGGAACCCTTACTCTCTTCCAGATTCCATTCAGAGTCGGGATGCCCTAACCTTCCCTTGAAGCACAGTCCAAACAGCCTCACAGAGCAAAATCAAAGCAATGAGTACAGAGCTGATTCAACCACTGAAAGGTTTGCAGAAGGAGAATTATGATTTCATTCCTTATATGTTTTGTATACAAAGGAGTAAAGGAGGGAAGAAGGGACCACTACATAATATGTAGGCAAGGAAATAGATACCAGGATGACTGATGACTGAGGCTGCTACAGTTTTCAAGACAAGAAACGATGTGGGTCTGAACAAAGGTAGTGGGAATAGAGTAGGAAAATGTGATCAGTTTAGAAATACTAAGGAAACTGAATAAGACTTGCCGACCAGTTGGATGCAGAATACAGGGGAATGGGAAAATCTGGGATAATCCCCACATTTCTGGCTTAGAAGGCTAAGTCGCGATGCCATCCATCAAGCTTGAAAATGTAGGAGGAGCAAAGATAGGTGGAGGGAGTGAGAAAGCGAGGGAATTAAGTTTTATTCAAGTAAGTCTACATTTTCTGTGGAACATCAGTGAACTGCCCATCAGGCTATTGTTTGTTTGTTTGTTTTCTGCTATTGAGTTGTCTTTTATATTTTTTTATTAATGTCTTATCAGATACATGATTTGAAAATATTTTCTCTCATTCTGTAGGCTGCTTTTTAATTATGTTGATGGTTTCCCTTACTGTGCAAAATTTTTTGGTTTGATATAGTCCCATTTGTTGATTTTTGCTTTTGTTGCCTTTGCTTTTCCTGTCAAAAAAAGATTTTTTTAATAATAAACAAACTACCCCAGTTACGCCCCTACGTTATTCCCTCTTTCCAAATTTATTTTCTTTACTTCATACTTACCTCTTAATGGGGACTTAACTTTTCAGGATGGCATCTCCTTAGCACTGGACTATACACATTCACTCATGCATGCACACAGCTCCTCTCTGGAATGCCATTCAAAGGAGCTGTTTTGTTCTACTGTGGCCTGGGGTTTGCATAAAACAATCTGAGAAACAGAATCAGGTGCAATCAACATTCCTTCCATTTATGGTCCAAGGAGTGCATCCAAACCCTTCTTAATACACTTGGATTGCCATGAAACAGATAGCAAAAAATTAGGAAGGGCCTTAAAACCATGCTAATTAATTTAATGTTCTTGGCAATGAGGAGTCATTTGTTGTTTTAAGAAGAAAATAGACATGATAAGAGAAAGATACCAGAGAAAATTTGGGAGAAGTATGGAGAGGTACTGAGATGGCTGAAGACAAGGTAATATTAGCAGGCTATCTAACTAAACTAGCTGAGAAATGAGGAAAGTCAAATGAGGGGAACGGCAGAGTAAATGGAGGAAGAAGAAAGAAATCTCAAAGTTAGTTTTGACATACTATAAGCTAGACTTATTGACTGGCTCCTGGGGCTGTGAGAAATAACAGTCAAAGATGGCAAAGTTTCCAGGAGGATGACTTCAAAGTAATTCTATTAAGAGGGTGAAAGTGCAGAAGAGGGGAGAAAGTTTACCAGAGAATAGTAGTTAGTTATGTGACCTTTGAGAGGCATTAGGGCCAACTAGATGAAGGCAATAATTGGCAGCTCAGACAAGGTCTGGGCTGGAGATATAGGTTTGTGGAAATCAGCATAGTTGAGGCCATGGCAATAAATAAGAGGATGAGAAAAGTAAAAAACCAAGAACTTATCCTGTTCTTGTAAAAAAACAATATTTACAAGCTCCTGAAAGGAAAAGAAAGCTAAAAGGAGACTGATTTAAAAAAAAAAATAGTAAAAGAAAAAAATCAAGAGGAAAATGGGAAAATGTAGTGATTCAGAAGCCAAAGGATGCTTTGTCATGGTAAATGCCACAGAAGTCCTAGAGGATAACAGCTGAAAAGAAGCCATTAGATAGGGCAGGTAGGAGGTTGTCAGTAACCTTTGAGAAGCTAGCTTCTGTAGAGTGATGGATGGGAATAAGAATCCCCGGCAAGCTGAGGAAGACTGAAGAAGTGAGTATTGAGTTTTCTTTCAAATTTGGGGACAAAGAATAGGGACAATATTGAGCAACAAAGGACTCAAGATCCAGGAAAGCTGTAATAATCCTTAGTATGTGGACATTTTTATACATGGACAAGCTGGTTAAGGCCAGTGAAGAGGAAAATTCTGAAGATATGAGAGAGCTGGGAAATAACACTAGCTCCTAAGAAGAGTTGATATGGGTCGACTCTGTTACCCTTACCCTGTTAAGGGTAACAGAACTCTCACTTTATATCCTGGTTTTCCGCTTAGTCTCTTGCCAGTCTCCCAATATTTTCAGAGGAACAAGCTCAGCTTGCTGATGTTAGGAGCCCAGGATAAATACTTTTAAAAGAACAACAGTTGGCCTTTCTCAGGCAGTCATTTTTTTATAATCTCTTTGGACACACAACCTACTATTTTTGCAATGCCCAGCGATCTAGGTCCCCAAAGCAAGGTGTTTAGTGGCAGATACTTGCTGTTTCAGAGGAGGACACCTCTCCAGTGCCCTCCCTCCTCTATTTCTCACCAAGCCTTTTATTTACAGCTCTGTCTCTCTCTCAAATGCTTTAGGAATAAAGCACTCTCTCATTAAGTCTCTCTTCACTTACTGCAGGATTTATCCCACCTACTACTAATAAACTGGTGTGATTTATGACAAGTGGTTTACTTTCACCCATTACAGGCATCTAAGGCTAACTCTGAAAACTCTCCAAACACTGATTCAAATGTTACTGAAGCTGAGCCCCTCTCTGTTCCCAGAATACCTTAGAGAGAAGAAAGTTTTGAAGGCAGCTGAAGGTTCCCTTCACACAGAGCACAAAGCTTCCCTCTAATAGACACTTAACACTACCCCACTCTTGGAATAGGCTTCAACTGTTTTGTCTTTCTTTTAATATATACATATCTCAAATTCATGTTCAACCTTCTATGCATCTGTTTACAAGCAAGTCATGATATCTACTCTAGAATGTTTTCTAAACGCCTTAAGCAGATTAGTTCTCACATCAATGAGATTTTAGGTGTAGCCACCACCTCAAGGTAGATGGATGGCCTGGCTGACTTGTAAATTCTTTTTCCATCTTGCATAACTAACTGTACTCCTGAGAGACCTTGAGATGAGCTTCTAGGTGTTTAGTTCAGGTCTCTGTATTTCATCTTTAGTCACTCCCATCACCCAAACTTGGGTCATATTTTCAATGCTACTGAAGTGGGGGAAACTGCTGGAAGAGCAAGTTTGGGGAGGAAGGGCCAAGTGAGGTTCAGGATGGAGTCAGATAATCTTACTCTGAAACTTACGGTAAAATTTAGGGTTAGAGGTAACACTTCCTATGCTGGAAGTGAACCCCTTTCTTATTTCAGCAGAGATCCCTGATGCTTGCCAGATGGGGGAAATGGCTCAGATAACACTATATCTATTTTCTCCAAATTGGCACTCAGCAGTCCTAATGTCAGGACCTGTCATAAATGACAAAGATTAGTACTGGTTTTTTAAGGATTAACATCAAAAAATAGCTCCAAGCCTTAAAGATTCTCACTCGCAGCCAGAAACATAGAGGAGATGGAAACAAATGGTGATGAGATTTTAGGTGATAAGTTCTCATCCATGATATGAGAATAAATGGGTTCCATTTAATCAAGTGAACAGTTGTTTCTTAGTTCATTTTTCCTTTTATTCAGCTTTCAAGCTAATACAAATGATTACGGAGGAAGCCAGGAACAGGGCAAAAAAATTAACAGTAAATCTGAGCCATGTAAACATAGGGAGGTAAGATTTGGTGTGATCAGCAAAAGAGAAGAAGTGGAATTCCCATTAAAAGTTACCATTATAAAAAATACTTTAGAAAAAACAATGGTTCTCCTTGTTTATGAAAATAGAAAATAAGCAAAACTATTTTTCCCAGAACAACACAGACACCACTTTGGCTTTCCTTTGATAAGCCATTAATGAAAGAATATAATTAGTGATGGCATCTTACAACCATTCACCCACAAAACCTCCTTAGCAGAGAGATTTTCTAGTTCTGTAGTTTATAAATGGATTTGGGCTTCCATATTCTGTATGAAAGCTCATGTTAAATGAATCCCTGTGCTCTGTAATAAGGTCCTTGACTCTCCAGGAATCGCAGCCCCCCCACATCAAATGCCATGGGGGGTTGACTGCCTAATTTTAGATGATGTCTTATTCCATTAGAGCCTAGCATTAGGGAGACAGCATGATGTGGTATAAGAAATTTAGGTTTGGAAATCCACAAACAAGGGTTCTATCTCTGCATCTAAATACAAAGTGATTTCCATAAGTTATAACCTCTTTGAAGATCAGTTTCCTCATCTGTTAAAAAAAGGGGGGGAGGGGAAGATTATGTCTCCTTCAAACCCTTTTTTTTTGTTTATTTATTTTTGGCTGCGTCAGGTCTTCGTTGCTGTGCACGGGCTTTCTCTAGTTGGGGCGAGCGGGGGCTACTCTTCATTGCGGTGTGCGGACTTCTGCTCTAGGCACGTGGGCTCTAGAGCACAGGCTCTAGAGCGCAGCCTCAGTAGTTGCGGCACACGGGCTTCATCGTTCCATGGCATAGTGGTATTTTCCCGGTCCAGGGCTCGAACCCGTGTCCCCTGCATTGGCAGGCGGATTCTTACCACTGCGCCACCAAGGAAGCCCCTTCTTCAAACTCTCAAAAACGATTTTCTTGTTACAAAAGAAGTTGGGGTGATCATAATTATCACAACAAGCTAACACTACTTTTTCAATGAGAGTGCTTCATTTAAAAAGGCCAAGAGACAGAATTACATTAACTCCTTATATTATTTTCTAAATTATCTTTAATTACAATCATAGTCATGGTGATTAACATAAGGAGTAGATCATGTAATTTCTATTTTATATTTAGCAGATCAAAAGGACTTTGCTCTTTCTAAAGTCCTAATTTCCATTTGAATTATAAACACCTTTGTTAGCAGCTGTTCTACTATAATATCTTTCTTGGAGCACATAGGTGTGATAGTATTAAGACCCACAAAATGCACAGAGAGATAAATATCCGCTTAGCCTATTCCAGTCATACAGTATTTCTTCCTGTGGTGAACATTTTCTGAAGAGTCATTAAAACGCTATTTCCCTGCATAACTAATAGCAGCATGGGGTTAAATCAAGTGAATAAATGACCAAATGGAGATCATTTTCTTACAGAAATTGTGTTCTCAAATTTGGCTCAAGCTTGTGAATTGTCTTGTATTTGTCTGACCCATCATCATTTTTAAAAATTATGAGGTAAACAGCACACGTGCACACTTGCATTCATTTACATATCACACAAAAGAAAAATAGGCATCATGTCTTAACAGAAAAGCCTGAATTACAGCCCAAATCTAGAGTTCTACAAAGTGAAGTAGATAAACAGCTTCAAACAGTTATGATTCCCGTTTTATAGGGCACAGACCTTACCGTGACATTGACATTCACTCATTCATTCATTCATCCAAGCACACGTTAAAGTACCTGGGTCCCTGGCTAAATGCTAAGAAAATATAAAGGTAGTCTGTATGACCAAAAACTTCTCAATTTATGACAAAAGTGGATATGTATTCAATACAATGTGTTAAGTTTTATAATAAAGGTATGTTCTGGAGACTAGGTACTGCAGAAGGGAGCACCTCTGCTGAATGGTTTTCAATTGTCCTTGCAGATCTCCTTTCCACCCTTCCTCTGTGATGCTGCCAGGAGGCAGGCCTTATGGCTCTTTCAACAGCCTTACCTTCTGGCTTCAAGTTGGGTTCAGATAATGAGAGACACTGAAAGCAGGACAGAGGGCACAAGAACACTAAGGACAGGTGTTTATCTCCCAATTCCTCCTTGAGAGGTAGCTGCAGGTTGTACAACAGACTACATCTCCTGTTAGGTGGTCCGTTCTGGGGTAAACCACTACCTCCTCTTGCCCTGTCAGGCCTAGCAGTTATAATGACCCCCAGCTGTTGCTAGTCCTGGGATCCTGCACTATCTTTTGTGGGTTTCCCTTAATCATATCTACGCTTTTGTAAATAATCCCTATATTAAACCCTCCTCAAATTACCTACTTTGCATATGCTGTCTGTTTGTTTTCTTGATACATCACCCAACCCAGACTGGGTTGGGAAGAACCATATTTAGGAAGACAAAGTATATCACCTGGTCATGAAAAAGAAGGGAAGATTGGATAAGAGAAGAAAAGGGATTAAAGAATGGACTTTAAAAGTGGAAAAAAATTTCATCTGTAAAAATGTAAAGAACAAGGAATATATGATATGCCTGAAGCATCTGGAGTTGTTCAGAAAACAGTGGAATAGACAGCCAAAGAGGCAATCAGGGGCCAGATCATGTAGAGCCTGGTGTGATTCAAGGGAATTTGGGTCTCATTATGAACTCAATTCACTTTTCTTGAAGCATCTTTGTTCAGTGCAGTTTCAAAAGGTGACAATAGTGGCATTTTGGAAAGTAGAGGGGAGAGAATTGAAATTGGAGATAGGAGGAGCATTTATCAGTTTAGTACAATTATCTCAACAATATGGTTGAGAAGTAATGCACATCTGGACTAAGGCCATGCCAGAGGGGATTGAGAGAAGGAAATGGAGAAGCATATATTTGATGGCACTTTGTGACCAATTAAATACTAGGAGAAAAGTAATGAAACATACTGGCTTAGATAACTGAATATATATATATATATATTTGTAGGGGCTTTATTATGTGCTAAACACTGTTCTTACAGTTTTACATATTTTGGCTGTTTTTGTCCTCCCAGAAACTCCTGAAAATAACAATAACTTTATCCCTATCTTTTCACATGTAGCTAGCTAGCTAGGTACAAAAAGCTTAAGCAACCTGTGCAAAGTCATTCAAGTAAAAAGTAGAGGAGATAAGATTATAGGAGGAGAAGGAGTTTGGAGAGAGGGTTGAGTGAGATTAGGAAAGTCAGGTGGGAATCCATTAGTCTCCCTAAAAGTTGGAGATATTTAAGTAGAGAAGTCTGATAAGCAATTGGATATACTAGCTTGGAGTCCAGCAACATAGAAACACAATGGCTAGAGATATAAGCTTGAAAATTTTCAACACATATTCTTCATAATTGAAGTCTTAGGACAGGATGTGAGTCCCTAGGGAGATTATGCAAAGTGAAAGTGGGTTTCTGGTTGGAGACCAAGGCAGCATTAACATTTAAGGAATAGAGTAAGAGGGGCGTAAGCAGTAGACCCCACAATGCATTCCTGTCCCCAAACTCCTCACTAATCTTCCATCTTTCCCCACTGAGAATCATCTGCTCCAGACAAATTTATCTCCTTCTCTTGTATTGTGCTTCTTCTGATTAACTCCCTTTGAAAGATGGCCCCTGCATTCCACTCATCCAAACCTTTCTCAGTCTTCAGGAACCATTTCAAATTCTACTTCCTCATTGGAATTTGGTCCCAATTATCTCTTTCTAGGAATTGTAAACCGCACTTTGCTATAAAACTCAATGGGCATGCTCAGTTCTTTTTGTGGATATTTATCTTTTCTATTGCCTCTCTGCTTTTCTGTATCTCCATGTCTGTATCCCCAAATAGATCAGAGACTCCATAAAGGAGAAAGTGTTCTTATTTTTATATCCCATTGTTCCCAAAGCAGTGCCTCATACATGGTGGACATTTGGTAGTGTGCACTCTCTGATTTGGTGTTGACAAGGACTAGACACTATCCATATGAGCAAGTACATTCTCTATCAAGTCTCTGAGTGAAACTATCAGAGTTGAAATCTTTACTCCACTACCATTCTCTTCTCTCATATGCCCAGTGTCTTCATGTTTATTGTTGTTACTCTCTCTGAGGAATGTCATAAGCTCTACACCCTTTCTGATGTGTCTCCTATACAAACTCATCTGACCACAATCCATTCTCTAACTGCAATCCTTTCTGCAAGCTGAGTACTAGCTAACCTGACTTTTTCTTTTCCTCCACCAGATAAAAGGTGAAACTTCCAGGTTCCATCTAGAAGAAATACACTAAACCTATAAACCTATTTCAATGGCAAGAATTTAGGCACTCTAGAATATATTTTGAGACATACAGGGTTTGTGGGGTTTGTGATTTTCTTCAAATCTTACTACATGTTTCTAGTTCTTAATTATTTCTAGGATCTGGACCTGAAACCTATTAAAATATAAAGGTATTTGGGGTAGAATTTTCCCATGTTATAAATTCAGTACTTTACCATTTCTTTTCATGTGACTTTGGACCAATTTTTAGAAACAGAATGTATTTCACTTAAAAGATATACTAGAAAGAACATCCTATTCATTCACATTTGTGCCATTCCGTATGTTTGATATGAGGGAACCATCCACTTGCCACAACTTTAAATCCTATAAATCTTAGTGTCTGAAATATCTATATTTTCACAAGTAATGTCTGCCTTGTCTTTAGGCTGAATTTTGTATGCCTTTTTTTTGTTTTCCAGTATAATTGTACATGGGTTATTAAAAATGGCATGTGTAAATGATAATATTAATAAAATACTAATTTGTACTCTAATAATGGTCTCCCACTGATAGAAAAATGCTGGGAAAGATATGTTGACATTATTTCTGAAGCAGTTTTAGCTCATTACAAGAACAGCAAAATCTTCTATCCTTTTTTTTCTAAAATAAGAGCACAGTTTCAAAGCTCATCATCCATTTGACTTTCACCTAAAGAAAGGAATGATATCAATGGCTGAAAGAGGCTCAAGAGTTAATGAACTTTGGATTAAGTGCCATTTGTCACTAATCAGTTTCCCTTTTCAGGTACTAAACTTCTAATTCATTTTTTATCATTTAGGGAGTAAACTCAACATTTAAAGAATCCATATGGCTGTATCCATATTAAATATCCATGCAGATATGGAATTGTGGAAAGCTCTGTGTGCTTAGAAGCAGGTTTGAGTCTTATTACTTACTGGCTTAAGTTATTAAATTGTGATTTTTCTCACCTATAAACTAAGGACCTTAATGTGTAAATAACAAGACTACAAAGATCCAATTAGCTACTAAGTGTAAAAACTGAAGTGTTCTTAGCTGGAAAAACCCTATATAAATATAACCTACTAACACTATCCCAGGTCTTTAAAGAGCTTAATAATTCAATGTGCTATAATGGAGGGAAAGTGGGTTTTGGAGTTCAACACCCAAAGTTTCCATATGTTTCTACTTATTCACTTATTATCTAAATACCAAAACTTTCAGTCATTGAATTCTGTTTCCACAGAAGAAAAAGCTGGACAATATACAAAATTGTAACATTTTGTGAGCCATCAGAGAACAAAGCCTCCAGGCAACTAAATGAACTGAATTCCAAAGAGTAATAAACTCCCTTAAAGAAGAAGAATGTTAATCTAATTCCAGGACATAGGTTAGCCATATTTACTAGTGAACAGGGTCATGGTATTTAAATGAATGAATAAATGAAGTGGCCCATAAATGTGGTCATTTCTTCATTCTAGTACATTCTTTTTTCCATGTTTTACCTTTCCCTGTAGGAGCATAGTAAGCCCTCAAGTCTGGACTAGGAGGCAAGGAAAAGGTCCAGGTCATAAGAACTCTGCTGGAATCTCAGGCACAATTTCAGCCAGTAATAAAGTGTTTCTTTGCTTCCATGGTTATGTTCCTTGTGTGTATATCTTTCTCAGCACCACAGGGAGGGTCAGCTCTAATTTAGCACAGAATTTGATTATTCCTGAGTACTTATGGCATAATAATGCCACATAATCACCTTTATACAATCAAAACCTCACTAATATTTCCAGTAAGTATCATAATAAAATTAAGATGAAATGTTTTTACTGCTGATATAGCATATTTGTTACCAGATCTAGGCATATAACTATCCACAAAATGATTAAAAGTTTTAAGAGAACTAATATTTATAAGAAACCTACAAAGTGCCAAGAAATTTCTACCAATAACAACAATGTGCTGATGTCCCACAGTGTATCAAGGACTACAGTAGGTGCTTAATGTGCTGTATTGAATTTAAATTTCACAATAGCTCTATGGAGTAAACTTGATTACTCCCATTTCACAGAATGAACTGATGGTTAGGGAACTGAAGTTAAAGTTAATCAGTAAATTTTATTTGCAACTAAAGGCCTGATTTTCTTACTATACCACATTGCTTTGTTAAGCCATTTGAAGTTCTTAATATTAATAACTTAATAACATACAATTGTATAATATTTTTTACTTTAAAAACTTCAAAACAGCCCTTGAAATTGCACAGCCTAGCAAAGTGCATCTATCTCAGCACAGCTCTCTATTTACATTTTGAGGTACCCACATTAGATGTATCTCCCATCTCCCAACACAGAAACTCTATATTGCTATGACGTACATTATTTCCAAACATAAGCCTCCATACCTATATGCCCACTCAACCAGAGAAAACCATACCAGCTATTAAAAAAGATACACTATATCTGTTTACCCACCATCCCCAGACCCAACTATAGGATCTTATCACTGCAGTATACAGAAAACCATATCCAACACACATTCCAAAACACTGGAATAGACAGAACAAAAGGAATTTGATCCCAAGGTTAATTCCAAGTTCACCTGGACAGATTATGCAAATCTTTAAGCCCATACCTGGCTGGAAAATCAGAGCAGAGAAGTAATGGGAATGCAGAGTTACCTCTACAGATCTGAACAAAACTCTTCGGCAAAAAGAGAAGGAAAAAAGGGAATATATGATGAAATGTGGTAAGGATTTCTCTGACAGTATAGCCTGGATGAGTTCATCACTTTAATTGTATTAGGCACGAAGGAGAAAGTGCAGGACAGGTCTATGTATGTATTTTATTAATGTGTAACACCCCTGCCTACTAGCAAATATTGCCCAATTAATCTCTGAAACTTAACCAATTAAATGATCATCCCTATACTTTGGGGTGGATTTAAGAGAAAGGGTAGATGCAAGGAATCTACAGTTTCCACACCAACATTATATATTTAGTAAATAATTTATAAGGAACAGCAACCACTAAATCTTTAGAAAACAGTGTATTTTCTTTCATGTCCTTTCTACCATTGTAATGACCTCTAGGTCTCCCAGTCTTTTTCTAAAGTATTTGATCTATCAAGTTCCTCCTTATTAACAGTCATTTGTATTTAGGTTTTTTCTTTCCCAAAAGATGGTAAATCATTTGACAAAGGTACTATGCCTTATTCCTCTTTGTGTCTGCTATTGTACATCCAATGCAGTAGTAGTTCTATGGATATTACTCAATAAAATTAATTTCCCTGCTGCTCTTCTGAAACAGGTAACCAAGCCAGGAGAGAACTCAGTTTTGTTTTGCTTCACAGTCCAACTCAGTTAATATATTATTGACTCTGGGGTGGAAGGTAAATTTTAGCCAAGGTTTTATTACTTCTGAGCAAGGTACTTCATTATCACTTTATTTGTACTTTCCAAGTTTTCACTAGAGAATAATGTTCAGCCTCAGATCTACTGGCCTGGTGACAGAAATTCCATTTGGCATCATTTATTATATCAAAACATTATTATACAGTCTCATTAATTCTGTCATTTCAGCTGTGAGAAATCTAATCTTACAAAATGATTTAGAAGAAAAAGCTGAAATATAATTGGTGGCCCTTATGGTTTCCTTGTGGAAAGACCAATCAGTTGATAATCTAAAATAACTCATCATCACCAGTCAGATCACTCATCACACCAGAAAATATCATGGAGCCGATACTTTCTTCTCCCCACTGTGTATCTGGAGGGGTAGGAAGATTAGATTTATAGCTGATTTTAAAGCCACTAGCTTTTATAAACATTGCATAATGTGAAAATAATTTTTCACATTGAACAATTAATATTTGCAATGTTCTATGATATTTAAAAAGTTTGGGCCGAACCAATTCTCAGGACTGAAACAGTGAACTGTCCAAGGTTTCTTTAGCACTCTGTTCTATGAAGAGCTGTTACTTAACATTTCTTTTGTAGCTGCTCTCCTGCCTTTCCTCCCAAGAGAGTATAACTTGGTTTTGACATCCACTTGAAATAAACTCTATTGTCCTGGAATATTGAGGTTTGTTTGCATGTTTGTGGGGAAATACCTGCTAAGTACAGCAATGTTCTGTCATTAAGTTGGAGACGCCAATCAATTACTCTGGGCCATCCAAGACCATGAAATGCTTCTGAATTGAGCCATTCCCTGGCCCACTAACCCAGGACTCCTTGTGTCACTAACCACGGGTTTGATTATTTCTTTCTTCCTCAGCCACTGTTAGTAGCCACTAATCTATAATCTCTGTCAATCTTACAGATACACACTCAGAAAGTTTTTATAGCTCTGCCACAGCCAAATTTCAGCTACAGCCTATATCTGCTATTAGAACAACCTGAGCTGCCATGCAGCCCACATCCTGATCTTATCCAGAGTTGGGTTAAAAACTGACCTGGACCCTGAGTGTGTCTCGTAATAACCAAACTCCTCCCAACCTAAGTTTGCAGTTCTCTGTACAGTAAGCCAGTGTTAAAATAAGGGATTCAGATCAGTACATTTATTATTTAAAAGAGGAAGAAACATGCCAGCAAGGAATAAAATCATATTTTAAAGCAACTCCTTTCTCCCCATAAAAATTATATATTTTTCTTCTTTTTTTTGTGTGGTACACAGGCCTCTCACTGTTGTGGCCTCTCCCGTTGCAGAGCACAGGCTCCGGACACGCAGGCTCAGCAGCCATGGCTCACAGGCCTAGCTGCTCCGCCGCACGTGGCATCTTCCCGAACCGGGGCACAAACCCATGTCCCCTGCATCGGCAGGCGGACTCTCAACCACTGAGCCACCAGGGAAGCCCTATATATATTATATTTTAATCTTTTTAATTCAAGTCAATAATCAGAAATCTTTGGCAGTCTGCATTCCCCAAGGTACCCCACATCCCATCACGTCATTCACATATTCTTTGCTGAAGATGTGTTCTTTTGCAGCTACTCTAAAAGTCAACTTGTTAGCTTTTTTTTTTTTTCTTGGCTGCATCACTGCATGGCTCGCGGGATCTTAGTTAGTTCCCTGACCAGGGATTGAACCCGGGGCAAAAATGCCAAGTCCTAACCACTGGACCACCAGGGAAGTCCCAACTTATTGGTTTTATTTAATTTTATTTTATAAAATTGGATTATGGTTCTCATGGAAACATGTAATTAAATCTCTGCTGCTGCTCAAGAGAGGTTCATTGTTTAAATAAAAATTGTTACTACATTTTGCAATGACAATTTAAAAACAAAGTTTCTTTTGACACACCACAACCTTTGGTAGAAATTGTGGAGAAATCAGTCAGTACAAAAAGGACTGTGATCTGACTCTTTTTGTATTTAAGAAATCTTTTTCTTTCTGCTAGATTTAATTAATTTTAGCTAAGAGCACTAAGAATTCATTTACCAAACTAAACCTGTAAACTTCTTTAGAAATATAATCTAAATTCTTCAGTAAACATGCTTGTATAATCCATTATTCATATTTTCTGCCAAATGATATGACCTTCCACTTAATGAGCATTATTGACAAACAGCTTAATTATTTTTTTAAATATAAAATATTTTATTAAGGTTAAAAGGTCTAATATCTCTGAAGGAATCATAAGAACTTGAAAGTAGATATCTGAAAAATAGTAACCATCCCTGAAGTTTCAAGTATCACTGCCATACCACCTGCTCCATCTTAAATGTCAGGTTCACATGGGTTAAACGCTAGAAGTCCATAAAGTTGTAAGATAAAGGTCTTGGATACATAAATATGTTAAGCAACTAGTAAAGAAAATCTTTATATTTTTAATAACTTAAGACAAAAAAAAGAATGATTTCAAAAGAAAACTATGCCCATCTTTCTTTTATTAATATGGAAATAATAATTACTTAGTAAATCTCTTTTTTTATTCCATGATTGTGACTGAAATAGATCCGGGAGAAAAAAAAATTGGCATTATTCTTATTGAGTATCTCTTACATGGCAAAGAGAATCCTTAGATTTGAAGATGAAAATATGGTATCACTCCTTATAGAATGCTCACACTGTACTTGGTACAATACCAGGGACTTACTATCTTAAGAAATACAGACAGAGCCATTTGCATATAACAAGAAAGCCAGGTCTTTGGTTAAATGTCAGTTTCAGATGTACAGGCTTTCAAGCATCTTTTAGGTTTTTTTCCCCTTTTTTCCTCCTATACCTTCCTCTTTTTTTCTCCTCTTCCTTGGGTTTCTGTTTGCTAGGTATTTTCACGGAAAGGGTAAATGAAAAACGTGCATTTTGAGGACAAAGGAGTAAAGAAATGGACAGTTTCAAGTGCATAGGGCTGCTTCAGGAACTAGAGAATATAAGAGAGAAAAATCTCACCACGACATAAGAGACTTAGAAAGGAACACAGCTGAGAGAAGGAACCAATTTCTACAACTGTTATTGTGTTCTCTAATACTGGAAACTGAAATAAATGGTGGGTCTTATGCGGTTTTCTTGACACCACTGGGACTGCAGAGGAAGAGGCAGCTGTTAAAAACTGGCTTCACACCCCTCTGCCTCTATTCCACTTTGAGTTACATTAACCAATCCCACAGATGTTGACTGAAACCGGCAGAAAAAACACCCTCAGGGTCAATTTGACATCCCATTTGGCTCTAAAATATTATAATTTAGGGACCCAGAAAAGTTAAGGTCAAATGATTGTAATTACTTAACTTGTATTAGAATAATCATGAAAGCATACCCTGCATGGATTCCACTTTACCTTTGTTTTCATCAATTTCATAATGGGATAACTTTGAATGAAGCAAATGTTGATCATCTTTTCATGATATGGAGCACAAAAGGAGAGCTAGACTAGTTAGAAAACATTGAGTCCTGCATGCATTATCCTAATAACACCTCGCAAGTTTTCAGGTAGGAACTATTATTATCCCCTTTGTACAAAAGAGGTTAAATAACATGGCCAAGGTCACACAATTAGTGAGTGGCAGGTCAGGATTTGGACCCACTCATCTAACTCCAGAGCCAGCACCACAACTCCCTACATAACTTACACTAATGCATAAACTTATCCTAAGGATGAGCTGGAGCTGAGCAGATAGACTTGGGAAGGTGGGTTACCAAAGTCTTCCACAAAGTGTGGCATATACATCATTGGTGGTGTTCAAGATGAATTTTTGGTGACATGTAGATAGGCCTTTAAAAAATTTAATGGTAATGTATTTATTAAGATGTGTGGAGAATTAATATGATCAACTTATTAAACCCATTATTTCATGGATTTTTTTGTTGTTGTTTAGAATGAGGCTAAATTTTAAACAGTGAACTGTTTAATATGTATGCAAAGAAAAAAATCATAGGAAACTAATAGTAGAGATGGGAAGCTAATGAAGGAAAAGGCACAAACAGAAGAAATGAAATTTGGGAACCATGGAATTAAAGCACTCCATGCTGAAAAAATCACTAACACAAAGTCATAGGGACTTGAAAGCAAACAGTAAGTATAGAGAAGAGCAAATATGTCATTATGACTAGATTATAGGGTGGATAGAAATTAGACCTGAGAGGTAGCATGTTAAGAACCTTAGAATTTAAAAAAAAGAAATTGAGAGTCATCAATAGATTTGACATGGTCAGATTTACAGGTAAATAAAAAACACTAGAGAAAACTCCTGGAGACAGAGGCCATGATAGCATACCCATATGATGGCTACTACCAAAAATCCAGGAAATAATAATTATTAGCAAGTATGTGGAGAAATTGTAACCCTTTGGCACTATTGGTAGGAATGTAAAATGGTGCAGCTCCTATGGAAAACTGTGTGGTGATTCCTCAAAATTTTACAAATAAAATTACCCTATAATCCAGTAATTCTACTTTGGGATATAGACCCAAAAGAAGAGAAAGTAGGTACTCAATGACATATTTGTAAAGTCATGTTCATAACAGCATTACTTGTGATAACCAAAAGGTGGAAGCAATTAAAGTATCTATCAACAGATGAATGGATAAACAAAATGTGATATATATATATATATATACATATAAAATTCAGCCTTAAAAAGAAAGGAACTTCTGAAACATGCTACAATATGGATGAACCTTGAGAATATTATACTAAGTGAAATACATCAGACACAAAGAACAAATACTGTATAATTCCACTTTTATCAAGTACATAGAGTAGTCAAATTCACAGAGACAGAAAGTAGAATGATGGTCACCAGGGCTGGGAAAGGAGGAAATGGAGAAGTTATTGTCTAGTGGGTACAGAGTTTCAGTCTTGCAAGATGAAAAGTGTTCTGTGGATGGATGGTAGTGATGGTAGCACAACAGTGTGAATATATTGGATGCCATTGAACTGTACACTTAAAAATGGTTAAGATGGTAAATCTTATGTGTATTTTAACAATGAAAAAAAAGAAACCATTATAATAATCCACACACAAAAAACACTGAATCCTTAGCTAAAACTTTAACCAAGTAAAGGGCAAGAAGCAATAACTGATGGAGTTACTGATTCCTAGTCATGGAAAGGGCTGGATAATCAGCAGAGCACAACTAACTCAACCATTCACCAGGTTGGGTCACTTCAGATGTTTTCAGCACATGATTTATTCATGGAACTTCTGAATTTATTTAAATAACAAATTATTGAATACTAACTGTGTACTAGGCTGTATACATCCTAGGGACAAAGTAGTGAACAAAAAAGACACTGTTCGTCTCATTTTCCAGAATGGATAGGGAAAGGTGATGGGTCTTTCTACAACTCACAGGTTTGAGCCCTTTGATCATTCTTACCTTGTGAGTCCAGATAGCACCTTCCATCCACAGCCTGTTTTCTTAGTCAATGTTTGCCAGACTTGGGGCATGCCAACTTCTTATTTTGATAAGGAAAGTTCTTTTCAATTACTGTCAATTCAGAAAAGAAAGAAAATTCTAAGATACAAACAATAGCCTAACACTAGATATAATCTTAAAATAAAGATCAATCAATAAATGCTGGAGAGGGTGTGGAAGAAAGGGAACCCTCCTACACTGTTGGTGGGAATGTAAATTGATACAGCCACTATGGAGAACAGTATGGAGGTTCCTTAAGAAACTAAAAATAGAACTACCATATGACCCAGCAATCCCACTACTAGGCATATACCCCAGGAAAACCATAATTCAGAAAGAGTCATGTACCACAATGTTCACTGCAGCACTATTTACAATAGCCAGGACATGGAAGCAACCCAAATGCCCACCAACAGATGAATGGATAAGGAAGATGTGGCACATATATTCAATGGAATATTACTCAGCCATAAAAAAGAACAAAATAATGCCATTTGCAACAATATGGATGGACCTGGAGATTGTCATACTGAGTGAAGTAAGTCAGACACAGAAAGACAAATATCATATGATACTGCTTACGTGTGGAATCTAAAAAAAAGGGTACAAATGAACTTACAAAACAGAAGCAGAGTCACAGATGTAGAAAACAAACATATGGTTACCAGGGGGTACGGGGGGTGGGGGAGAGAGATAAATTGGGAGATTGGGATTGACACATACACACTACTATATATAAAATAGATAACTAATAAAGATCTACTGTATAGCACAGGGAACTCTACTCAATACACTGTAATGGCCTCTATGGGAAAAGAATCTTTAAAAAGTGGTTTATGTATAACTGATTCACTTTGCTGTACACATGAAACTAACACAACATTGTAAATCAACTATACACCAATAAAAATTTAAAAAGAAAGATCAATCCAATAAATACATTTAGTTTTAACTCACTACCTGGACCTTATTTTTCCTCTTTTTTGCCATGAAACAATAAAAGTATCTTCAAGGGTATTTACTGTCCTGTGGACATTCCTCTGGATCAGCATTTAGAAACCACCGGACTAGGGTTCAGCCGATTCCTCAAAAGCTTGGTCCAGGTTACCTCTACCTTCTTCCGAGTAACTAATGGCTTCAGGGGATCCTACTTTGGCTGTCTTTGAACATTAATACCTATAAATTAATAGATACAAATAATAATACCTATAAAATACACAAAGGCTTCTGCCAAGCCTCCAACAGTCCTTCCAGCCATTAAATGATTAATTCAATTCAAGCTCATTGACAAACTGATTGAATAACCTCCATGTACCAGATAACAGGCGAAGTACTAGAGGTGAAAAGTTCTTCACTATAGGATGGACATCTCATCTATTACCCAAACAGGGACACTTCAGAGAGTGAAAGGGGGCTCTTTTAATACTTATGCCAGGAAAATTGACCCAAGAAATTTAAGACACATACTCACCCTGCTTAAGGAGATCACAAATTGGTAAGTAGCATGATCAAACTGTTATGAAAACTCAAATGAAAAAGCAATTAATTTGGGGGATGGGGAGGCTAAAGGATGGTGATCAGGGGACACTTCCAAAGAAAGTAAGGTTTTAATTAAATCTCAAAGAACTACTAGGATTTCACCCCAGGAAGAAAATGAGAAATACACTTGAAGCAAAGGAACAGCAGAAAGCTCATTAAAATACTGGTTGCAGGGACTTCTCTGGTGGCGCAGTGGTTAAGAGTCCGCCTGCCAATGCAGGGGACACGGGTTCGATCCCTGGTCCGGGAAGATCCCACATGCCGCGGAGCAACTAGGCCCGTGCTCCACAACTACTGAGCCTGCGCTCTAGAGCCTTCGAGCCACAACTACTGAGCCCGTGTGCCACGGCTGCTGAAGCCCGCGCGCCTGGAGCCTGTGCTCTGCGACAGGAGAGGCCACCGCAGTGAGAGGCCCTCACACCGCAGCAAAGAGTGGCCCCTGCTCCCCGCAGCTAGAGGAAGCCCGCGCGCAGCAACAAAAGACCCAACAGAGCCAAAAATAAATAAATAAAATACTGGTTGCAATTCTAATATTACCAATTACAGTAGAAAATATTAAGGGTTTCTAAAATAAGCATTCGTCATAATTCTTTACCTTTGTGGAGCTTATAATTTTTTAAAAAATGATAAAATATTTATTTTTTAAAGACAAAATAATGGACAAGGCTTTCCCCTGACTATACAATACATATATAAGATTCAGATATTTTAAAAAACTGCCAGGAAAAAAAAAAAGGAAAGAGAGAGAGAGAGAAAGAGAAAAAAAAAAAAAGGAGGGAGGGAATAAAGGGAAGGAGGGAGGGAGAAAGAAAGGAAATTTAACAGTATAATCCAATGGGGTTCTTAATTTCCAACATGACAGTTTTCTGGATTCAAGATAGATTTCAAGGATGGATGTATAGAACTATATATGTTACATTTTGTTACAGGTTCAAGGACCATATTTTCAATTCTACATATTAACCAGGGCTGTGTTCCAAAGCGTGTTTCATTAGCTACCCACCTCAGAACTACTTGAGTGCTTACTAAAGTGCAGATTTCCAAGCCCAGTTTCAAAGTCCTGGAAATCTGCATTTTTAACAAGTTTAAGGATAATTTTGCCTCCAGACTCCTGCCATTTAGAAACATATGAGGTTTGAAATAAGTCCCCCAATTCACTTGGAGCTACCTCAACAACTTGAAGTAAAATGGCAGGATCATCTCAAAAGGAACTAAGGAAATGCTGTATCAGAGGAAACAACCAAAGAAGACATATATAAAATGTATTCATTTTGCCAGAATAGTCAGTCTCCTGCCAGTTGAGAGAGTGTAAGTATAGCGGGCCTGACTTATTTTGCTGCAATTTAATCCAATTATCTAAAGCTCCAAGTGGGGGGGGGGGAACTCACGTGAATAACTGGCTCTGTCTCACAGTTATTAAGCAGGTTACGATGTGTCAATCATCCCATGCCCTGAGAAGGTGATGAAGACACAATTTCAAATGTCATGCTTTTGCTTGCAGTGAGCCACACAAAGGTTAGTGAATTTTAAACATATTTGTATGCTTAATAAATACAGATTCTTCTGCACACATGCCATAGAAGCCCAAGTACATTTTGCTTATTTCTGTGTTATGTTTACAGAATCATCTAACATGACTCAAATCACAGAACACCATAAAAAATGAGAATTTTTTTGTATGAAAGGTGGCCCGTAGAAGTAAACATCTGACCAAAAGCTAAACAGATTTAACCAAGACTGTCCACCGAAAATACACAAAATTCAATCCTCAGTAAAAGAGGGAAAGAAGTTTCTTTTTTTAGAGCACATAGCTAATAAAATTTGTTTTCATTGGGAAGATAAGGTTGTTAATCACACACTGTTATAATCACTCCAACACTTGCATCTCTCTCCTTGCTCTCAGTGCAAATTCACCTTTCACTGAGCAATTAGAAACAATCCTAAAAGAATGCCCACAAGCTCTGACCACAGCACAAGCACATCTGTGCTTATCAATCCTGGCTTCTCTCTAATATGGATGTGTATCCATTCCTCTCACAGGGCCAAGCCCTACACTCTTATCATCCGCTTATCTTCTCAACAGCAATCACTCCAATGACTATTTCCCTTACATTCTCAATGGTTTTTCCTCTCTACTAGATTATAAAAATCTATAATATTGCACATCAAAGAAAAGGAAGGAAGGGAATGAGGGAAGGAAGGAGGAGAGGGGAAGCGAGGGAAGGGAACAAGAGAGCAGTAAAGAAAAACGCTCGCGTTCCCCTCTCATACTTCTCTTGTTACTGAGAGATCAGGCTTACCTTATCAGGACTAAATCTCCTTTAGGCTGGGCTCCCAGAGAAGAATTCGGTGTCCTATAGCCCTCCTATGGAAACTGGGGAGCTAGTACTTACTATATTCAATCCTGATCAACCAGAAACTTGAACCTCAGCCCTGTGAGCAGTTGAGGCAGGGGTTGGAGGAACTGGGCTGAAATGAAAATATCACGGCAGCTCTACTCACATCAAGAGAGGAGCTGGTACAGCTTTAAAGCCCTACAGCCTAATGTCAAAGTTCCTCTCCTGGAGTCTGACACTCAGCCCTGCTAGATATGTGTGTACTGCCCTAAATGCAATGGGCAGTGTGGGTTCATGTCCTGATACTGGTCCTGCCCCTAGGAGTTCTCCCCCAATAAACACTGCTCCAGCAAGCCTGGCACGTATGCTGTCTGGCCATCTGTTCAACATGGCTGGGACAACAGTACCATTCTCCTGTTTAGAGCAAATTCCTCAATAGTTACCCATACTGTTGCTTCTGTTTTTTATCTTCTTATTCTCTTTTGGACCCTCTCCAGAAAGCCTTTTCTATTCTTCTGAACAACTCACAAGATGGTCAACAATGATGCCCAGTTGCCAACTTCTGTCCTTATTTAATAGACCTATCAATGGCTTTTGATTCCACTCACCCCTCCCTCCTCCCTGAAGCAGTTACTTCACTTGACCCCTGAAAGACCACTCTTTAGGTTCCCCTGTGCCTCACTATCTCACTCCTCCTCAGCATTCACCGCAGATTCCTCCAACCTCTAACTCTGGAAACACCCCAGGCCTCAGCTCTCAGAACTTCTCTATCTAAATTACTCCCTAAATGATCTCTTCCAGTTTCCTGTCTGTAATGGTATTAAACACCAATTTCATGTTGACAACTCCCAAATCTACATGTCCAGCTATGACCTTTTTTCTTGGAACTAAATACTAATCTCTAATGTCCAAACCGGATTTATCCCAAAACAAACTGCCAAGTTCCCTACCGAACTCTCTTTTCTACAGCCTTACCCTTCTGAGTTGCTCAGGCCAAAAACCTTGAAAACATCTTTACTTCCTTTATTTCATACCCAACATCCAATACATCAGGATATTCTGTCACCCCTGTCTCTAAAACATGGCAAAAATCGAATCACTTTCCACATCCTCTATTGCTATTACCCTGATCCAAACCATCATCGCCCATTGCCTGGATATGACCTAGCTTATTGCTACAGTGCTTCTCCATTTCGGCACCTTGACAGTTACTCTTATAGCATCCAGACTAATCCCTTCACAAGAAAATAAGATCAGGTCACTTTTGTTTTTATGACTTTCTGTTGACTTCCATCCCACTCAGAGTAAAAGCCAAAGGCATATAATGGCCCCCCAAGGCCCTGTAAGACCTACGTCTTCCCACTTCCTTGCTCGTATCTGGTAATCTCCTGGACACAGAGGCCTCCTTGCTGTCTCTGGAGCACACTCCTGCTGCAGGACACTTGCCCTTGCTCTTCCTTCTGCCTGAAACATTCTTTCAACAAATGCGGATATGGCTCATTCACCCCTTCTTTAGGTCTCCAGGTTGGCTTCCCCAACTGCAATACGTAAAATGGCTACTACCATCCACACTCCCCAACCTGCTCTGTTTTTTTCTCCACAGTACTTATTGCCACTTGACATACTACATCATTTTTAATTGTTATCTATTCCTCCTCTAGAAAACAAAGTCCATTAAAGCAAGGACTTTGCTTTGCTCTCTAGTGTGACCCCAGGACCTAGGACAACAACAGCCTTAATGTAGGTGATCACTGTATATTTGTTGAATGAATAGCTACATAAATATTAAAATGGTTAACAAATTATGCCATGTTTCTTTATATTTCAATGGCAGTGTGACTAAAAATGCAATTATTTAATATTCCAAAGAAAGGCTTCATTTTGTCATGTAAGAGATTACTCTGAGATGGCTGATTAAACATTTCATTTCTGAAACTAAATCTCTATCCTTGGGTCACTATTTTCAAACAACCTTTCAGCTCTTTTGAAAGAACCTCACATAGATTACTATATACTTTTTTCATTTTTTCATGACATTCTCAAAGATCAAGTAAAAAACACATGTCAAAGCAATTTCTCCCTGCTCTTTCTGATTAAAATCAATATTCACCCTGCTCTTAACAGCAGTAAAAATCAACACAACAGTTTCTGTTAACTCAATAGAATGTCAAGTGATATCTTAGTGTATTGTTACCAGCTGGGATATCAGCAGAGGACTACCAACAGCCTATAATCGTTGCTGTTTTATTATCTACAAAATGTCATATGTGCACATGGCATTTTACAAAACACCACAGTGAAAATAAAGCTCATGTCTCAAGCAGCTTAGAGCTTATTTAGACAAAGAACTAAAGAAAAGGGAGGCAAGGGCTTCCCTGGTAGCGCAGTGGTTGAGAGTCCGCCTGCCAATGCAGGGGACGCGGGTTCGTGCCCCGGTCCGGGAAGATCCCACATGCCGCGGAGCAACTGGGCCCGTGAGCCATGGCCACTGAGCCTGCGCGTCTGGAGCCTGTGCTCTGCAACGGGAGAGGCCACAACAGTGAGAGGCCCGCGTACAGCAAAAAAAAAAAAAAAAAGAAAGAAAGAAAAGGGAGGCAAAACTCAAAAGGAGGGCCTGCTGTTGCTGAGAAAAGAATACAATTGATCCAAGTGGTTAGGGCAGGGTGGTGATTTTCATTCCTAGTCTGTGAATGTGTAGCTTGATTCTGCTCTTTGGATCACAAACAACAGCTATAACCTTAACTGGTTTTCTCAAAACACTCGTCCTGTCAGTCATGGAGAAGAGGGCTCAGGACATACCCATCAGAAAATACAGTTAGAAATGTCCAACAACAATATAAAGCCACATCCCACCAATAGTTGCTAGCAATATCTTGTAATATTTTATTATTTAAAGAAAACTGATCTTTCCCAAGAAATCTTATAAAAACTGTATTGAGCTTAGCCTAATAGTGAATTTCTAAGTTTACATAATTTAGAACATCTAATTAAAGATATTTACAATCGGGTTATTAGTAACAGTTAATAGTAACATTTCAGTTACTAAGAAATGATTGTACAAATATGTAAAAATGTGCACTTAAAAGGACTAAATATGGTAACAAAAAAATTTGGAAACAACCTAAATGTCCAAAAGAAATTGTTCGAAAGGATTGCATAAATAAATTAAATCTAGCCCACACTACACTCTAGGATACCATTCAGTCATCAAAAATGGAGCTTTGTATCTATATTTATTGTTATAGAAAAGTTTTTTTTTTAATTACAAGGCAGCATGTATCTAATGGTGCTATTTTGACATACATATACACATACATTTACACATATATAGAGACTCACTCACATACTTCATATGTATGAATCCACATACAGAGAATGTGAAAGACAATGAGAATGTGTGTGACAGAGAAAAGATGAGGGGCCAGAAGCTAAAATAAAAGACAGGTAGGGAACCCCTTACAGACAGAGTGGAGAAAAGCAGACACCCACAGAATGGTCTGAGATATACAGATTGAGTTACACCCAAAGAGATTCATACAGACAGGAAAAAGTATGAAAGGATATATACTAAAAGGTTAAATAGTGGTTCAGTCTGAGTGGAGAGGTTATAAGTAATTTTCACTCTACCTTTCTATATTACTTGATTTTTTTTACTATGAAAATTTATAACTTTAATAATCAGAAATAATAATCAAAAATAATAAAATATAAAGCTACTTATAAAAAAGAACACTGGAACTCAAGAATGAAATAGACACACTTCAAACACAGAAATAAACAAAATCCTCAAATTTTTAAGTGCTAAAATTTAATGAAAATATCAATTACTCTTTAAAATCCTAGAAGTTTTGGTGTCTACTAATTTAATAATGTATCTTAGTGAAGTTTCAAGAAAAAGCATGGAGCCTGTCCTCCAAGTGCTTTTTAATTTAGTCTGTAAGACCCAGTGTATGCCAACAAAGAAGTTACTTCTCATTCAGAATATTATTTCCATATGAAAATAGCACATACATATTTGTATTTCATCTTTTCTTTAAATCTCAGAACTTCAAAGCCTTGAGGCAATTTCAACATATCTAAGTAGGAACAAAGATAATCACCATCATGTCATCCAAATCAGATACAGAAGGAAGTTTTTCAGGGAGAAACAGAATTCTTGATCAGAATTATATAGTTCTTAAAAGTAGCTTTAGACAGATCCAAATATAAGGAAAAGTTTGCAAAGGTGGCACACAATTTTTGCTTTAGAAAAGATCAGAAAACGTCTACAACTTTAGCAACTCATAAAATAAGTCACTCTATATGCCCAAGAGAAATGAAAAAATACACTATTTTTAATTCACCAAATTATGATTTTTAATTCTTTTACCAAACTACAAGGAATTCATTAGTCTGAAAGGCAAAACTAATCATTTTTTTAGTAGAAAAAACACTGATATATGAGGTTTTATTTCTGAGTTTAAAAATCAGTAACTTTTAATTCACCAGAGAAACTAGAAATCAATAAACAGCAAAGCCTAATGATTTTCCACTTAAATTTCTTATTCATATAAATATAGCCATGTACATTAAAATAAGAATGTCTGATTTCTCAATATCAGACAAACATAATGCTCAGAGGATTATAGATTAGATGTTTCATTTTTAACAAAACTTGGGCTAAACTTCATTTAAAATCTTGTTATTCTGTTTATTTTTATTTTTTTTTTGGCTGTGCCACAAGGCATGCTGGATCTTAGTTCCCCAACCAGGAATTGAACCTGTGCCCCCTGCAGTGGAAGCACAGAGTCCTAACCACTGGACCGCCAGGGAATTCCCTTGTTATTCTAAATATATTTTCAAATACATGAGTAGAATAATTCTGAGCCACTGGAAGTTTATTAGTAAATGTCATTTACAGAAACCACAATAATTCTCTTAAAATTCACAGTATCACTACTTGCTCAAAATAATTTAGTGGTATTTCATTGCCTTCAAATTAAAATTCTGAAATTAAACAACTTTTATGATTTTCCAACCAACTGTTCACTATTTGTTAATTTCATTCATGAGATTTATTCATTCATTGTGATCGTTTAAATTTTTTACCATTCACATACATGTTTATTGTCATCTAAGTTGAACTATAATATCAATACTCAAGTAGCTGTATAATACTAAAGTATATATCAGAAATGAGAGCTGTAAAAAAAAGACAAAAGAGATCCCCTGGGCTCAGTATCAGGGAGCCTGATCTAGTAAACTGAGTGTAGGGCCCAGGCATCCAAAATTTCAAAAGCACCTCAGAAGATCCTGATGCAGCAAGTTTATTAAAAGACTTTGGAAACTTCTAGATCATTGCCCTGGCTATACCACCTCATAGTTTTTTGGGTTTTTTTTTTTAACATCTTTATTGGGGTATAATTGCTTTACAATGGTGTGTTAGTTTCTGCTCTATAACAAAGTGAATCAGTTATACATATACATATGTTCCCATAATTCTTCCCTCTTGCGTCTCCCCACCTCAGTTTTATATTACACTTTGCAGTTTTCAGGGTGCTTCATATAAATTAACCTAATTGATTCATGCCCCACTCCATTCAATGATCTTTCCACTGCCACTTCTCAGCACATTCTGGTCCTCCTTTGAACTCTACTTATTTTATACACAAAAAAAATACTTTGGCACAATTCCATATACGGTCTTGAAAAACATGTAAATATCCTGGTGTACAAAGGTGTTGTCTCTCTAACTCCACAGGCAGAGATATTATCTAGCACCCCTCTGGTAATCTTTCCTCTCCTGCATGCTCATCACCTGTGTCCATACCCCAGAACCGCCCCCACCCCCTTCCCTTCACCATTTCTCTATCTCTCATTGCCTCACAGCTAACCTCCCTCTCAACTCTTTCCAATACTGGAGCTCCCAATTCCATCACACTCTTCTGCATCCTCAGTGGCTTTACTGGATGTTCTTCCCATTCTTGTGCTTAAATAAAAACAGAAGTCTTCTCTTAGGATAGGGCTTTTCTTCCAACTCTTCTGGATGGAAGATGCCCACATGCTGATGACCCACATACACCAGGAAAAGGAGATGGCATACACATTTTTTTGGCATCCCACTGGCACTTCCATATTAATTCACTCCACTCAATTGTGAAAAGAAAATATTCCTCCTTTTATTTTCATACCGTCAAACAACTCTAACTTCTCCCCTATCTAGTGGTGCCACTTCAATTCACGGCACATACGTTGCAGATGTTACCATCTAGATCATTTAAATTACATCCAGCTTTTATCCAGAGGGACACTAATATAAATGGACAGCCTCTTAATCTCTTGACCTGGGCAACTGTTGTTGCCTTTACCTTCACTCCTCTTTGATATTCCTCTTTTAAGATCATGTAATGAGCCTTATCAACCTGTCAGAAGTCTTCTACCTCTGAAGAAAGGAATTCAACAGCCAGCTTCCTGGTCACATGATCCTGTTAGCAATGGTCCCTGGGTCTTGACTCCACCCCAGGCTTTCTCTCCTGATACATTTTCTCTTTGGGAAATCTCAGTCATGCCAATAGATTCAACTTCCTCTTGTATTCTGATAACCACTAAATCTATCTTTCTAACCCAGATTGCTCCACCAAACTACAAGTCTATATGGTTATCTCTACTGCAAAAAAAATTTTAAGTTGCCTCATAAACACTTTAAACTCATAATCAAAGCCCAAAGTTTCTCATCCACCTTCTCAAACCTGGTCCTTTTTTCTAGGTTCCAGTTAATCAGAGTAATGATACAATCATCTAACAGGTAACCAAACAGCTGTGAGAATCATCCTAGATTCACCTCTCTTCACGCTGCCACACAATTTTCAAGTTCTGTATATTTTACCAACCAAATATTTCTTTTATCCTCTCTTGATCTATGGCCTCAACTCTCACCTTCACAATTATATTAACTTCCAAACTCAATGATTCTAAAACTTTTTTATATAAGGACCACTTGATGTGCATGTTAAAAAAATGCAGATTTTTATGCCCCTTACTCAGAAATACTGTTTGGTTGCCTGGAATCTTTTTTTTTTTAATAAATTTATTTATTTTATTTATTTATTTTTGGCTGTGCTGGGTCTTCTTCGCTGCACGGGGGCTACTCTTAGTTGTGCTGCGCAGGCTTCTCATTGTGGTAGCTTCTCTTGTTGCGAAGCACAGACTCTAGGTGCATGTGCTCAGTAGTTGTGGCACGCGGGCTCAGTAGCTGTGGCATGCGGGCTCAGTAGTTGTGGCCAACAGGCTTAGTTGCTCTGTGGCATGTAGGATCTTCCCGGACCAGGGCTCGAACCTGTGTCCCCTGCGTTGGCGAGCAGATTCTTAACCACTGCACCACCAGGGAAGCCCTAGAATCTTCATTATTAACAAATTACTTCATCCTTTGCAGATGCTTCAAATTCTGGTGACCCATTTAATCACACTTTGGGAAGCAATGAACTATTTGGTCTCCTGTTTCTTATTATCCCTCTTCATTCCATCTCTCTCCTACTCACACCCTCACACTCTCCCTTAAGCCTGATCATCATGAAGAGCAGAGAATTTTATTTTCTTCTAAGATGTTCTCCCACGTACACGGTATAGTGATACACCATCTTGTAGGCAATATTCCCCATAAACACACACTCCCGCGGGAATATACAACACTGTCCACGAGGTTCAAGGACAAATGGTGAAAACTGTCTCAGACCTCTGCTTCAGTGTCTCTCTCTGAGCCTCTCTCTGTCTAGAAGTGAGGCAAGTCTGTACATGCACCATGAAGCATGCAGCAAGAGGTCCACACTGCAGGGACAGCATGCAGGTAGAAATGTGAAAAGGACTATTCCAGAAAGAGATTTATTTATTTTCTTTCTTTCTTTTTTTTTTTTTTGGCTGCGTTGGGTCTTAGTTGCGGCACGCGGGATCTTTCGTTGTAGTGCAGGCTCTTCATTGTGGTGCGCAGGCTTCTCTCTAGTTGTGGCGTGCGGGTTTTCTCTCTCTAGTTGTGGCGCGCAGGCTCCAGGGTGGGTGGGCTCTGTAATTGTGGCGCGTGGGCTCTGTAGTTTGCAGCATGCGGGCTCTCTCCTTGAGGAGCGTGAGCTCGGTAGATGTGGCATGTGGGCTTAGTTGCCCAACGGCATGTGGGATCTTAGTTCCCCCAACAGGGACTGAACCCACGTCCCCTGCATTGGAAGGCGGCTTCTTTACCACTGGACCACCAGGGAAGTCCCTAGAAAGAGATTTAAACCTTGACCAAGAAATGTGGGTTTTAAGATATAAAAAGCCAGGAATTGAAGTCCCAGATACTGAAAAAGGTTTGTTGTTTTGCTCCACCTCTCTTTCTATAATATCTTGGTTTGGAAAGCAAACTTGGTCTGTAGATAAGCTTTGGTTCAATCATAAAGGAGCCCTCAGAGAATCTCTTTGCCCAACCCACTCACCCTATTATACAGAATATCCATTGTTTTCCCTCTCAGAATCAATTTTCACCTCATCCTAAGAACAGCCCCTAGATTTCCTTTTAGGCAGCAACTTCTCACAGCTTAGAAATATCTGAGAAAATAAAACCAGTGCTCAGCTGGTGACTAAAAAGAAAGCATGTATGAACTGCTTTAAGGCATGATGTGAGTTTAAGTGTCAGTATCCCACTAGAGAAAGATGTTATTACACGCTATCTTCCCCTTGCATTAACTGGTTACTAATCTTGCTTTTATCCCCCAGACTTTTATTGACTGTTATTAATAGGAGAGCCCTTTAAAAATAATTCTGAGTAGCTAAAATGATTTGCCCTCCAAGAAGAAACAAGGAACTGCTTTCTTCCCTCTTTAATATGAGTGTTGTTCAGGTTAAGATGGAGACATATCCACCTACAAGGGACACATCCCTTAGCTGTTCCTCAGGCTGTTGCTCTGAAGATAATTTCACATGCCATATTTCGGACACCATGACTTTGACCCCAGAATGACTGCTATCATATTTTGACAAGATTTCTTGTTAAAGTATTCACTCTTCAACTCCAGATAATGGCTTTTTTAAGGTACATCTCCTTGTCTGTAATAATGATTGAAAAGAGAGAAAAAGAAAGAGCATTTTCTTCTTAGCTATTCTACTCTCATTTTCCACATTTATGAGGTAAGAGAACAGACAAGGTAATTTATAAAGTTTCTTTGGCTCTAATAACCCCAAATTTGAAAACACACTAAGCATTTCAGTTGGCAGCACAGCCAGGTAGAATGACCTCTCATCCTGCTACCATTCAGAGACAGCAAAGCTGTCATTCAATGTGTAGATGAATTGGCACAAGACAAGCTGACATTGTCTCACCAGGACTTGCAGATAGAACACCAAATTCTGAGATCACAGTGCATTAAAGAAATGAGTATCTGTGGAACAAAAGTGCCAGGATTCATAGGCACTTTGAATGGAGCTGAGAGGTTAAGTCTCAGATGGGAGGGGGCTGTCATCTTCTCTATAAATGTGAAGCAGTTCTTACAAATCCCATTTAGCAAAAAGACATAATCGTAATGACATTTCCTATGAATCCTATAAAAGACACAAAGCACAGCCAGCCCCTCAGTGTCTTCTATTATAATATGAGTGATTTAATGAAATTTGAAGTTGACAGTAATAGTCTCATAATATGACATATTTTAGATCAATAAAACAAAGGTGAAACGAAATAAAATCTAACCATATACCTGGTATTTTAAAGTTACATACTTGCAGCCTATCACAGGAGTCAATTATTCTGAAAATTGTATTCATGTATAATAGTACATGTAAAATATGCACAAAATTAAAGGTTTCGACTTGAACCATGTGATAGGGACTGAATATGAGCCAGTCACCTGAGACAATACAGCAAAGACAGACACTTCATACCATTGATTACTTACATTTTCCAGGGGACACAAAATATGGACTGGATTTTCCTTCAAAATGTATATAGAATTCAACCACTTTTTCTCCATTTCTATTGTTAGTACCCTAGATAAAGCTTCTACCTTCTCTCATCTGATTATATTGTATAAAAGCCACCTTTTGGACACCATGTCCACCCTGGTGCCCTGCATCTATTTATCACAGCCAGACTCAAGTTTAATGGTAACATAATTGAAAAGAAAATGAGGATTTTAGTTGACTGAGAAGCTCAGTAATATTGTACAAGCACTAGAAAAGTTTCTGAGAACTTATTATTTTATTATTTTTGAGAATAGTTATTATTTGTAAAATATAATGATCATAAAAAGGGAAGAAATAATTGCCCCCTTTACTATGCTGGTAAAAGTAGGGTAGCACACCCTGAGAGGGTCACTAACCGACAAGAATTGGTCAAGATAAAACTGAACAGAATATTGAGAAGGAACAAAAAGCTGTGTCACGTGGGGCACACTCAACTCTCACGAGTTGAAGAAATTTGGGACATTCACGCACAAGAAAAAACTCCCACATGATGGAAAGAAATATGGAAAAAGGAGACACTAATGGCTGCCTTCAAAAATATGAAGGACTGCCATGTAGAAACAGAATTAAATTTGTCCTGTGTGACAAGAGAAAAATCTAAGATAAATTGGTGGATGTTCCAAGATGGTGGATTGACTCTGTATAGGCAAGACCTATTCAACAATCACAGTTTTCCAAAATTAATAGCGGCTCCAAGAAATGTTCACACAAAGTCTGACCATAATCCATCCCTTCACCTGAGCTACTTCTGCACCTTCCTCCTACCTGATCTCCCATCTCCAGTGCCTCTCCAACAGCCAAAGAAAACCATTCAAAATACAGAACTGCTCTGATATTCCCCTACCTAAAAGTCTTCAAAACAGTCCATTATCTTTAGGATAAAATCAAAACTCCTCCCTCACCACTATACATTTTCAATCTCCTCTTTCACAGTCCTGCCTTTGTACTCTGGACTTCAGCCCAAATGAACATTTCCCAGATCCTTGAACAGGACATGCTTCACTCACCTTCAGACTTCAGCTCTCATTAGTGTCTTTACATACAGCACGATGACTTCTCCTCAATGTCTGGGTAAGTTCTTCTTGTCCTTCAGATCACAGCTTTGGTATCCATCTCAAATATCCTTCTCAGATGAACCAAGCTAAAGTCACCCTCAAGCTCATATAAACTAACAAAAGGAACAAAATCACAGTGATCTTTTTAAAACATAAACCAGACCACCTCACTCCCTGCTCAAATCCTCCAGTGGCTTCTGATCACATATAGAACAAAATCCTCCTCACCATGATCTACAAAGCTTCGTGGTCTGACCTCTGGCTCCCTCCATCCTCAGCTGCTCTCTATCAGTGCTTCTCTCTGCTCCAGCCATGCCAGGTTTCTTGCTGTTCCTTGAACATATTTTGCATGTTCTTGGCCTCACAATCTTTTCACTTGCAGCTTCCTCTACCTGGAACAAAATTTTCCCAGATATTTACATGAGTTGGTCCCTCACTTCATTCAAAATTCTGCTCAATTCTCACTGCCTTGGGATATTTCCCTCACCAGCATCTATCAAAAATAGACCTCTCACTCAGCCATAAAAAGAAACGAAACTGGGTTATTTGTAGTGAGGTGGATGGACCTAGAGTCTGTCATACAGAGTGAAGTAAGTCAGAAACAGAAAAATAAATACCGTATGCTAACACATATATACGGAATCTGAAAAAAAAATGGTTCTGAAGAACCTAGGGGCAGGACAGGAATAAAGACGCAGATGTAGAGAATGGACTTGAGGACACAGGGAGTGGGAAGGGTAAGCTGGGATGAAGTGAGAGAGTGGCATGGACTTATATATACTACCAAATGTAAAATAGATAGCTAGTGGGAAGCAGCCACCATAGCACAGGGAGATCAGCTCGGTGCTTTGTGACCACCTAGAGGGGTGGGATAGGGAGGGTGGGAGGGAGACACAAGAGGGAGGAGATATGGGGAGATATGTATATGTATAGCTGATTCACTTTGTTATACAGCAGAAACTAACACACCATTGTAAAGCAATTATACTCCAATAAAGATGTTAAAAAAAAAAACCAGACCTCTCCACACACTTTCCCTTTCTCTTTTATCATTTCAGTTTATAATCCTTATCACTATCTGACCTCCTACTACACATTTTTGCTTGCGTATTATTTCTCTCCCCTAATAAAAATAAATGTAAACTCCATGAGAAGAGACTGTATGCTCAGCACTTACAGCAGTGCCAAGAAAATACTAGGCATTCCTTAAATTTTAATATAACAAATGAATGAATCACCCTGCTTTTCTACATAGCATTCATCATTATCTGAAACGTATCCTATTCATTTCCTCTATTGTCTGTTTTCTCTGTCTCTACCTTTTCAATAGAATGTAGGTTCTATGAGCCCTGCAAGTTTATCTGTCTTGATCCTCAGTAGAACAGGGCTGGGCAAGAAAGAACAAAATGACAAAATAGTGAGTGAACTTAAATGACACATTCTTAGAAACATTCACTGATAAAATAACATGTTTCTTATCTGTTCTTACCATAATATCCTGTGCTTCCTTGGTTACAGCCCTTGAACTTTACAGAAATGCTTATTCTATTGGCTGTATTTCCCACGGTTCAGAGGGGTCAGGAACTTGTCATTTTCTTCACCAGTCATATCCCCAGCACTTATCATAAATCCTTAGTATAAAAATTTTCATTTTATAACTGTGTTCATGCAAAGAAGGAAGGGGGTGAAGGAAAGGACAGATGAAGAGACAGAAGGAAAGATGAAATAACTTTTTCAGATGACTGAAAAGATTATTCAGGATCTAAAGTGACTGAACAAGATGACCATTGAGGCCCCTGAGTTTTTCCCAAGGGGAGCCCTAAAGGAGCTACAAAAGAATAAATTTATAAATTAAGGCTCTATATTAGATTCTAAGAAGCCAGTTGGAGTCTAAGAATCTAAACACTTAGCTTCCTGTAAGACATTTGTCACTGGGACACTGCTCACATTAATGTCAAAGACATACCAATAGCTTGCATCAATAACGTTCAAGAAGTACAAATATTTTTGTTTGTAGGTCCTGAGAATTCTGTGTTTCTTTTTCTCCTCAAATCTGTATTTCTCTTCCTGTGTCTCCACAGCATGTGATCTTTATATATATTTTTATACTTGAAAGTTGTTCATTATCTCCTTATTATAGCCCTCTGCAACAAAATATAGGAATTTATTTTTAATATTCTATTAACACAAGGCTATACATTTTCTTTGAATTAATAATTCATTAAATTAGTACTGATATAAAATTAACAAAAATAATCTATATAATAATATAAATTTAAAAGGTGAATACAAATATAGAAAGTATAGAGAGAGAAAGTAAAATAAATACAAAAAGAAAAACTTTATTGGGTCTATACATCTTAATGAGAAGAAGAAATTTATCATGTCTCGATTAGAGGAATCATTGAACAGTCCCTCTGCCTGCTGCTCTGCAGGCTTTGAAGTCCCAAGGTCAAGTCTCACAATAAGATTCCTAATGGGTGAAGGTAGGCTTTTCTTTTGCAACATGGGCAAAGAGGTTTTGTGGAAGGGCAGGTGGCAAAGGGAATATCTACCTCAGATAACTGCTCAGGTAAATCAGCTTTAGAAAACAGCACACATGAAGGCAATTCTCTGGAAGATGGTTCCTGTAAAATGAACCACAAGTATACCCCGTGGAAAGTCTCTTTGTATCCTGGTCTGAGGATCACTGGCTGGCGTCACAATGATGCTCCATCTGACGCTCTCCTTCTCTTATAATCATTTCCTCCCTCAGCAGTGCCTCCCTCACTCTCTTCACTGCAACTTATAGCCTCTCTACTGAATTTCAGACCAGCATTCCCAGCCCCTGGCAAGGCATTCCCACATGCAAACCTATCTGATAGCTCACACTCCACTTGCCCCAAGATAAAATTATCCCTGTCTCAGCCCCCAAAACAAGTTACACTATCTCTTATATTTTCTATTTCACACAAATGGCATCACAAATCTTCCAGAAACTCAAGCTAAAAACATTCATTAACTCTGAATACTGAATCTAATGAGAACTGAGGAAACAGTTAGCTAATTTTTGGATAGCCAGACTAATGAAGCTCAGCCAAGTCACCCTTTGAGTGGTCTTGGAAGCTGGAAGTAAAGAAGGTGTATCTCCTTCCCTTGAAGACGAATCCTAACAGATGAGATCTCAGCAGGTAGAGATAAGCTGGTTCCTCTAATCATGGTCAGGGAGCCCTCTAAAGTAAGCCTGGGGACCTTGGTTAAGATGCAGCTTCTTAATTTGGTTCTAGTAAATTAGAGCAGGTCATAAGTGGGAAGGATATAGTTACCCCATCATCCTCTCCCAGAGGATTGCAGATCCAGTGTGACTGGAATATATTCCAAAGGGAGCCTTTGTTTCTTGCTTTATTGTGTCAAAGAGGGCTTTCCCATGTTCCTTTTTCATCTCCAGAGCTAAAATACTGGTCATGAGGAGAGGGGATTAAATACCAAGAATGCCAGTTTGCTCTTTGAGAAGTTAACCATCCCCTAGTCCCAAGGTCTTGAAGAAGGTACTGCAATGAACTAAGGTGGGGTTTACTTCATAGCACCTACAGAGGAACCTGAGAGGTATTATATACAATCTCAACATAGGAAAAGGGAGAGGAGACACTGAACTGTAAACAGAGCCCTACTAACTAAGCAAGTAGAATGGGAACTTGAGATATGAAAATATTTAGGTGCTCTGGACTAATATTTTGTTACCCCCTATAAGAACTAACCCACAGGAAGTATGACTGGACAACGATTACTAATATGTGACTATTCCCACAAATACTGCTATAGATGTACATTAGACAGAGCTCTTTTCATTTCAAGAGGGAAAAAATCAACTTAAGTGAAAAGAAAAAAAGATGAGACTTATTAGTTCATGTAAGTGGAAAATTCAGGGGTGCATCAGCCTCAGACACTGTTAGACCTAGAGGCTCAGGCTGCCAGTGGTTTATTTTTCTTCCCATTTTCCAGTTCTGCCCTCCTCCTTAGTCAACTTCATTCTTCGGGCAGCCTATTGAATCCAACCAAGGAAAGAAGGGGAAACAAATGCTGGCGATTCCACACTATGATCTTTACAGCTTGTGATACACAAAGGAAGAAAAGAGTCTACAACCAATCCCCTGGAGGGCATCTAACTGACACAGTTTTGGACATGTGTATGTCCTTGAACCATTCATTTTGGTCAGGGGAACGAGGGAGTCTGATGGCCAATCCTGAAGCCCGTCTACCTCTGTGGCTAGTTTGTGATGGTGTTAGCCCCACAAATTACCCAATACACGTTTTCCACAGGAAGAAGTTCTGTACCAAAGAGAAAGGGAAGGGAAGGGGAGGAAAGCAAGCTAGAAAAACCAGGCTGTAACCATCAGAGACCCTTGTAGGCATGCTCTCCATTTGCTGGCTTGGTCTTTTCCTTCTCTGCTTTCAGAGATGGGTTTTCTCCTGCCAGATTGGTTCCTCTGGATTTTGTCTTTCAAAATCAGTACATAAGAGAGAATGGGGAGAAAGAAGAGAGAAAGACACAAGATGTGCGGGGGTGTGATGTGGCAAAACTTTGAGAAGAAAGAGGCACAGAGTTGGGATTGTGTGAGGAAAATGGATGAGTGACAAAAGAAGTATTTAAAGTATTGCTTTAGGTTATGTAATGCTTTTCATGTTGTTGAAGCAAATATTAAGAGAGAGCTCTTCTGAATTACTGTTGGGTTTCTAAATCATTTCTTTGACTACTTCAGTAAGATTAGATCCTATTGTACAGTAGTGTACAAATACTATATTCTGCTAGTGTTTACACAGCTATCTCCCCCACTAGATCAAAGTCTCCTTGAAGGTAGTAGTTATATCTTATACATTTCCATAGTGTTTCGCACACAGAAAGGACTCAAAAGTGTATTTGTTGATGAGTGATTTTTTTTCATTCTCAAGGCACTCCAATAAAGTGGTCCTTCAAATTCTTAAAAATCCTAAAGATGGTGTTTCCATGGCCTCTGATTATAACCTTTCCTTTAAGTAAACAAGAATTCCCTTTGTACCTTTCATAAATTCATTCTAAGGCATCTTCTCTCTTCACCTAAAATCGAGATAGTTAAGGCAGTAATCTTTCAACATCACAGAATCAAACTAAGTAAGGCATAGAAGAGAACTTAAAATATTGAAACCAACTCCTTCATTTTACATAGAAGGAAATGGGATCTTTTTTTAGTTAAATTATTCGTTCACCCATATAGTTATTTAGTGCCTAAATCAAGGATGAGTTCCAAAACTTCAGTTTCAGGACTATTTCCACACATCATCTTGCCTCCTAAACATTACATCTTCTTAAAGACATGTACAATCCTCTTCTCCTCATACTAAATAGATATAATTATCCTTGCCTTTCTCATAGTTCCCAATATAAAAAATGTGTGTGAATAATATGACGTAGTACAAAAACATAGCTTTAGATTCTGACCAGTCTTGACTCTTCTTTCTTGAAGTTATATGATTTGGTGAACGTTTACCTATAAAATAAATGTAGGGCTTCCCTGGTGGCGCAGCAGTTAAGAATCCGCCTGTCCATGCAGGGGACACGGGTTCAAGCCCTGGTCCAGGAAGATCCCACATGCCACAGAGCAACTAAGCCCATCACCACAACTACTGAGCCTGTGCTATAGAGCCCACGAGCCACAACTACTGAGTCCACATGCCACAACTACTGAAGCCCGCATGCCTAGAGCCTGTGCTCTGCAACAAGAGAAGCCACTGCAATAAGAAGCCCATGCACTGCAATGAAGAGTAGCCCCCACGCACCGCAACTGGAGAAAGCCTGGGCATAGCAACGAAGACCCAACGCAGCCAAAAATAAATTAATTAATTAAAAATAAATAAATAAAAATAAAATAAATGTAATAATACCTATAGTTACCAGATATCCATAAGGTACAGAATCATAAGCATTGGTCAAGATAAAATACCTAATACGTCATAGACCCTAAACATGTATTAGGGTTTGCTTTTTTTTTTTTCTGCCAAACCACAACCCCATCCATATCTGAATAACATTTATGAAAAACACTGCAACATATAGAAGCCTATGCCGGAGGTTACAATTTTAGCTCAATGAAGAAATTGCAGTTGGAACTTGGAATATCAAGAGATTTAAGTACTACATGTTAAATTAACCATTCTTCAAGTTCATAATACCTCTTGGCTAACTCATAGCCCCGTAATACTAATGAAATAAAATATTCCTTTAAATTTATTTTTATCATGAGAATGTATTAGCACCAAACAAGTACGGTAGTCCAGACCACAAAGTACTCAGTGGGGTCTTACAGGATTTACTTAAAAGACAGTTATTCTGTCACCAATAGCAGTAGAGATTAGAAACCGATCGCAGTAGAGATTAGAAACTAAGTAACAACTCTCTTTTTCAAACATTGCCACTTAATTTACAATACCACGGCAGCAAGGAGAGCAGTCTTGTAGATAAAAAGTAATTTGATAAAATAATGGCTGCCATTTTTCTACTGCAATAGCTCTGCAACGTAATTTATAGGAACCATACTTCTCCACTTCCTGATGACAGGTAATGGAAAAAAATTCAGCAGCAAACCTTGATAGCAGGCTAAGACCATTTGGATCAGTATAACTAAGTCATTTTTAACTGTTTTTTCAATTATCTTTTTTCAGCTTTTACCCCATTTCATCAAAAAGAAGGATAAAGGTTGATGATAAAAAAATCTCTGTTCAAAATTGAGATTTTTAGATTAAAAATAGCTGTAAAATGATTTTGACTCTATATTGTATGGATATTGGTTCATTTTCTACATTGAGATGATCATAAATTAGTCTACACTTTATCACCATGAATACTAAAAGATGCAATAGAGTTACATATACAGCTCTTCTGAAAATGAAGATCACGGCTTTTTTTTAAATTGACTCTGTGCCGCATTTCAAATAAGTTCTGAAGTAATTTAAAGATTATCATGGAATGTAAAATGTAATATTTAAGAATAAAAGTGAAACAGACTACCTGAAAGATGCAAGTGGAATATTACTTCTTAGCACCTGAATTGAGTTGATTAAAATTCTTGAATCCTAAATTTAGCTGTTGAGTTTCTGGAATCAAAGAATATGAATAATGGACAATTGCAGCAACTTTGACTTTTAGCCACTCACACCATCCTTTCCCTCACATTTTGTATGAATCCTAATTTCTTCTTTATTATTTCAGCTATTCTTTGTATGGATCTTACCTTGATTTTGGAATTATGTGGGGTAAAATGATAAATGGATAAGTTAGATCTTTGATCTTTAATCTTCCATACTAGTGATAGGTCAGGATACCACATGTCCATACAAGATAATAGAAAAAAAAAAAAAAAAGACCATTTAAACACCAAAAGATGAAATTTTAAACTACTGAATAAGTTAAAAAGTGATCGACTATATTTTATACATTTGTGGTAAATATGACAACTAAGATTATGCTATTGATGTTCAGCTGTTCTTTCTAATAATTGCTAAGCATAAAATCGAACTTCTTAGAAACTTCTCCTAGAACAAGGCAATATACTCTGTATTTAACATAGTCAAAGAAGCTACCATTATTTTTGGTATAGTTGAAGGACAACTATACAATTCATCTAAAGAAACTATTTCAAAATACTTAGATAAAAGTCCACATGTTCATGCTTTCAACAAACAGGAACTTCGGTGTTCTGGGCACCATTCTAGAAGCAAGAGATTCAATAGTGAAGCTGCCTTCGCTAAGCTTCCTTCCATTCTAGTAAAGGATATAAATAAAAATGTATCTGGAATACAATGGGCAAGTGCTCTGAAGAAAAATAAAGCAGCATGAAGAAGAGAAAAATGTTGGTAACATTTTAGATAACTAAATTTTAGGTAATATAGATTAATACTTTTCAGTGTAATTAGAGAAAACATCTTTAAGGAGAAAATTTTGGAGCAAACCCCTGAATGTGAATATCTAGGGAAAGAACATTCTAGCGGGCAGAACAATATGTCCTAAGATCCTGAAGCAGGATATTAGAAAGGAGTCCTAAGGTATAAGCCAGGATAACACTAATTAAAAATAGAATCCATATAGTTTTACATCTCTCCTCTCTCTAATTGGGTTTTGACAGCAATGTTTTAAAACTGAATAAAGAAATAATGATAGTCTGAGGTCAATTTCCTGGCCATAATTAGGCCAATATATAGCCCCTGAATGCTGAGAAAAAAGGATTCTGATAGGTCAATTAATTATCAAATAGACTTTAATCATCCTTGGCAATTTTCCTAGCAATATGAAATTGCTTTGCATAGTGACTAATAATAAAACATGTGCTCTTGAATTATGCTTCTCATAAAAAATACAGTTTGAGGAAATGATAATTCAGTTGTTTCTAAGCTAACAGAGTTTGAAATGTGTGTCAAAAACTTTGCCCATAATTTTGAAGTAATAAAGTGACTGCATCCTGAAAGAAGCATAAAAATAGAACTAATTTAAGAGTTTGACTATTAGAGATCAGCTTAGATGGTTTTTCTGCCATGTGATCTTCTCTTGGGGTTATTTTCAACTGGAGCTGTGAGAAATTCTGAGGGAAATGAGGCTGAACTAGCTTAACTATGGTGAAGGCACTGATGGATGGCATGTGAAGAAAGAAACATGTCATGTGTATACCTTACAAGAACTCTCAATTGAGAGAATTTATCAACTAAAATTGTTTTCTTCGATACCCTAGTTGGCCATCTCAAAAACAAAACCAAAACAGCAACAACAAAAACCCTCCAGCTTGACTTCTGTACTACTTGTCAGATAATTATTTTACCGAAAAAATGTACAATCAAGATTTTTTGTTCTCAGATTAACCATAGTTGTTGTTGTTGTTTTAAATTACCCTCACCCCTCTCTCTCTTTTTTTTCTCTCTCTTTTTTTTTCTCTCTCTCTCTTTTAATCCTCATTTTTCCTTCGTCTCTTGACTCATTCTACCAACTCTTCCTAACATCTGAGTGTACAATTTTCATTCCATATAACTTTGAGAATATAAAAATACCCAGCTAAATGTCTCTGAGTTATTCCTTGGTTAATCTGGGCATTGAAAGACTGTTCCTAATCTTCACTGATCCTTCAAGAATCTGATGAAAGTTATTGAATCCCCGCCCCCTAAAATGCAACACATCCATTCACATAAAATTTTACACAGATTCATAGGCTTCCTGAAGCATCTCCTTGTGTCCACATAAACTAAGGTAAGAGCTCCTGCTGATTTGGAGTTATAGACTTCTCTCATGCTACCTACGAAAAGCTTTAGATCCATTTACAAGTCAGACAGACACAAACTTAACCTTGAAATCATTTATAAATATCAGCCTTTCTCATTCTGCTCTAACATGAAGTCATACAATGAGCACAATGTCTCCTCTGTCATGCACTTGTCCTGAATATGTGATAAGACCTGCCTCCTTAGAGAATGCAATGTGTTTAAATTGTTAAATAAGCCAACTAAGCTTTTGAGTGGCTTCTATTGACTTGCTTATGACATTGTCAAGATAGTTTTGCCTAATAGTTCTAGTTTCCTATGGAATTTTACCAAATAATAAAGTCAATGTAGGGACGTCCCTGGTGGCGCAGTGGTTAAGAATCTGCCTGCCAATGCAGGTGACACTGGTTCTATCCCTGGTCCGGGAAGATCTCACATGCCGCGGAGCAACTAAGCCCATGTGCCCCAACTACTGAGCCTGCACTCTAGAGCCCGTGAGCCATAACTACTGAGCCCACGTGCCACAACTACTGAAGCCCGCGCACCTAGAGCCCGTGCTCCACAACAAGAGAAGCCACCACAATGAGAAGTCTGCACACCACAGTGAAGAGTAGCCCCCTCTCACCACAACTAGAGAAAGCCCGCGCAGCAACGAAGAGCCAATGCAGCCAAAAATAAATAAATTAAATAGGTAATTTTTTTTTAAAAAGTCAGTATTATCAGCTCTGTTTCTTTAATCAAGTCTAATTGTGCCATATCTACTCTCTGTTTCTCATAATTAGAATCTTTCAGACAGTATCACATGAAAAGTATTATCAAAGACCAAGAAATTCTCCAAAGAAAGAAAAAGATCCTCACTGCACCTAGAAGACTTATCTCTCACAGCTTCACCTTTCCAGTTTGGCAAATAACCAGCTTGATGATGAGACATATAAATTTTAAATTGGAAATGATCCTTCTACATGCTCAACAATATTATTATACCTTGTTGAAGAAGTTCAACAAGTTGGCATTGAATGTACATTGTGAATATGTGCCCACCTTAAAGTTGAGATCAGATATCAACTCTAAAAATGCTGAAACCTACCTTGCTTGGTAATTTTCCTTGAAAAAGTGAGTAACTTTTGTGCTAATGCTTAGAAAGAATCCAATTTGTTGAAATTAAGTACATGCTAAATAATCAATGCGTGTGTCCTAAGAGCTATTCGTTGCCAAACTAGTCTGGCCCTTATTTAAGAAGTCATCCTTCATAGGTATTCTGCATCGTTCAATACCTAATAAAAAATAACTGAGATACCAAAAGCACACAGTACCAAAAGCACTCAGCCAGGTCACTTAGCAAAGTTCAATGTTGAGGAGCTACTCTCCACAGTTTCAACATGTGTTGTGACAACTTTTACCTGACTATATTTCTAAGAATGACTGTATAGCAAACAATCTTGGAAGAAAAAGATAGTGTCTCCCACTCGGCAGAGAACATGTCTTTAGTGACGAGAATAAGTTTTAAAATCTCTCCCTCTGGAACAAATTTTGGCAAATTGGCTAGCATCTTCTTTATAATACTGAGACTCAGCATTCCTCAGCTATGACACAGACCCACTCTGTGCACACTGTTTATCTAGATCCTTCCACATCACTCCACAGGATGTAGGGGACAAAGGGAACCAATAAGAACAGGAAGCTCAAGCTTCTTGCTGTGCCTTGAATAATAAGTCCTTTGTCTCTGATCCCAGAGTCTCATGTCTTCTGCTAGCATTTTAAAACTGTGGCCGACTAACTTGTTATTTTGCAAGCAGGGTAAAATCTCAGACTCTTCATAGTTCTTGACACTAAGCTAAATAAGCAAAGCCAATTGGGATAGAAACTAATATCCAGGGACTTCTGCATGTGGCCAGGATAGAGTAGAGAGCCAAATTTATCATCAGACCAAAATAACTATAAGTTAAGAAAAATATCCGAAAACAATGCTGTTAAGACATTTGGACATCAGTCAGTGTGCAACAGTGATCTCTGAGAGAGGGGAAACAAAGTGCCTGCATGAATTTCCAGTCTGCAAGAGAAGAACACAGGAAGAGCCCATCGGTCTCTCTAAGTTAAAGAGATAGAGTTGAGAAACCTAGGCAATTAGAATTTGCAAGATAGGAGGGAGTTGGACAGAGAAAGAACTCCAGAGATGTGGAGAGAATTCTCTTCCTGTCATCAACTGAGTACTGATAAGTGCACGTGTATGAAGAAACTACCAAAGGCAGAGAAAAGAACCCCCCGGAGCTCACACAGGGCAAGGAATCATTTGTGTTCCCAACAGCCGGAGTGAAAAAGTGATGGAGAACTCAGAAGAGTACTGCCTCAGTAGTGGGGTAAAATTCTCCCCAGACTAAAGACTTCTCTGGATCCACCAACACCTCAAAAGGATCAAACTATTTCCAAGTAACTTAGCTGCATCCCAGAACAAAGTTCAAGAATATTTATAAGAACATGAAAATATCCAGCATGCAACAAGGTAACATTCACCATGTCTGGCATCCAATCAGAAGTCACCATACGCCCAGACGTTCTTTTTCTCTTCCAACTCTTCTGCCTCCTGCTGCTCCCTCTTCCTCAGCAAAGGCAGATGAAAAGAAATCAGAAGTATTATAGCTCTCTTTAAGAAGAACCTATTACAGGGAGAGGTGAACCGTCCTCGGTGCTTACTTTACACACCCTGGACCTGAGCAGAACTTAGAGCCTTGGCTAAGGAATTTCCCGACCTGAATCAGCATCCACTGGGATTTCCTAAGGAATTTGAGTTAAACATCCAGACCTATGAGCCTCGATATCAATCAGTATTTACTTAACTGGAAATTAAAGGAAATCTCACCCCCCCCAAAATAAGGTCACCATACATGCAAAGAAGCAGGAAAATATAACTCATAAATGGGGGGTGGGGAGATATCCAGGGATATTCTTCCTATTCAAACTGTGGGTCACAGACCAGCAGCGCCTGTGTCACCTGGGAGCTTGCTAGAAATGCCGAACATCTTAGTCCCCACCTCAGCTCTACTGAATCAGAATCTGCATTTTAATAGGATCCCTTAGGAGATTAAATTCACATTAATAGTCACAGAACTAAAACTCAGAAGTCAGGGGAGTCACTCTGAGGAGTAACTTAGAAAAAATGCTTGCTCAGAGACTTCTATGAAGAATATGTATGTGGAAAGGAATATTTATTAAGCATATCCTAGATTCTGGATATTTTATTTCCTAAAAATATAATAAAGTAATATATGCACTTGTTAAAAAAATAAAATTCTATAATAGGTTTTTTAAATGAAAAGTAATGTCCCCCAACCCACTTTTTCCTATCTGAACTCTAGCTTTCAAGAAGTGAACACTTTTTTCTTTTTTTTTTTTTTTGGGGGTACGCAGGCCTCTCACTGCTGTGGCCTCTCCCGTTGCAGAGCACAGGCTCCGGACGCGCAGGCTCAGGGGTCATGGCCCACGGGGCCTAGCCGCTCCGCGGCATGTAGGATCTTCCCGGACCGGGGCACGAACCCATGTCCCCTGCATTGGCAGGCAGACTCTCAACCACTGCGCCACGAGGGAAGCCCAAGAAGTGATCGCTTTTGACTTTTTTGTTGTAGCTCTTCTAGTAGTTTAGTTCTTTAATATTTAAAAATATGCTTACATTAAAATCTCTTGATCTGTCAAATGTGACTCTCTGGTATGAAATATAAAGACAGCTTATTAATTCTATTTCTTCTCTCTAGCGTCTCCTAATTTTTGATAGTTATTATCAATTTTTACTATAACTTTACTATACATTTCTACTGGACACCTATATAATTTTAAATAATTAGTATGTATAATATTTCTTTTTTTCTTAAAAAACACTGCATCCTTTGATGGCAGTAATACAATTATTGGATTAAGAGACCACAGGAGAAAGGACAGGTGACATTTCTGGAAGACAGATATGGAATACAGAAAGGGGGGGAATAGGGTCATGTGACAGTCACTGTAAAAATATAGTACATTCTATAGATACCTGCACCATCAACTTTCAACTGTGAAATAGCATTTACACTTTTGTTACAGTCCTGGTTAGAGAACAATGTTTCTTTAAAACCTCAGCCTGACAGCAAATGAAAATCTCAGGTGAATTCATGGTCCTGTGAGGTGCTTAGGCTGAAGATTCCAAGAGGCTAGTTCCAGATTCATCCACAGATTTCTGTTTTTAAAAGGTATTGAGTTTTGCTTTTACAAAACAAAATTCCCAAAGGAGGGGAAAAAAAAACCAACCATAGCCACAGCATGTATTCTTTCTTATCTTACAAACACCAAGGGCTACAACCCTCTGCTTCAAGGCCAACACTCGTGGCTGAAGAAAAATCTCACTAATCATTGTTTAAAAAAAAAAAAAGACACAAAGACAAACCAAACCAACCTGATCATGGCACACTGACCTTGGGGGGCTGCCCCTCCCACACTTGCTTCTGGCTGCAAACTCGATGACTATTTCTTTTCTGGGGGAAGGGGGTTTGGTATAGAAGCCTCGTTCACCTGCCACCCCAAGGAGTTGGCAGGGGGAACCCTGTGGCTGGCACACCAGGTTTCCTCATAATTAGCAAGGAAGAGTCAGGGGCCTTAGTAAGGTGGCTGAGGAGGTGGGATGAGGAGGAAAAGGCAGGAGACCGCCGGCAAGTACCGACACACAGGCGGGAGGGACCCCCGGCCACACAGGCCTCGCCCACTCCCCTTGGGCCTGTCTCCCCAGGCCACAGCCACAGGGTGGGCTTCCTCTGGGGCTCTGTGGACAGCACTGGACCTCAGCCAGGTCCCGGGGGAGTCCACTGCAGGCATCTCTGCTCCCTTCCCAGTTCCAAGCTCCCCACTCACACCAGGAACACCAGTCCCTCTCCTGGAGAGGGCCCAGCAGCCCCCACTAGTCTCCCACCCTTTCCTCAGGCCTCTTTCCCAGAAATATCCACAAATTCAACACCATACACACCTCTGAACCCATACACCTGTCAGCCTGACAGAACACCAAACACACCAAAACCACGGGCCCTAAAGATATGGTGCAAAGAGGTGCAGATAAAGCAGAAACACTCTACCTAGAACCACACCCAGGGTTCCCACCGTCGGGAGCCTGGCGAAGCGGCCACACCACCCATCCTTAGTTGCCCCCAGAGGGGCCGGGGCTGGCACACACGGCGCTCTGGCTTCTGAGGACCAGGATAGACACCGGCATGAGGGGAGAAAGGCACGGCCGGCCAGGCCAGGACAGGACAGGGGTTAATACTGTTTCCTGGAGGCAGCTCTTGGGGGGACGCTGTCCCACACCAGCCCTGCCACCTCCAGGTCCATCTCTCACCCTGGAGTCTTCTGATGCAGGCTGGAGGGTGCGGGTTTAAGGATGAACTCTGGAAGGAGGATGGCAGGAAGGCCCATGTGTGAATGCAGACGAGACAAGCAGTGGCAAAGGACTCCATTTCTCCCATCCCAGGCTCTTTTCCTTTTCTTTCTTTCTTTGATACTTTTTCACTTCCACTGGCCCCCGAAGCGGGGTCCTCATGGCCCACGCACTGCAGAGGAGACAGGGTTCCAGAAATGCCTGGACCTGCTTCCATGTGGGTCTTGCCTGCCATCTTGGCTCCATTTCATCTTGCTCATGCAACACGGGGTGAGCAGCGTTCGGTGCCTTCTAGAAGCTTGCTGTTCCCTTTTTCCTGGGGGAGGATGCAGCAGAGGAGGAGGGGAAGCAGGGCATATGCTTTGCCCAGAAAACCCACCAGACCCCCAGCCACCAGACTGCGACCCCAGGCTTTCGGGAGTCTCTGAAAATCAGGCCCGTTCAGGCGGAGTGCCAGCTGGGGATGAGGCCCAGGGAACCCACAGCTGTTCACATGCACAAGTAGGTTTTCTCAGGCAGGAGCCTAGGAGCCCCGCAGCAGAACAGAAGTGAAGATGGTTATATACAATTTATATGTTTCGAAGAAAGTACTACTTGAAAAAAAAAAAAAAAAAGGAGAGAGAGAAAAGAGAACGAGAAAACAGAAAAGAAAAACTACCCAATGCCCCTCCCCCCAAGTTTCCAACTCTGGGTGCTTCCCTTAAATATTGCCCTGGGAAGGGAGGGGTGCAGGGAGCTCTAGACTCCGGCTTAACGCTACTGGCAAAAGGGGTAGACAGTGGAGGCAAAGCCTTTAAAAGCATCGTTCAGGGACCCAGCGTCCTGCTCACCGTCGCGGGCCGGTGTATTTCCAGCAAATGTGCTTCCGGCGCGGGTCTTGGGCGCCTGTTTCAGGAAAAGAGAGTTGGCATGAGGAGGTTGTGCACCCCGGGCTGGGACGGGGCGCCCTCTGGTGGCGGGTCGCCCGTGGCGGTGGCGGGGACCGCAGCGGCCTCGGGTAGTTCCGATTGTAATTGGTCCCTCTGTCTGTGAACTTGACCCCGCCCCCTTTCGCACTTGACCTCCGGAGTTCAGGCTGTTCCAGGCCCGGCTTGCAGGCACATGGGGGCTCCTTGGCCTTGGCGGCTGAGCTCTTGCTGTCGCCCTCGAGGCCCTTGGGTTGGCCTTGGCATCGGCAGTCGGCTCCGTGTCTTTGCCACCCACGTTGGGAGTTCTGGGGTCCTAGAGGCTGATGCGGCTCAGCACGCTGCTTCTCCTGCTCCCGCTGCCCTGGCCCAGGACGCGGCTGCCAGCACGCGAGGGTCAGAGGAGGAGGTGACTGGGGGGCGGGGGGGGGGGGCAAGGATTCCTCGGTGGGCCTGGCGGCTGGAGAGGGGTGCTTAGGGGCTGCCAGGCTTAGCAGCCTGGGAGGAAGCAGCAGTCGGCTGGTTTCTGCAGCGGAGGGTCGGTGCGTGTCTTGTTTTCACAAAGTTGTTGGTAATATTTCTGGACTCTATGGGATAAAGATATTGGCACCTTTTCTCATCTGTTAGCTATATCTTTACCTTTATATTGTTAAGGTCGATAATATTTACATTTTATTCTGTTTGCTTTGTCTATAAATTGATTATTGAAATTAAAAATCCACAGCAGAACTTAACGTTATTATGACTATGCATCATTTACTGAAAGCCAAGAACTGTGCCAGAATTCAGTATTTGTTGTCCTAGTACCCAGGTCAAATGGTTTTTTATACCCCACTGATTTCTCAGAACCTGCCAATTTGTTCATTTGCTTCATATTTGAACTGTGGCTTTCTTACAGAGGTTCGTGTGTGCATGTGTGTGGTTGCTGTTGTTTTTCCTTGAGTTCAAATTTGCCTTTATTTTCTCATGTAATTTTCTCTACTATGTCACTAATGTCTTATAGTTACTTATTCTACTCTTGAAATTCTCATCTACTGCTTGGATTCTACTCCATTCTTCTCAGCAGATTCCTCATGGTACTTCATTTCTAGGCATGCTGTATAGCTGATTTCCTGAATTTGTTTCCAGTGGACTTTGGAATTAATTCTACACTTTTTGAGTATCTCATCTTTCCTTCTATTGGTTTTCAAATTTGTAGCACTTGAGAAAATTCTCAAGTAACTTCCTTTAAAAAATATGTATGGGGGGTTGATTTTCTTCATCTTTGCATGTTGAAAGGTATTTACCATGATAACTGAGTGGGTATGGAAGTCTAGATTCAAAATGTTGAATAATTTCCATCAGAGCTTTAAAGGCATCATTCCATGGTTTTCTAGTATTAAGGATTATCAAAAAGAAGTTTAATGTCAGCCTGATTCTCATTCCTTTCAGGGTGATTTTTTTTTCTTTTCTGTTTGTAGGATACATATTTTTATCTTTGGTGTTCTATTGATAAAATGATATGATAATGACTATAAGGGTGTGTGTGTGTGTATGTGTTTTCATTCATTATATTTATACATGGTGGGTCCTTTTAATCTAAAGACTGGGTATTTCACTATGGAGAACAGTATGGAGAATCCTTCAAAAACTAAAAATAGAGTTACCATATGTTCCAGCAATTTCACACCTGGGCATATATCTGGAGAAGACTAATTTGAAAAGATACATGCACTCCAGTGTTCATAGCAGCACTGTCTACAATTGCTAAGACATGGAAGCAACCTAAATGTCCCTCAACAGATGAATGGATAAAGAAGATGTGGTATATATATACAATGGAATATTACTCAGCCATAAAAAAAGAATGAAATAATGCCATTTGCAGCAACATGGATGGACCTAGAGATTATCATACTAAGTGAAGTAAGTCAGACAGAGAAAGACAAATATATGGTATTATTATATGTGGAGTCTAAAAAAATTTGATACAAATGAACTTGTTTACAAACAGAAATAGACTCACAGACATAGAAAACAAATATATGGTTACCAGAGGGGAAAGGCAGGGGAGGGCTAAATTAGGAGTTTGGGATTAACAGATACACACTACTGTACATTAAATAGGTAAATAACAAGGACCTACTGTATAGCACAGGGAACTATATTCAATATCTTGTAATAATAAAATATATGTATAGAAATATATATACATAAAACTGAATCACTTTGCTGTATATCTGAAACGTAAATCAACTATACTTCAATTTAAAAAAAAAACTTTGAGAAAAACACTGTTAAAAAAATAAAATAAGGTAAGTATTTTTTTTAAAAGACTGGGCCATTTATTTTTCCTATTAATGGTTTGACAGATTCCTCATTTTATCTTTTCTGTATCTGAAATTCTTATTAAGTGGATGTTATGCTGACCTTTCTACAGTCTCTCTCTGTCTCTCTCATACATTCTACATCTGTCTCTTTCTACTCTGGGAAATTTTCTACTTGACTCTGACTTTAATTTCTGACTTATTTACTATGTTCTTGTTAGTTTTGCATTAATTTCAAGAGTTCTTTCTTGTTCTTGTTTTCATGAGATGTTGACCTGGTTTTATCAGTCCTTATATATTATTCTTTCTGAATATACAAATTGGAAGTTTGGAATTTATTGTTTGTATTTGTTTTAAGCTATATTTTATCCTCTGAATTAGATCTTTTTCTTCTCTGATATTTTCCTGCTGTTATGTATATATATATATATATGTCTTTTTTCCCTTACTAGGTCTCTTCTAAATAGGAAATTTGACCAGGAGCCCTGTAGTAGAGAGGACTTGTCATCCGATAGACTTCACTTTAGGGTAAAGGGCAAGGAACCAGGCTGTAATAGGAAGAGAACCCAAATGCCAGAATAGCAGCCCAAATTCTTCCCAGGCAGTTTGTTTAATTTCTGTGGAAAAGAATCTTCTGGATTTTCTTGTCAAGGGTTAAATATTGAGTCGTCCACAGTCTGCCTGCCAGAGAACAGGAAAGGGCAAAAGAAAGGGAAGTGGGAAACCAAAGTATTTTTGTTCCAGTGGGCACACCTTTCATTCCCTTATGCTTATTATTTGCATACTTTCCCATTCCCACCCTCTATACTAGCCCACTAAGGTCTGGGGTCTTTTGAGGGGTTCTGCCTGACTTATTCTGGCCTCTACCCCAACTCTGCTGGATGCACCAGCATGCTCCTATCTACTTCATCCTCCAGAGAAGGAGTGAAATATCCTCTCAGCTGTTGCTCCCCTCTTCACCACTAAGTAAACTCCATTTCTTAGTCTTTAACATTTTATTTGAGTCTTGAAAGGAAAAGGAGATGAATACATGTGCTCAATTAGCCATCTTGAATGTGAAGCCAAAACAAGCATTTCACATACATTATTTCATTTAGTCCGAATATAGCCTCTAACCACAAAATAAGGACTTGCTTATCATCAGCTTCTGACCGCAAAACAAGGTCACATTTCCTTTGTGTGTGCAAAGTTTGGATGGTATGATTTTCACCCCACACAGTGGTTTGACTGCTCTGCTCATTCCTGGGAGAACCCAAAGAGGAGGTCTCAGCTGCCCCCAACAGCAGTCTGCCTGCCACGGCCATCTTCTTGCATGAGTTCACTTCTTCCATCTTCTTCCATCTTCTTATGTGAGTTAACTCCTAACTCCTATGAGAACTAAACGGTACTATTACCAGAGTTATATAGATATTATTTAAAACACAACTGTGAATAATATGTCTATATGTTTTATATATATAAACATAAAAGTATACATATAAAACAAACATATGAGATCATCTCAGTTTATTTTTAAGTTAACTTGAAAATGAGCATTCATTATGTTCTTTCCGTTTTTCCCTGTAATGGTATGTGGTTCCTCAACATAGCTTTTGGTATTTGCTTCAAATTGCTGATAAATACTTAACTTCATTTTTATATTGAAAGAAAACTTTGGTAGTGTAGATTTCTTAAAGTTTCTTAGTTTGAGACTTAAAATTCTATGCTAAGACCCAAGTTACACTCCTCAGCAGACCTCAGAATTCCTGAGAAGCACGTCACACTCACCAATGCCAGCAGTAAAACAGAGGAAGCCTGTCATGCCAAGACAGCCCAACAAGCCCTTCTACAATCTGCCATAATGTTCGGAAAGGGAGACTAATACATCATATGATAAAATGGAAATGTTACCCGACTCCTTTTTAAGTCTGAACGGACTCAATCTTTAAACAACCATCTATTCTGTTTCTACAATGAAAGAGCGGACCATGCTGTCGGTACTATATGATATTACCATAAAGAGAGAGAAATGTGTGGTAATGATCACCCTGAATTTGGCAGATAAAAAAGTGGTAGCTCCCCTTCCCCCAGAAAATAACAACCTTAAATTCTTTTTTATGCTAGAAGAAAAACTCATGGGTTGTTTTTTTTGGGGGGGGGGGCGGTTAATGCCTACTCAGTTTTCTATGTCAACTTGACTTGCAAGGGTAAAGTTACTTCATTGCTTGAACTAGTTCTCATCCCCAGTATTGAATCTCTGCTCTAAAAAGTGTTTTTCTGTGTTAGGCTATAATTGTAACCATTTCTGTGCTCCTGGATTATCAGCCTTGACATGAAATTTGTGCTCGATAGAGATAATGCTCTGCATTTTTTTCCACATGGGCAGTTCGGTTCCTTCCCTAAGCAGAAGGATAATTAAAGGAAGGAAGACATGAAAGAAACGTGTCCAGGGCAAGGACCTCATCAAATAGATTAGACCATATTAAGAACACATCAGCTAAATGTCATTTAGAATCACGTTTTAAAGGAGGCACACAAGTGCAAAGCCTCTTTCAAATAGCTACAGACTGCATGTAGACTCTGTCTAGATAATTTGGAAATGCAAGTGATCTGTCTAAAAGGAGTTAACTGCTCAGCACAATCCAGTACCACTCCTGGAAACGTATTCAAGGTGTATGCCATCGTTTGCACCAAAAAGCTAGGGAATGCACTTGGGGGTCATTCTTATCTCATATGCACATACAGACCACAGAAGTCTACAAGCCCATAACACTACCCCAAGGAATAAGTATTAACCACGCTTGGACAAAAATATTGTTTATGGTAGTCAAATGGCTGATTCATTCTCCACCCACATCTGCAGACTCAAGAAGAATGTTCATTTCTCTTATCATTTGAATAGAAAACCAAACTCATATTTCAGTAGCCAACATACAGGTCCCCTTTGGGTCTCAAGAGCCATCATTAAAATTGACACTAATTGGTGTCATCGCCGACGGCACAGTGATAGGTCAGGCTCTGCAGAAGAAGCACAATTTATCTCTAGGAGAGCATGCCAGCTTACTCATGGATGGGGAAAATCAGGTAACCCCACGGTGAGCCTGCCCTTGTCATTCATGCTCCGTGAAGACAAAAGATGACAGGACTTTTGATCCAGCATTTCTTCCAAACACTGTTTTCTCTCTTTGCCTCTGTGCACAATGCCTCCCTTCCCAAGCTGAACTGATGAGCAGGAATTCAAAGGCAATGAAAGCTTGGCTCTGATCAGTGATGCATGCACGGCGGATGCTGAGGCCAACAGCAATACTCAGCCTCATGTAGGTGTTATGACAGGAGCTCAAGACTGTGATGCTAATGAAGCCCGTACAACAGAATGCATTTTTCAACCCAAAGAAGCACCACCACCTGAGTGATAGGAATATTCTTGGGTTCCACTGTTGCTCACTCATGGTGTACATGGAAAACTCATCCCACTGCTAATTGTTTTATTTACATCCTTCCTATCTGTTCTTAAATAGCATCTGGCTTCTTCCCAGCATAGTCCTCATATTCCATACCTATATAACTGCTGTTGAACTGTAATAGTGTGTCAGAAAATTTGCTTTATAAATCCAAAAGTACATAAACTTGTATAGTTCCTATTCGCAAGAAGAAAAGAACCTGTTCCTATTAGGACATGATCCAGAATGTTCATCTTGAGACATTTATATATAGATATAATCATTAAGATAACCAAAGAAATAGCCTTTTAAAAAAAAACTTCCATGTACAAAATGGAGATTTTTTTGAAGTAGGGAAAGGAAAGGAGAATAATTTCAAAAGCAAGTATTGAGCAGTCACTGAAAAAAAAAAAAAAAACAGAGATGCATGAAGGGATCCATAATAAATGCATAAATATAGGGTAGTACCTTGAAGAGAAAAAGTGTAATAAATCTGTATATATACCTTTTTTACTTTATCTTGAGCCATAGACTAGCAGAGATTTCACAGGTCATTTTAGAAGTCATCCTATTCATCCCAGTGTCTCTCTATATAAGATAGCAGATGAAGGGAATGAGATTCTATTACTAGTACTAGTAGCTTACTAGTACTAGGATTTACTATATGTTTCCAGTCTACTGCACAAGCTTTGGGAAGTTGGAAGTTATGTCCTCATTATCAAAATCATGTCATTAATGGGTGGGGGGGGAAATAAACAGAACAAGTTCTACTTCTCCAAAAACAATAGCCAGCTAATCAAATTTGGAAGAGGATTTCACTTTCAGATTGTCAGGTATAGGATCATGCTAAATCCAAAGATGGAGAGAGAAGGTCATATTGAATCTGTGTGTCTTGGACTCACCTACTCAGAGACCATTCAGAGTAGAAGTTATACCGACATGTAAAACCATCATCCAAATAGAGTAACTACAACAGTCAGGAATGCCTAAAAGCACGAAACTCATGATAAGACACACAGTGGAAATTTATATTGAAAATATCCATAAAAAAAAAAAAACTATTGCGGGCTTCCCCGGTGGCACAGTGGTTGAGAGTCCGCCTGCCGATGCAGGGGACACGGGTTCGTGGCCCGGTCCGGGAAGATCCCACATGCCGCGGAGAGGCTGGGCCCATGAGCCATGGCCTGAGCCTGCGCGTCCGGAGCCTGTGCTCCATAGGGGGAGAGGCCACAACAGTGAGAGGCCCGCGTACCGCAAAAAAAAAAAAAAAAAAAAAAAACTATTGGAGAGAAACATATCTGACATTCTACATATGTGAAGAATAAAAGTGACTTTTCAAATATGGTTATCAGCATAGCTGGGTTAGAAATTTCACATTACTCAGTAATAGATGAAAATAGTATTATGAAATAGTATTAAGTTACTTTAGTAGCAGAATCTAAAACAAAGAGAGCTGGCATTCTCTATGAACTTCTTAGACAAAAACGAGGAAGATGTAGGAAGTGAGATGTTAAATGCCTTTTACTAAACTCTTCTTTGGCATCCCAAACAGCCCCTTAAACATAATTTAGTAGATCCTTGCTGACTAATGATAAAGTCCTTAGAAGGGCATTAAAAGCTCTACCAAGCAAGCTAAAATGATTTCCCTCAGGCAAGGAAAATTATAGATTCTAAGGTTAAGGTCAAATCTTAGTGATCAGAATTCAACCTCTCATTTTTCTGATGGAAAAATTTAGGCCTAAAGTGGTCAAGGATTTTCCCCCAAGGAAAATTCAGTTAGTCAACTAGAAATGTCCAGTCTTTTCAAGGATTCAAGGTTTCCTTTGCTCTCACTGTCTGTCAGGACCCTGCAAGATACTGCCAAATACAAAGGTAGTATCCTTGCCTTCATGTGGCTGATAATCTTTGCAGAAGGTAGAATATTTTAAATAGCTACTATGGACTGAATTGTGTCCCTTCAAATTTCATACGTTGAGGCCCTAACTCCCAATGTAATGTATCTGGACATAAAATCTTCAGGGGGCAATTAAGGTTAAATGAGGTCATAAGGGTGGGACCTTAGGAAAAGAAGACGGATACCTCTCTCTCTCTCTTGCTTTCTCACTCTCTCTCTCTTTCTGCTGTGTGAGAATACAGCAAGAAGTCTGCAAGCCTGAAAGAGAGTGTTTGCCAGAAATTGAATCCTGCCAGAACCTTGATCTTGGACTTCCCAGCCTTCAGAACTCTGAGGGGGGAAAAAATGCTGTTGTTTAAGCTACCTAGTCTATGGCATTTTGTTGTGGCAGCCCAAGCTGACAAACACAACAGCTATAACAATGTGTAGTGAGAGAGAGGGGACAGCACTCCCAAAGGCTTCAGTCTAGACCCCAAAGGGAGCAAGCACCATGGCCACAGGAATCCAGACCAAGGCTCTCCCTGATGGTGCAGAGAGCTGAGTAGAAAGGGCAGGACTTCAAGGGAGCAAGAAAGAACAGATAAGACAAATTGCCCAGTCTCAAAAGCAGACCCAAATGAAGCACTAATGACAATGCCTCCAGTTGAAGTCTGCAGATTAGACATCCATTGGTGGCATGAACTTTTATTGACTTCTTTAGGCAGACACCCTGCTAATACAGCAGTGATAACTCAGACGTTGTCCCTGCCCACAGGAAATTGGCTGGACAGGGGAAGACAATCTGGGCAGGCTGCCGTTGACCTGAGTGTTCCCTGAGAACCCAGTGAATTCTACAGATTGGCCATATAATGTCTCTGTCCATTTTCTTCCATGCTTTGCACCCTAATGATAAGAACTTCTGATAGTTTTATAGACTTTTGCTACAAGCTTCCTGACAATGTCACCGTTGAGGAAGAGGCACTAACTAGGCCACAGTCTATAAGAATCCACCACTGTGGATGAGATCTGAGGTCATGAAAAAAGTCTTTGTGTGTGGATCTGGCTAACCAGGCTGGCCACTTTGCTCATGACCAGGCAATCAGTGTGTTTAACTCAAGAATGGATGGCTAATCTGTCTACCTCTCAGCCAAAGAAGTCCAAGATGATATTGTCCTCCAGATCTCAAAAGGAGAGCCTTCAGAAAATCACCGGTGAAGTGGAGTATTTGGTGACTGCCAGCCAGAAATCACCATTAAATGAATATATAAAAGGCTATCTTGCTGTCTAGCATCTACAAAACCCATTCTGATTGGACCCTAGTGTTTGGGAAACAGGGTCTAGATATGATCTGTGTCCACTATGTCTCTAATGAATGCAGCCATCCAGGAGGTGGATATCAAGAGCAAGTTTCAATATTGCAATATGCAGCCATGGCATTTTCAATGCTTGAAGTCAACACTGTGAATGTTAAGCCCTTAGCCACTCATCTGTTTCCTCTAGAGAGAGCCCTGGAGACCTTTAATAAATCCATAAAGGAACTGAGGTTGAAATCCAGGCTCAAGTGCAAACCACAATAGCCAGAATCACTGATCCTCTGCCCTCATCCTCACCCTCTCAGCATTTCAGAGATTAAATGTCAGATCAGGGTTGCCTCTGATGAAGAAACTTCTAATTAATGGTAAAGAATAAATTGATGTAGTGCATTATAACTTAGAGAGCCTTATACAGAAGAGGTGGTGTGCCTTAAAAACATAAGTAGGGACAGCTTTGAGAAACTTGTAGGCAGGATGAGGTATTCATGCAAAGTTGAGCAAAGAAGATCAAAGAAAGCACATGCTGGAAACTCCCCTTCCTCCTAGGCTGCCTTAGTTGGGCAAGGAGGGGAATCTGTTATTCGGATTCCTGGTTCTACCATGTCTGTGGCCAAGGTGGGATACTGGAGGAGAGATCAGTGAGTTGTAAAGAGACAAGTTCATTAAGTTTTATCTGACCTGGAAGCCAATTTTAATAGAAACCTACACCCCAAGGTTAGAGGGTTGTCAGTAGTTTTGAGTCCTTTTTTATTTCATGATAAAAGGAGAGCAAGAGAAGGGACACAGGGCTCTATGGAAAAAATTTAAATAGAATTGTATGTGTTTAGCCAGACTTTTCTTTCCCTGAATGTAGAAATAAATTACCTTCTACAAATGTAGAATGAGGGTTATGATTAGCACAGTATAGTGAGCCCTGAAATATGTCACAGGGGGTCTTCTAGGACAGAGTCCTCCTTGAGGAGCTAACATGTAAGCCAAAAAATGATTAGGAGTTAGCCCTTTGAAAGGAGAGTGTGGAGTGATACGAATGTCTCAGTCAGAGGACATTCTACCAGTGTGCACTGTTTGGGCACATGTGCAAAGTTCCTGAGATAAGATAAAACATGGTGTATTAAGGCAAAAAAAAATTCATAGTGATACATATGAAAGAGGGTAGGGAAAAGAGATGAGGCCGACAATCTGGAACAGGTCCAGGTGGCAGATCTTACAAATTGGATTAAGAGATCTTGACTTTGTATCAGGACAATGGGAAATCATGAAAGCATTTTAAGTATGAAACTTAAGTTATTAAGTTTTATAATATTTCTTGAAACAAGGAATGTAAAAAGGATTTAAGAGGAACATGATTACAACTGGGAAGCCAAGTTAGGAGCTATTACAGAACTCCAGATGAGAGAGGATGGCCAGGATAAGGGAGGTTGCAGTGGTGATCTGAGGAAGGAAACAACTCCTGTATTAACGACATACTTGACATTTCCTGCCTGAGCAGGCAAGTCGTGGCGTCTTCTAAAGCAAAACATATTCAAAACCCTGCTAATGATCTTCGGTCTTTCCAAGCTCAATAAGAGGCACATTCTCCTAGACATGGAGGTCAGAAACCTTGGAGATATAACAGATTCTTCTATTTTTTTCTTATTTTGTCCCCCATATTCACTCCTCTCTGCTCTGTTCATAAATCTCACTAATTCTGCCTTCAAAATTTGTCTCTGATTTTCTTGGTTCAGGTTGGAAATAGACTCAGAGAGGATTTGCATGCAAGAAGTCAACTGGGGATGACTCAGGACAAATTTGTAGGAGAATAGGGAAGCAGAATGGGCAAAAGGAGAGGTTGAACTGAAATGCAGCCACATCAGAGGCCTCAGATAATTCCACAGAAAACTCTGAAGCTAGAATGGCCTTTCAGAGTTGTCCCAATTTAAAGCAAGGACCTTATTCTGCCTCCCCCCGCCCCCTTCACTGACCAGTTACAGGATGTGTGGGCTAACCCAGAGGCATGATCTTGAATAAGGCACTTCTGTTGGGCAAAGGACAAGTCCTGGAGATGGACTAAGCTCTAAGCTGTTAGTGGCCAACACTCCTAGCACTGGGAGAATGAGTGTCTCAGTCCTGAAGGGGGCATCTAGGTGGCACAGCACAGAGTCTACCATATCAAAGCTACTTAGTTCCTTCTTTACTGCTTCCAAAATTATTATGTTACTGTCATCTATCACCTTGACAGTGTGTTAGCTCTGAACTGGATTTCTCTGCCCTCACTCTTGATGCCGTCAAATCCACTCTCTACCAAATAACCAGAAGTATCTTTTTGAAATGTGAAGCTGATCATGTCACTCCCCAATTTTCAACGACTTCCCACTGCAATGAAAATAAAATGCTAACTCCTAATCCTGCCTGGGTCTACTACTCCCTGAGCCTTTCTGTTGTAATCCATTCAGGCTGCTATAACAGAACTCCTAGACTGGATGGCTTATAAACAACAGAAATTTATTTCTCACAGTTCTGGAGGATGGGAAGTTTAAAAATCAAGGTGCTGGCAGACTTAAGTCTAGTGAGAGCCCACTTCCTGGTTCACAGATTGTCATCTTTTCACTGTGTCCTCACATGGCAGAAGCAGCAAGGGAGCTCTCTGAGGTTTCTTCTATAAGGGCACTAATCCCATTCATGAGAACTAATCATCTCCCCAAAACCTCACTTCCAAATACCAGCACATTGGGGGTTAGGATTTCAACACATGAATTCTGTGGAACACAAACATTCAACCTATAGCACTTCATCTTTAACCACTGATTTCCAGTCAACTCTTCAAATTATGTTTTTTCTCTCTTCATAACCTTCACACAGCTCTCTACCACCACCTTAGCCACCCTCCTATACACCAATTCTTGAATGTCTGGATCTTTCTCACTTTCCATGCCTCCTCTTGAATATCACCTTCTCAGGGAGGTCTCAACTAACTACCCTTTTTAAATTAGATCCTTCCTCCCTTATTCTCTAACATAACACCTTATGATATAGCAAGTTATAAATGTGCATTTGTGTATGTATTTATCTTTCTTTCGCACTACATTATCAGCACTGTGAGGTCAAGACCATGATGACTTATTCATCTTTGGATCCAGAATCTAGCACAGTGCTTGATGCTTAAATACTTGTTGAGTGAATGAACAGCACTATGAATGAACAATACATCAGGAGATACTTGGGAAATGCAATCAACAGAATTCTGCCAGATGTCATGGTCGATTGGGTGTGATGACTTAGGGAGAATGGCTCCTACAATTCTATATTATTCATTTGGGTGCCACCTATTGAGATGCTACAGGAAGAGAAGTGGTTTGGGGGGAGTAGAAGGAAGGTCATCTAAGCCTGACTCTTAGTGATTAATAAATATATACTTTATTCCCTATAATTCTGAGAACAAAGAGACACACCAGACATGCCTCTTTATACCTTAAAGACAACTTCTCTCTTAATAGGCAACTCCCATAACTTTCGGTATCAGCAAACACTTTGATTCCCCTTGCTTTCTTCCACTGTACTTTGACAGCTCCTAAGAACCTCTCAACCTCTACTATATGCCAAACTATGGCTGCTTTTAGGAAAAAAGCATGAGAATAAGACAAAAATATAGAATTTGAAAGAGGAAGAAGAAAGCTGAATATGGAAAGAAACAAATAAAGAGAAGTGCTATCTAGGAGGAAAATAAATCCTTTCCCCATGAAAAGCAAGAGACAAGACTCAAATCTGGTTTGAGAGTATAGACCACATGGAAAACAGTCAATGGCTTTACCGTTGGTATCTTTGACCTTCCGTGGAGCTTATTTGCAAGCATGTGTTATAAGCGAAGCATAAAAACACAGCCATCTCTGCAGTATTGGAATTCCAGCAATCTCTCATGCTTCAGATTTTCATTCGTTCCAAATATTTGCATTTAATTTCATATTACAAAGCTATAGTAGACTGTTTGTACAAAAGACATCTGTGTTTATGTCAACTTCCAACTAACCTTGCTGTGATAGTATGGATAATCGCAAGCAGGGATAAAACTAAAATCACATATACATACCTTTCATTATTACATAAATTTTTGGCTGTGCATTTGCCTTTCCTAAGTATATATTACAGAAGTTATCTTTGATTCAGTAGTGATTACAATGATCTTCACAGGTTAGAACAATAAAGAATCTTCCTAATATTACATGAGGAAGAGTCACGGAGAGTTGCTTATTTGGTGGTGTAGCCAGAACCCCCAAGTCCCAGCCCCCTCTTCATCATGCTCAGCAGCAGAGCCAAAAGTGCATGCATGGACTATTCTTCATGACCCAGCGATTTCCAGACTTAGAGTTGCAATGCTATTGTTAGCCTTTTTGACACGAACCTACAAGATGACCTTAAACATTGTTTAGAAAAAATTTTAAACCCCCTCAGATAACTGGAGCACATTTCAGGATACAGTAGTACAGCTGAGAATTAGAAATGATGTGGTTATTGTTCATTTAGTCCCACAAATTTGTTCTTAGCTCTTCTTCTCCCTGCTCTGTCACTGGTCTAATGGTCCAGGGCACCTGAACTTCTTTGTGGCCGAGCTTAGGTAGGGCTCAGCCAGTGGGCATCATCAGAAGGAAACCAGAGGTTGGAAGGAGAGAGATGTCACAATTTTTTTCCCCTTATACTCTATGCTTTGGACTATATTTCTTCAAGTTACATTCCTCCAGGACTACAATTAATATTAATTGATCCCTTCTCCAAAGCTCCAACTCTCACTAGGCTCAAATAATACTATTTCTCTTCAAGCCTAGGGCCTCGAATGGCAGCCCTCGTCGCTATTTTCTGGGTGCTTCAACATCCCTCATTTATTTCCTTAAAACTGCTCATCCTCTGTGAGTGGGCCTGTGAACCAACTGCCTTACGTTTTTTTTTGTTGTTCTGGAGCTTGACTAACACATACATATATTTATGTTAAGGTTACTCAGTTAACTGTACACCCTCTAAGCTGCAAAGGTGTATAGATAACTATAATTAGCTGATTCTTTATTAAAAGCACCAACTGGAAATAGTTTTAAGTTTACATGGTGGTATTGCTTGTGCTTTTTATCATAAAGAGCAGCAGTAGTAGGGCTATGAAGACCAGTTTAGGAAAGGAGGAAAAAACAGAGAAACAAACGCAGATACTTGAGAAAATATCAACTCTCTCTCCAATCCTGGACTTCTGAAGTAGTCGAAGTTCACATCTCAGAAATACCACTCAAATAACAGTAGTATTAATTAGATATAACACAGTGATGTTATCAGAAAATACAAGGACCTTGTCTGAAAAATTGCTACATTACCAGCAAATCCCTGACAGCTCAATTTGATGTTAAGGTGTTTTCGCCAAAAAATGGCTTAATCACTCCATTACAAGCAAAACTGCTATATTAACTGATAAGGCTTATGGTGCACTATCCCTTACCCCTGGCAGCAGCATATAGGTCAGCCCATGAGAGAGTGACTCCCAGGAATGTATATCATAAATCCATGCTTAGAAAAACTTCTAGCGTCAGCAGTTCCTGCATTTCCCGGTGATCACACTCACTTGGAGATTGGGAGAAACAACATTAACATTTTATGTAAGAGTGCAGGTGAATTAGTACCACCACCACTATATCATCTTCCAGAATACACAACTTGTGGGGCTGCCTATATGTTGAACATTTTTTTGAGAATGCCAACAAATGACCATACTTAAGAAATTTAAGCCTTACCCATGCAAACTATTTGTATTTTACATGAATTTCTTTCACATTTAATCTTCTGAAAAATTACAACTTTGGTATCATTCCCTATCTATTTAGTTATTCAATCATTCAGCCATTCATTTGTTTATTGGAATTATGGACATTAAGGTTCAGAATAGTTAAGAAGTTGCCCTCAGTCAAGGGCAACTTAAGAAGCAAAGCCTGGATAAAGAATGATCTCCTGACCCCAAGTCCCAAGCTCTTTCCCCTCCACCACAATGTGTGTTTGCTTGGACTATTCAAAGCACACGGTCTCTTTTAACAGAAAGGTTAATGAACCCTACTTCAATTATACTTCCAAAATATGTTCCGTTTTAGATTTCTCCCCGTTTCTTTTCCATTGCCTTATTGCCAATTACCGCTGTCTCTCTCCTGGGCTTCTCCAAAAGTTCCCTAATTCATTTGCCTGCTTCCACCCTTGCCCACCCTCACTCCCATAATCCTTAATCCACACAGCAGCAAGAAAGATTGTTTTAAATATAGATTAGATTGTCACTATTCTGCCTTGAAAGTCTAATGTTCTCCCATTGCACTAAGCATGAACCCCAAACTCCCAACTGAGCTACAAGTTCCTGTTTGATCTGACTCCTGTCTACCATGCCAAACTCCTGTCTACTCACCATTAGTCACCACGCCTCAGCTATATTGCCCATCTTTTCACCGTTGAGCAAGCCAAGCTCATTTACACCCCAGGGCCTTTGCACCTATTATTGCCTATGCCTGGATTCCCTTTTCTCCAACTCTTTCCATGACGTGCTCTTGCTCATCATTTAGATTTCATCTAAAGTCATCTCTTCTCTGGCCACTTTATCTAAGAGTATCTTGCTGTTCCACAGATAACATAGCCCATTACCTGATTTTATTTTCTTTATGATACACATTACTTTCTAAGATCTTACTCATGTCCACTTTATCTGTTGAGGTAGATTGGATTATTTGCAGCAAATAGTCACTCTTTCCCGCAGTATCCTCCGTGAGAGATGTGTACTTCCCCAGTCCATTGACCTGAGACTTGCTTTGGCCACTGAAATGTGGTCGGGAGTGACAGTGAGCATTAGGAGGTACGGTAAGTCTCACCAGCCTGCTTATGCTCCTAAGACCCTTTTCCCATGATGAGCAGAGCTTGTCTGAGGCAGCCACTGCCCCTTCAACTTTGGTCCTAGGATGAAAGACACATGGACAGACCAGAACCCACTCACAGCAGGAAACAGAGTCACTGTAGTTGACCCCTGATCTGAGAAATAAATGTTTTTTTTTAAGCTACTGAGAATTTACTGCTCTTTGCTTTGTTGTCACAGCAAAAGCTCTGAGAATGGATCACTCTATGAGGTTTCTTGTTTGTTTTTTTTTACTTATTTGGGGGGTGGGGGGTTTGTTTTGTTTTGTTTTGTTTTTCTGCCTCACAGCATGTGGGAACTTTCCCGGACCAGGGACTGAACCCACACCCCCTGCAGTGGAAGCTGTGGAGTCTTAACCACTGGACCACCAGGGAAGTCCTATCTTTTTACTTGTTTAATATCTGTCTCCCTGAGTAGAATGTAAGCTTCATTAAAGCAAAGACTTTGTCTCATTTACAGCACCAAAAATGCCATCTGGAATATAGTTGATACTCAATAATTACTTGTTAAAATTCATTAGCAGGGTCTGATACAATCTAGAACTATAGAAAATTTAAAACTCATTGGACAACATGAGATTTTAAAACATAGTGTTTAAATATCAAAATGTGAAACAATTTCCTAAATTTTCCTATTAGTCAATATGAAAGGAGTTTTTATTTCCCCTAAAATCAAACCAGTTGAAGATGAACAACTGAATTGTAAATATGTTCTGTAGCAAAAAGAGCAACCTTGAATTATTTTTCCAAGGATAACAAAGGAGTTGCCATGTGCCGAGTGCTTCTCAGTCAAAACCTAAAGTAGGGCTTCCCTGGTGGTGCAGTGGTTGAGAGTCCGCCTGCCGATGCGGGGGGCCGTGGGTTCGTGCCCCGGTCCGGGAGGGTCCCGCGTGCCACGGAGCGGCTGGGTCCGTGAGCCATGGCCGCTGAGCCTGCGCATCCAGAGCCTGTGCTCCGCAACGGGAGAGGCCACAACAGTGAGAGGCCCGCATACCACCAAAAAAAAAAAAAAACCTAAAGTAGTACACAAGGTCTCTAACTCTCTGCCAACTCAAACCCTTCCACCTCCTCCCGACTTCCTGCCTTTGTATTTTGGCTCATACTCCTCCCTTTATCTGGAACACCCTTGTCCAGTATCTCTACATTTTGAGATTACAGCTATTCTCCAGATGCCATCCGCTTGCAAAATATTTTCCATCTTTGCCAAACAGAATTAATCTTCTCCTGTAAACTTAGGGAGGCTATTTGTACCTCCTGTACAACTTTTATCACATCCTGCCTTCTATCCGGGCATGAGGACCTCTAATAAGCTCTGTGAGGACAGGAATCACGTCTTATTCATTGCACACTGCCCTGAAAATAGTATATTCCTGACAAATTTTTGTCACTTTGGAAAATGTACTAAAGTTTTCAAACATCCCTTACCACCATGGTATGCATTAGGACTGAAGAAAAGAGAAACTACATTACTAACCAAGCTTTCTCATAGTATGAGATTGTTGTAGAAATGGAAAGGGAGGTCAAAAACTAAGCCTGTTTCTTGTAAGTTTAACAATGCCTAAAGAGGCTAAAATTTTGCTCTTATGGCTGACATCCACAGATAATAATCACCCAAGTTGATTTTGAAATGCTCTGTACATCTCTTTGACTTTGCCGCTAAATAATATGTATAAAGCTTTCTTTTATGAAAGGATCAATTTGAGGATTTTTACATCCAAGCAAGGCTGATTTGTGGGAAAAGGAATAGGCACGTGCATTATTTGGTATGATTAGAAAACTATAAAGATGCACTCACTACCCACTAAATACGATGCATCATTCAAGCTTCTTTACCTTAAGGTAAAGATACTTGAGAAAGTCCACAGATGAAGTTAAGTAACAGTTATTCATATACTAAATGAATTAATTTAATGAGATTGCCTCCCTCCTGACAGCCAGTTAAAAATGGTGGCCCTGCTCCCATTGCTGTACTTTGTACCAGACCACCCATGTGGATACGCATATTTCATTGCAAGCCTTCCTGGAGATTGGAGACAAGCCACAGTCACATCAAAAGTACTAAAAGCTAAGAAGCCACAGCCACACCAAAAAGCACTAAAAACTAAGTACTACTGACTCCTCTCCAAATCACAGGTACCATTTAGGACTACGATAGCCTGAAAGGGAACTCCTAAGTTTTCACTGCTCTGTAGTGGCTTTCACCTGGAAAGAGAAGAGACATCCATAACTCACTAAGAGATACCCACCGTGAAGTATTCTTGGAGAACTGTGTGGATATGCAGGTCAAATAACCCTAAGACTAGCTGTGTGAACTGGGAAACCTCAGAGTGAATCCTGCCTATAGGATTCCTTGCAGTCTTTACCTTACTTGTGATGGTGGTTTGCTGCTGCCTACATGGAAGATCTTCCTTCCCCCTGACTCACCTTCCCCAGCACACAGTGATGATGAACAGCAATTATCCCTAGAAAGGCATATCCATGGCCCAACGAATGCATAGGTATGTATTTGTGGATTGGTCTATCCCAACAGGGGAGAAAACGATGAGGAAAGCAGCCCCTTCCCAGTGAAACACTGGAAAATATCATGCAGGCAAAACTCAGTTATCAAAAATATCTCTAATGTTTTGGGACTTCCCTGGTGGTCCAGTGGGTAAGACTCTGCCCTCCCAATGCAGGCGGCCCGGGTTTGATCACTGGTCGTGGAATTAGATCCTGCATGCATGCTGCAACTAAGAAGCCCACATGCTGCAACTAAGAAGCCTGCATGCCGCAGCTAAATAGCCCACACGCCGCAATGAAGATCCCACGTGCCACAACTAAGACCTGGTGCAGCCTAAATAAATAAATATTTGAAAAAATTTAAAATAAATAAATAAATGGTGGCCCTGGAAGAAGAGCAGGTTTGAAGACAGAGAGTATGGAGAGAAAACTGCAACAAATGAAATTGCTCTGGGAGCACAGAGCTGATGGGAGCCTCAGCTGACCCTGAACAGCAGGGTAGGAATCAGGAAGGGGAAGAGGGGTGTGCCAGAGATCAAAGAAGGAAACAAAAGGGAAGATACATGGGTGCTAAGGAAACTTCTAAAACCTCACCCAAGATTGCCCTGGGACAACAGTCATGTAAGCTATGTTTACATGATACCAAGCAAATCCTCTGGGTTCACTCATTTAACTATGTTGGAGTGGAGGGAAAAATCAACACTACTGTCTGACTCTTAACTGTCAGAGTCCCTGATTCACATTAAGAAATTTCCTTAAGGTAACTCAGAGGCCATGTTTATATGATGGCAAAGAATTATAAAATGTACATTGAAAGGCATCCATAACAAATGTCTAGATGACCAGTTGAACTGAAAACAAAAATTTAGAATAAAGGTTTGGTGTCACCCAAAAAAATATTAAGATAAACTTCCTTCTTAATCATTTTGATTCAAATATTTGAAAACCTGCAATGACCCAAAAACTGGATTAGAAATAAAAAATAAATGAGATATATATGTTGTCTTCAAATAAGTGTCTAGGAGTGGAGACAGACTCAGAGAGATAACTTCAATAAAATTGGAAAGGATTGACTGGACAAAGCAGAAGGAAGCAGTGCTTCATGCAGAGCAAACAGTGGAATGAGCTATTTGAGGAACCACCTTAGTTCTGCCTAAACTATGAAATGGCAAAAGATGGGGCTTTTGCCCCATAGGGGATAGAACTTGAACATCTTTCTCTGCCATGCTGAGCAACTTAGAGGTTCTTCTCTAAGGAATGGAAATCTATAGAAGAGTTTTAAGCAGGAGAGTGAAAAAGTTAAATGTGTGGTGGTGTGGTACATGGATGGATCTGGGCATACTGGGGAGTTGAAATCTAACTAGGCGGCTTTAGCAATAGTTTAAGTGTTTGTTGGCCATCTGTATGTCTTCTTTGGTGAAATGTCTATTTAGGTCTTCTGCCCATTTTTTGATTGGGTTGTTTGTTTTTTTTGATATTGAGCTACATGAGCTGTTTGTATATTTTGGAGATTAATCCCTTGTCAGTTGCTTCATTTGCAAATATTTTCTTCCATTCTGAGGGTTGTCTTTTCATTTTGTTTATGGTTTCCTTTGCTATGCAAAAGCTTTTAAGTTTAATTAGGTCCCATTTGATTATTTTTGTTTTTATTTTCATTAATCTGGGTGGTGGATTGAAAAGGATCTTGCAAACACATGAAAAGATGCTCAACATCACTAATCATTAGAGAAATGCAAATCAAAACTACAATAAGGTATCACCTCATACCAGTCAGAATGACCATCATCAAAAAATCTACAAATAATAAATGCTGGAGAGGGTGTGGAGTAAAGGGGACCCTCTTACACTGTTGGTGGGAATGTAAATTGGTACAGCCACTATGGAGAACAGTATGGAGGTTCCTTACAAAATTAAAAATACAGCTACCATATGACCCAGCAATCCCACTCCTAGGCACATATCCAGAGAAAACTATAATTTGAAAGGATGCATGCACCCTGATGTTCATTGCAGCCCTATTTACAATAGCCAGTACATGGAAACAACCTAAATGTCCATCGACAGAGGAATGGATAAAAAAGATGTGGTGCAGATATACAATGGAATATTACTCAGCCATAAAAGGGAACGAAATAATGCCATTTGCAGAGACATAGATGGACCTAGAGATTGTCATACAGAGTAAAGTAAGTCAGAAAGAGAAAAACAAATATACAATAATGCTTATATGTGGAATCTAGAAAAATGGTAGAGGTGACCTTATTTGCAAAGCAGAAATAGAGCCACAGATGTAGAGAACAAACTTATGGTTACCAAGGTGGGAAGAGGGGGTGTTGGATGGACTGGGAGATTGGGGTTGACACATATACACTACTATGTATTGTAAAATAGATAACTAATGAGAACCTACTATATAGCACAGGGAACTCTACTCAGTGATCTGTGGTGACCTAAATGGGAAGGAAATCTAAAAAAGAGTGGATATATGTATATGTATAACTAATTTACTTTGCTGTAAAGCAGAAACTAACACAACATTGTAAGCAACTATACTCCAATAAAAAAAAAAAAAAAGAAGTTTAAGTGATAAGTAAGAAACAAAAAGCACAGGGCAAAATACCAATAATGTTCTGGTTCTTGGGAATGTGGTAGGATCACTGGTGTTATCTATATTATTATAGTATACATACATGCATAACATACAGTTTTCTGTATTAAATATTAAGTTTAATAGACAATGAAGCAGAAAAGAAAAAGGAGTTGTAGATCACAGGATATTTAGGTGTTGAAAATTAATCAGATATGTAGGTTAAGAGGTAAAAGAGGGACTTCCCTGGTGGTACAGTGGTTGGGGGTCCGCCTGCCAGTGCAGGGGACATGGGTTCAATCCCTGGTCCTGGAAGATCCCACATGCTGCAGAGCAAATAGGCCTGTGTGCCACAACTACTGAGCCTGCGCTCTACAGCCCACAAGCCACAACTACTGAGCCCGCGTGCCACAGCTGTTGAGGCCCACGCGCCTAGAGCTCGTGCTGCGCAACAAGAGAAGCCACCACAGTGAGAAGCGCGCGCACCACGACGAGGAGTGGCCCCTGCTCGCGGCAAACTAGAGAGGGCCCATGTGCAGCAACAAAGACCCAATGCAGCCAAAAATAAAATAATAAAAATTTTTAAAAATTTAAAAAGTAGAAGAATCTAGAATGAAGATCGTCTCATATATTTATGCATGCCATGTTCTGAACTGAGGGGGGGAATGGGAAATGGAATCCCACCTGAGCTTTGCTTATCAAGTAGAGTCTATATATGCACAGAGGAATGTCAACACTTTCTGATTTTCACAAAAGCACCTCAAACAGCAGCCCTGTCCAGGGTAACTCCCAGTTTTCTGCCTTCAGCAACGGGATGAATGGTGATATCATTAACACTTGAAGAGGTGCCATTGCTGGGTAGCACTGAGGAAAAGGAAGAAGACTGTGATATTAATTTCAGGCTACGTGTGACATCCAAGTGAAGATGCCCACCAGGAATGTGTATCTATGAATCGCAAGGTGGTTGGAAATGTCAATGCTGGATACAGAGGTCAATGGCACATGTACAAGAGAGAAGTGAGTAATTATAAAACTGAGTATCACTTAATCTGTAGGGACAGTAAAGAGGAGCCAGGGAGAAACAATATTTAAGCCTATTGATCTAACCAGAGATTTAACGTTCCATAATACTTTGTTTCGGTGACATCTTATTGTACTTAAAATTTCCCTGAAAACTGAAAGCTCTTTTCCTACAAACAGCCCATTTTGTCCCCTAAAGCACCAGCAAGCCCATTTCTCATCAACCTTAAGGCTTTTAACTATGTTCTTATCTCTTGTTGAAAAAGAACTGATTGCCTGTCATTGGCTTATACTTTTCAAGCCAGATTCTATGAAAGGTATTTCAGCTTACAAATTACCTTAGTCAAAGAGATATTGCCTCATGTTTCAAGATACGTTCAATTCAAAACTGAAATTTAAGCCTCAGTCTTTAATGCTTTGTCCTTTTGCCCCTGTAGAAAATAGAATTTTTATATGATAATTTTGGTGACATTCTTGCTGTTCAAATGGTCCAAATAGTTATTAAAGCAACAATGCACTGTAACATCTCATTAGTGAACAGGAGGAAGTCTGAGGTGATTTCTGAAGAAGTCTGATGCTTTCACTCATAAGCTGTCCACAAAGGCCTTAATGGGTGGGTTCTCAGCCAAGTTCACAGGATTATCTGATTAGCATAGCATTTACTATTATCAGCTCCACTTCCCTTTTTGAGGGAGAGAGGCCAGACTTTATGTTAGGCCTTAGGAATTCAAAGAAGAATAGGACATTATTCCTACACTTTAGCAATTCAACCTAGCAGACTATCAAGAGCAAGATATCCCAAATTATCAACTGCCATTTTCTCCAGTTCTAGTTATATGAGAAAATATGAGAAATATGTAGTTATATGAGAAACTATTCTCTAGTTATATGAGAAAATATAATTAAAATTTTATTTTCATTTTACTAAAAAATGTTGTTACATAGCCGAATTCATTACACTATTGCATCCTTTCTTCCCTAAGTTTTCGATTTTAAAATTCCAAAATAAAACAGGCTTCTGTGACATTATTTATGATATTTTTAATATACTTATCACTATTCAAGGCAAATGCCATATGAAAAGAGATAAATTATGTCTCCAGGAAGGCTGCAGTTCATAATTCTTTCTCCCTTTAATGTCAATGAGCGGGACAAGTTTTCAGGGACGAACTAGCAGTTAATGTAGATTATGTAGATTCAACCTTAACCATCATTTTATGACCCAGAAACTCCTAGATTTCCAAGCCTGAATTACAAATCAATTTGATATCACATTTATTTTTATTTTATTCACCTGATTAGACCCTGCAAAATAAAATGAAAAGTCTAAGACAGTATATCATGTCATTTATTCTCTTTGGAACCAATAAAACATGTACATTGTCCACTCATCCAACAAATAGTAATTAAGCACATATATTGTGCCAGGAACTACATTAGTTAAGAGTGGTACCTACATTGGTGAATAATACAGTCCCTGACTTCTTAGAAACGTACATTTCTATCACTTTTCTTTATGAGAGTGTGTAAGCTCTCAAAAAGACACTTGTTGATTATCTCCAGAAATGATACCTGGGGGGAAAATCCTGAAAATCAGAGCCATTTCCCAGGATGTAAACTATCCTAAGCTTATTTTACCAGAGTTATATTATATAACATGACATAAACAACCGAAAAAAGTTAAACAGAAAAACCCCATCTGTAGCAATTCAAAATGGGTTTATTGTATATTTTGATGGTCATCACAATGTGGTTCAAGGACTAGAGAATTGATCAATCAATTGATTTGATTGACAAATACAAAATCAGCAACTACTGGGAGCTTGGACACTATTAGTGGGTAGCTAGAGTATCTTTGCAACAAAAACTGCATCAAATTTAAACTGTTCCATTTATTTCTTTTCCAATTCTCTACAATGCTCTTACCATTCCCATCAGAAACAAAAAGAGACAGATCTATCCCAGGTTTTCTTCTCCCTTCTCCAACCTTGTTTAGATGTATTATTGATCTTAGACTTTCAAAATAGCTTCTAAATTTACAACTTATTTTTGTATTCCTTACATTACATTGCATTTACATTAAAAATGTATATTCTCTCCAGAAGGCAGACAGCAGAAGCAAGAACTACAATCCTGTAGCCTGTGGAACAAAAAACACATTCACAGAAAGATAGACAAGATGAAAAGGCAGAGGGCTATGTACCAGATGAAGGAACAAGATAAAACCCCAGAAAAACAACTAAATGAAGTGGACATAGGCAACCTTCCAGAAACAGAATTCAGAATAATGATAGTGAAGATGATGCAGGACCTCAGAAAAAGAATGGAGGCAAAGATCGAGAAGATGCAAGAAATGTTTAACAAAGACCTAGAAGAATTAAAGAACGAACAAACAGAGATGAACAATACAATAACTGAAATGAAAAATAAACTAGAAGTAATCAATAGCAGAATAACTGAGGCAGAAGAACAGATAAGTGACCTGGAAGACAGAATGGTGGAATTCACTGCTGTGGAACAGAATAAAGAAAAAAGAATGAAAAGAAATGAAGACAGCCTAAGAGACATCTAGGACAACATTAAACGCAACAACATTTGCATTATAGGGGTCCCAGAAGGAGAAGAGAGAGAGAAAGGACGCGACAAAATATTTGAAGAGATTATACTCGAAAATTTCCCTAACGTGGGAAATGAAATAGCTACCCAAGTCCAGGAATCGCACAGAGTCCCATACAGGATAAACCCAAGGAGAAACACGCTGAGACACATAGTAATCAAACTGGCAAAAATTAAAGACAAAGAAAAATTATTGAAAGCAACAAGAGAAAAATGACAAATAACATACAAGGTAACTCCCATAAGGTTAAGAGCTGATTTCTCATCAGAAACTCTACCAGCCAGAAGAGAGTGGCATCATATACTTAAAATGATGAAAGGGAAGAACCTACAACCAACATTACTCTACCCAGCAAGGATCTCATTCAGATTCGTTGGAGAAATCAACAGCTTTACAGACAAGCAAAAGCTAAGAGAATTCAGCACCACCAAACCAGCTCTACAACAAATGCTAAAGGAACTTCTCTAAGTGGGAAACACAAGAGAAGAAAAGGACCTACAAAAAAAAAAAACCCACAACAATTAAGAAAATGGTCATAAGAACATACATATTGATAACTACCTTAAACATTAATAGATTAAGTGCTCCAACCAAAAGACACAGGCTTGCTGAATGGATACAAAAACAAGACCCATATATATGCTGTCTACAAGAGACCCACTTCAGACCTACAGACACATTCAGACTGAAAGTGAGGGGATGGAAAACGATATTCCATGCAAATGGAAATCAAAAGAAAGCGGGAGTACCAATACTCACATCAGATAAAATAGACTTCAAAATAAAGAATGTTACAATGACAAGGAAGGACACTACATAATGATCAAGGGATCAATCCAAGAAGAAGATATAACAATTATAAATGTATATGCACCCAACATAGGAGCACCTCAATACGTAAGGCAACTGCTAACAGCTATAAAAGAGGAAATCAGGGATTCCCTGGTGGCACAGGGGTTGAGAGTCCACCTGCTGATGCAGGGGACACGGGATCGTGCCTGGTCTGGGAAGATCCCACATGCCACGGAGCAGCTGGGCCCGTGATCCATGGCCGCTGAGCCTGCACGTCCGGAGCCTGTGCTCCACAACGGGAGAGGCCACAACAGTGAGAGGCCCCCGTACCGCAATAAATAAATAAATAAATAAAAAGACGAAATTGACAGTAACACAATAATAGTGGGGGACTTTAACACCTCACTTACACCAACGGACAGATCATCCAAAATGAAAATAAATAAGGAAACAGAAGCTTTAAATGACATAATAGACCAGATAGATTTAATTGATATTTATAGGACATTCCATCCAAAAACAGCAGATTACACTTTCTTCTCAAGTGTGCACGGAACATTCTCGAGGATAGAGCAGATCTTGGGTCACAAATCAAGCCTCAGTAAAGTTAAGAAATTGGAAATCATATCAAGCATCTCTTCTGACCACAACGATAGGAGATTAGAAATGAATTACAGGGGAAAAAAACATAAAAGACTCAAACACATGGAGGCTAAACAATACGTTACTAAATAACCAAGAGATCACTGAAGAAATCAAAGAGTAAATCAAAAAATACCTAGAGACAAATGACAATGAAAACATGACAATACAAAACCTATGGGATGCAGCAAAAGCAGTTCTAAGAGGGAAGTTTATAGCTATACAAGCCTACCTCAAGAAACAAGAAAAATCTCAAATAAACAATCTAACCTTACACCTAAAGGAACTAGAGAAAGAAGAATAAAGAAAACCCAAAGTTAGCAGAAGGAAAGAAATCATAAAGATTAGAGAAGAAATAAATAAAATAGTAACAAAAAAACAATAGCAAAGATGAATAAAACTTAAAGCTGTTTCTTTGAGAAGATAAACAAAATTGAAAAGCCATTAGCCAGAATCATCAAAAAAAGAGGGAGAGGACTCAAATCAATAAAATTAGAAATGAAAAAGGAGAAGTTACAACAGACACCGCAGAAATACAAAGCATCCTAAGAGACTACTACAAGCAACCCTATGCCAATAAAATGGACAACCTGGAAGAAACGGACAAATTCTTAGAAAGGTATAACCTTCCAAGACTGAACCAAGAAGAAATAGAAAATATGAACAGACCAATAATAAGTAATGAAATTGAAACTGTGATTAAAAATCTTCCAACAAACAAAAGTCCAGGACCAGATGACTTCACAGGTGAATTCTATCAAACATTTAGAAAAGAGCTAACACCCATCCATCTCAAATTCTTCCAAAAAATTGCAGAGGAAGGAACACTCCCAAACTCATTCTATGAGGCCACCATTACCCTGATACAAAGACCTGCCAAAGATACTACAAAAAAAGAAAATTACAGACCAATATCACTGATGAATATAGATGCAAAAATCCTCAACAAAATACTAGCAAACAGAATCCAACAACACATTAAAAGGATCATACACCATGATCAAGTGGGATTTATCGCAGGGATGCAAGGATTCTTCAATATACACAAATCAATCAATGTGATACAGCATATTAACAAATTGAAGAATAAAAACCATATGATCATCTCAATAGATGTAGAAAAAGCTTTTGACAAAATTCAACACCGATTTATGATAAAAACTCTCCAGAAAGTGGGCATAGAGGGAACCTACCTCAACATAATAAAGGCCATATATGACAAACCCACCGCAAACATCATTCTCAATGGTGAAAAACTGAAAGCATTTCCTCGAAGATCAGGAGCAAGACAAAGATGTCCACTCTCACAACTATTATTTAACATTGTTTTGGAAGTCCTAGCCACAGCAATCAGAGAAGAAAAAGACATAAAAGGAATACAAATTGGAAAAGAAGAAATAAAAGTATCATTGTTTGCAGATGATATGATACTATACACAGAGAATCCTAAAGATGCCACCAGAAAACTACTAGAGCTAATCAATAAATTTGGTAAAGTTGGAGGAAATTAATTAATGCACAGAAATCTCTTGCACTCCTATACACTAATGATGAAAAATCTGAAAGAAAAATTAAGGAAACACTCTCATTTACCATTGCAACAAAAAGAATAAAATACCTTGGAATAAACCTACCTAGGGAGACAAAGGACCTGTATGCAGAAAACTCTAAGACACTTATGAAAGAAATTAAAGATGATACCAACAGATATACCATGTTCTTGGATTGGAAGAATCAACATTGTGAAAATGACTATACTACCCAAAGCAATCTACAGATTCAATGCAATCCCTATCAAACTACCAATGGCATTTTTCACAAAACTAGAACAAAAAATTTCACAATTTGTATGGAAACACAAAAGACTCCAAATAGCCAAAGCAGTATTGAGGGAAAAAAATGGAGCTGGAGGAATCAGACTCCCAGACTTCAGACTATACTATAAAGCTACAGTAATCAAGACAATATGGTACTGGCACAAAAACAGAAACATAGATCAATGGAACAAGATAGAAAGCCCAGAGATAAACCCATGCACCTATGGTCAACTATTATATGACAAAGGAGGCAAGGATATACAATGGAGAAAAGACAGTCTCTTCAATAAGTGGTGCTGGGGAAACTGGACAGCTACATGTAAAAGAATGAAATTAGAACACCCCCTAGCACCATACACAAAAATAAAGTCAAAATGGATTCGAGACCTAAATGTAAGACTGGACACTATAAAACTCTTAGAGGAAAACATAGGAAGAACACTCTTTGACATAAATCACAGCAAGATCTTTTTTGTCCCTCCTCCTAGATTAATGGAAATAAAAACTAAAATAAAACAATTGGGACCTAATGAAACTTAAAAGCTTTTGCACAGCAAAGGAAACCATAAACAAGACGAAAAGGCAACCCTCAGAATGCGAGAAAATATTTTCAAATGAATGAACGGACAAAGGATTAATCTCCAAAATATATAAACAGGTCATGCAGGTCAATATTAAAAAAAAACCAAACAACCCAATACAAAAACGGGCAGAAGACCTAAATAGACATTTCACCAAAGAAGACGTACAGATGACCAAGAAGCACATGAAAAGCTGCTCAACATCACTAATTATTAGAGAAATGCAAATCAAAACTACAATGAGGCATCACCTCACACCAGTTAGAATGGGCATCATCAGAAAATCTACAAACAAGAAATGCTGGAGAGGGTGTGGAGAAAAGGGAGCCCTCTTGCACTGTTGGTGGGAATGTAAATTGATACAGCCACTACAGAGAACAGTATGGAGGTTCCTTAAAAAACTAAAACTAGAATTACCATATCATCCAGCAATCCCACTACTGGGCATATACCAAGAGAAAACCATAATTCAAAAAGACACATGCACCCCAATGTTCATTGCAGCACTATTTACAATAGCCAGGTCATGGAAGCAACCTAAATGCCCATCGACAGACGAATGGATAAAGAAGATGTGGTACATATATACAATGGAATATTTCTCCGCCATAAAAAGGAATGAAACTGAGTTATTTGTAGTGAGGTGGATGGATCTAGAGACTGTCATATAGAGTGAAGTAAGTCCGAAAGAGAAAAACAAATATCGTATATTAACGAATATATGTGGAACCTAGAAAAATGGTACAGATGAACTGGTTTGCAAGGCAGAAATTGAGACACAAATGTAGAGAACAAACGTATGGACACCAAGACGGGTAAGTGGCGGGGGGTGGTGTGATAAACTGGGCGATTGGGATTGACATGTATACACTGATGTGTATAAAACTGTATTAAAAAAAGAACCTGCTGTATAAAAAAATGAATACAATTAAATTTTTTAAAAAAAATTTTAATGTAAATTCTCAAAACATCTCCTGACGATCTAGTTTTCTAATGCTTAGAAGATATTTCCCTTAATTGTTTAAAATAATTCTCCGTCCTACACAAACACATACACACACACATGAACAATTTGTAATTATCTTCTTTTTCTCTACCCAGTATTCAAGAGTCTGTATTTCACATCTGGGAATGACTGAAGAAATTAAATAAACCAAGAAAAGAACTGATTCTATGAATTCTTAGGTAAATAAAGCATCTGAGATAGGCTCACAATCAGTAGGAATTTCAAGTAGATCTTGTCCTATTCATGATGGATTGTTCCATTCACTAAATCTACCTGTAAGCTGACTACTTCTTGGCAACCATCTCTACAAGGAGTCAAGCTCAAAAAGGTCATTCTTTTGCATCCTATATTTGGCACGCACTGGCTGGAATAATGCATTAAACCATGTTTAATGACTTTCGGACTGACCTTGGAAAGGAAATAAATGTCACTCAAACAAGCATATTACATGAACAAAGCGTAAGTATGAAGACAAAGATTTTTTGTCTTATTTTTATTTGACAAAAGGGGAAACAATCCGTCCCATTATTTTAGGCGCCCAAGTTATTGGCATGTCCCAAAATTCCACAGTAAAAAATTTGTTTCTTTGTTTTACTAGTGGTACTAGAGATGGATATACATTCTTTTTAATCATTTCCTCCTTATTCTCTCTCTTTAAATAATATGTCCATACCCGAGTCTCATAAAGTCTGCTGTCATACCCCAAGATGACACTCTGGCCAAAGCTAATTGGAAGAAAACATCCAAGCTGAACGAGTTACATCATCTCATTCTGATCATCATTTTGAAGTTAGAACTGGGAGACCCCAGTCAGTCTCTGATGAATATTTTAGTTGTGAGATAACCTAAAAGGGATGAGAATGGTTATTTTTCACCTTATGCTAAATGAAGTACAAAAAGTCAGTCAACAGAAAAAATGAGAGAATGAAGTGGGCGCAAGAGAATTGTAGAGACAGGAGACCCTGTAGGTGGGAGAGACAGAGAGAATGACTGCCTTGGATTTGGATCATTTTTCACATCCAATGCCAACCTCTCCTGAGGTCACACTGTACATCCTAACTTTGGGCTCTCTAAGACCACCCAAATGTTCCTTTTGGTTTAGCATATTTTTTAAAATTAATTTATCTATTTATTTGCTTGTGTCAGGTCTTAGTTGTGGCAGGAGTGCTCCTTAGTTGTGGCTTGTCGGCTTCTTAGTTGTGGCACATGTGCTCCTTAGTTGCGGCAGGTGAGCTCCTTAGTTGCAGCTCACCAGCTCCTTAGTTGTGGCATGCAAACTCTTACTTGCGGCATGCATGTGGGCTCAAGTTCCCGGACCAGGGATCAACCCCGGTACCCCTACATTGGGAGCACAGAGTCTTAACCACTGCACCACCAGGGAAGTCCCTGGTTTAGCATATTTTTAATAGGTTCTATGTTGTATAGTCAAATTGGCTTTGAAGGGCTTCCCTGGTGGCGCAGTGGTTGAGAGTCTGCCTGCTGATGCAGGGGACACGCGTTCATGCCCCGGTCCGGGAAGATCCCACGTGCCGCGGAGCAGCTGGGCCCGTGGGCCATGGCCGCTGAGCCTGCGCGTCCGGAGCCTGTGCTCCGCAATGGGAGAGGCCACAACAGTGAGAGGCCCGCGTACCGCAAAAAAAAAAAAAAATCAGCTTTGATTAAGACATTGATCTTTTAAGTACAGAAGTAAAAACAAGGTTCCAGGCATTGTCAGAAAGTCAGATTTTGGTCTTATCTGTATTTGTTTCCTACTCATGCATAAACTACCACAACTTAACAGCTTATAGTACAACTTTTTTCTCTTACAGTTCTGGAAGTCAACTGAAATCAGTTTCACTGGACTAAAGTCAAGATGTTAGCGGGCCTGCATTTGTTCTGAAGACTCTAAGGGGAGAAGCCATTTCCTTGTCTTTTCCAGATTCTAAAGGCTGCCTGCATTCCTCGGCTCATGGCCTCCTTCCTCCATCTTCAAAACCAGCAACATCACATCTTCAAATCTCTTGCTTCTGTCATTACATCTCCTACTGCTGACTCTGATCCTCTTGCTTCCCTCTTATAAGGACTCTGTGATTACACCGGGCCCACTCAGATAACGCAAGATAATCTCCCCCACCTCAAAATCCTTAACTTAGTCATATTCGCAAAGTCTCTTTTACCATGTAAGGTAACAGTCACACGTTCTAGGGACCAGGACGTGTACATCTTTGCCGAACTGTTATTCAGCCTACCATAAATATCTAACATTTCTTCCGCCAAAAAACAAATTTTACCCCCTTGGGAGGAATATCATCCCTGTTGAGAATGTATGCATTATATATAGGAAAGACATATGTGGATATTAAGTAGCCAAAGGTTGGACTGTATTGAACAACTTTGGGGGTTAAGAGTATTTCCATCCATGCCACCTTTTCTTGGTACTAGAAAACCAGATTTCCTTTGGAGAATGACACTTTTCACTGTGTGTAGCCTTAATGGACCCATATATCAAGGTACCATACTTTCCCCTAGTCAAGGTACAGGCATCTGGTAATACATTGGACCTTCTCTGTGAGCAACAAGAAAAGAAGAGGCTCAGCTTTCATTCAGCATCTAATGAGAGTCTAGAAGTTCATGTTTCCTTAACTCCTGGATTTTCTGCGTTCTTGGTTCTTCAGTCTCCCTTCACCTTCTATTCCCCTTCTGGAACTCCACTAGACCCTTTCAATATATTCTTTTTTCCCTTGAGCTGGCCAGAGCTGAATTTTTTTTTTTTTTTTTTGCATGCACCCAAATAACTCTAACTCACTCAGAATAAGATATTTTAATATCTGACAGTAATACTACTATGGGGGTCTAGGAGTTTAGGAAAAATGAATAATTCCAAAAGTCATTTCACTTTCATTTTTAGTTGGAACAAAGGAAAGAAATTGGGCAATGAGGAATGAATTAACTACAGCAGTGCTATCCAACCAAACTTTCAGCAATGGTGGAAATGCCCTCTGTCTGTACTGTCCAGTACAGTAGCCGCCAGCCACATGAAATGAAGCTAGTGTAACTGAGGAACCGAATTTATAACTTTATTTAATTTCAACTAAACTTAATTTAAATAGCCACGTGGGGCTGCTTGCTATCATATTGGACAGAGAACCAGAGTCTTTATATTTTTATAGCCTTTATATTTTTATTTTTTATAAGAATACTCTTCTATAAGATAGAACACCCTAAATAAATGATTAGTTCTTTAACCATGAGCACTAATTACGCTAATATTTACAAATACTCTTGAATTTCACAACAAAGACCCATGGTCAGTGGGCTGGATACTGTATTTACCCTTCCAAATCAAGTCTCTGCCTTTCTCTTCACTATTCTAGACCCCATAGCCTGACAGGCATGGATTATGTAAATAGACTCCTTTGCCCTCTGGCTTCCATTTGAGGTTGGTTACTCAGAATTCCCTGAAGATGGAACAGAGGGAGCAGAGAGAAATTGGGTTACTTCTCTCCCTATTCCCTTCCTGCTGGGTAGCTGTGGGTTAGCAATATCCCTCAATCACAGGTCACAGCTCCTTTCAGACAGCCTTCTCCAGATGCCTTTCTATCTCTAGGCTCTGGTAACTACTTCCTCCTTTTGGTTCCTCAGGCCTACAGATAGTGATGACACCCCACTGTTACTGGCTCTCAGGTAGTTATTGGGCTATGTCTTGCTCCACATACCTGCCTTTATTTATTACTCCCTTTAAATAACCCATCTATTTCCTGCTGGGATGCTCACTGATAAAAAACAGTCAACATTTTTGTTTAATAATACTTTAAGATAGGCTTAAAACCATAAGCTAACAAATAAATAGATTTCACCATAGAGCTGAAAGAAGACCCTCATCAAATGTGTTATTGACCATTTCTATAGATATTAGTCATTTTACACACACACATACACATGTACTTACAGAGCACAAATGCACACATGCAGAGTTAAGAATAAAATTCAACTCAAACCTCTAAGGGACAGTAACAATAGTTCTATCATTAAAAGCAGATAGATATCAAAGATTCTTCCACAAAAGTAATTACAAGTGTGTTTGACACAGATCCTAGACTGCAATTTGGTCAGACTCCTGGAAACTTGATGTTTTCAAATGCAGATCTCTTGGAAAAGAAGATAAAATATCATTGGATTCCCATCAGTTTAGTCTAGTTAGGTTACTATTAACCAAAACAGAAAGTGGAAGCAGAATTTAGTGTTATTTGTCAACTAAACACAGAAACAAAAAATGGAAAAACTTGTGTTTTCCCAAGAGGATGTTATATCCAAAAGAAACTTTAAAAGTTCATCTAATTGAAGATGTTCAGATTCTGCTCTGAGTGGTCCCAGGGCCACTAGGAAGCTTCTGCAGAGAATTCCTTAATCTGATGGGATTCAGCCCTTCACCCACTACCCTCATGACAAAAAAAGCAATTCTGAAGTTAATTTCCGCCAAATTTTAATTTGAGCAAACAAGTCACTGCTAAAAAAAGAAAAGGAAAATATGAAAGCCACTTCTGATTCAAAGCCATCCCTTTACTTTCCATTAATTAATGGAGTCCTATCCAAGTTAAGTAAGGGCTCTCCCCAGTGTCAAATATCTTGCACCTCAAATCAGATCCCCGGAGTATTTATCCATTGTTCTTACCATTATATTCATCATTCCAATTAAAACATCATCAGTAATTTCCTTTTACATATAGATGTGTATGTGTGTGTGTATTATATGTGTGTAAAGATCTTATGTGTATAATATATACTGCAAATATATGTACATAAATATTTATGTTTACTTATTTATAAACTTCATAAGGATGTTTAGTTTAGGAGAAGCGTATGGTCCAAAGTTTAGTTTATAGCTATATTGGTTAGAGTAATACTAGTTGCCAAAATGTATTTTGCTTCAAACTCAATAGGACTTTATTTCTTGCTGGGCAGCTGATCAGATCAACGGGGTTGCCCTCACAGTCATTTAGGGCAACAAAGTGACAGAAGCTTTGCCATCTTCAATTGTAGCTTCCAAGGCCATCATGGTCATCTCCCTCCCAGCCAGCCAAAAAGGGAAAATAGGAAGGAAGATCACACTTAGATGATTTTTCAAAGCCAGAAAAATGTGGCATATATCACTTTGAGCTAGAACTCAGTCACATAGCTACGCCGAATGCGAAAGAGGCTAGGAATTGAGTCCAGCTGTTTGTTCATAAAGAAAAGGAGAAGAGGGACTTGGGGAACATCTCGCAGTCTCTGCTACAGTGGCACTGAACCTTTCTTTCAACCCTCAAAACATATACCTAGGAAATAGGAAGAAAGAGAATCATCATTTTCTAAATGGGAAAGCTAAAGTGCAGAGAGTATGCTGCCCCCGCCCCCCCCCACACACACCCATTAGGCCTGAGGTTGGTATTAATCATCCTGCCAGGATGAAACACACTGAGCTGAAAACATGGCTTGTACTAGAGGAGAGAGGAGTCAGGAAAAAAAGTAACTGACTAGTTCTACCATTGCTTTCGAGAGCAAAATCAGGTTCATTCATTGCTTTGCTTCCTAGTACATCATCTATGAAATTCACTGCCCACAACAGGGGAAATCGAACCTCTTGACCAGTGCCAGAAGACTATACACTTGCTGCTTATTTCCCAAGTAGTGCTCTGGGGCTCAACCCTATACATAGTTCCAAAAACTGACAGTGGTTAGTTAAAATAACACTAGCACCTCTAAAAACAAGAAAGCCTGACATCTCAGTGGTTGAACACATAAATGTATCTCTCCTGCATGTAGGGAGAAAAATGGATGTTCCTGATCAGCTGCCAGCTCTCCTCTGAGCAGTGTTTCAAGACCCAGCCTCCATCCAATTTACTGCTCTTCTATTGTCAACATGTGGTTTCCAAGGTTACCCCAGGGGTGTTCTTCCAGCCCGCAGGTGAGAAAAAGAAGAGATGGAAAGGGTGTGCCTCATTCTTGACCCTCTTTTCCTGCAAGTGACACACGTCACCTCTGCTCATATTTCATTGGCAAGGCCATCGGCATGGCCACACCTAGATGTGAGGGAGGCTGGGAGAGATGTAGTCGTTTCCCAGCAACAGTTTTACACTATAATAGGAAGGACACAAGTTTTTGATGAAAAGCCAGCTCTCTCTATCACAGCCCACTAGGAACCAGTGGAAGGAATTCTTTTATTTGACTAGTTGTTATCTGTGCCACAGAGTTCTGTTTCTATAACTAATTACTTACAGTGGGTTTTCTTTAGCCTGGTGTGGCTGAGCTTCAGAGGTAAGTGAACACTTTGAAATGTATGCAGAATTTTATGAGTCGGTATGGGCTGCATTTTTAAAGCATCTTTATGTCAGATTTTCAGAGGGCTTCAAAGCCTCCCAAATATTTTAAAAAATCATTGCCATATAGAGATTTTCTAAACTATCTTATCCTTCTAAGCCTCATTTCCTAACCCAGTGGTTCCTGGACTAAGTAATCAGACCCACTGAGGATCACTTTGAATGTACAGATTTCATGATCCTACCCCAGCCCTATTCAATTACATTTAAGTTGGGGAGGGAGGAGGATGTTAGGCACCTAGGAATATGTATATTTTTTAATTTTCCATGTAGTCACTGTCCTTAGTCCTTGAACTAAACTAAACAGGTTAAAGAGAAGTGAGAACGCCCACTCCTCACTAATGTTGCCAGAGATTAGCTTCCCCCACTCAGAGCGCACCTGCGGTTCCTTCAGTCTATCCACAGTTCTCCACCTGTTTCTAACAAACAACTCTGGGTATATTCATCAGACCCATTTTCCATTTCATACATCCCTTTTAAATTACGATGCTGACATTTATTAAGCATCTCCCATGTGCCAGGCATCATGCTTATCACTTCACATTTCATTTAAAACTCACAGCAACCCATTTACAGCTGGGTAAACTGGGGCTTATACACTCGTATAATTCGTCCAGCATCACAGGGCTAGTAAGTGCCTAAACCGAGATTCAAACCTCACTGCCTGATTCCAATCTGTTTGTTTGATTCAAGAACCTATTTTTAATCCCTCTTCCTCTTCAGAACACTGAAGAATAATTTCATGGCTTTATTATTTGCCTCTCCTACTCTCAGCAGTTTTTGCTCCCTCTCAAATATTACTTTAGGTTTTTATCTTTCCCCAGTTTAAAATTTTAATTCTCAGTAGTCCATGTATTAAAAAAGAGGAACTCTATAAAGTTTCCCGGTGGTAGCAATGCATATGTTATTTGTCATCAATTTTTCAAGTCACTGGTACCAAATGAAGTAGATGAAAAACATTCCGGGTCTTACCAGGGTGTCAGGTTGAGCTACAGAGTTCTTTTTCTCTGCTTGAACAGAAAGGGATGTTGGCTGCTACAAGTCTACAGAAATCCTTAGAGCTTTGATCACAACATGAATAGCTGAGTGCGGCTGTTAATGACAAACACTTCAAAAAATAATTAACTGTTATATCTGACTTCACATATCAAGGAATTCAAGGTGCAATACCAGGAATTTGTGTTGAGACTGTAAATTATTTTGTGGCAGATGGCACATAGTTACACTTCCTTAATTCATTCTGTATAAATGTCCCATGCTATGTCTGTCTGAGTCCCTGTCTCTGTTTTCTTTCCCTGCTGACATGAGTGACTGAGCTCCACTGGCAGCAGAAAGGCAAGTCTGGAATCACCAATACCATGAGGAAATGGTTACAACTCTTTAAATGGCAGAAAGCTCTTGATCACAAAAACTTTTTCTTGAATTTTCCAGTTGCATAGGCCACTTCAATCATCTGGTTGGAGGGGGGAAGAGTTGGACAGTATTTTATTAAATACTTTTGCTGAGGGAAATGTTAGAATTTTTTTTATTAATATTTTTTCCTGGGGGTAAGTTGAAAAGGAAATGGAGAAAAAACATGTCAGTCAATGACACTATATTTTGAATTTTACTAAAATATTAGGCAGAGCCAAATGGTTGAAAGTAGCTCTAAAATAGTTCATAATGAATTATCGGGGGACTTTAACTGTTCCTGCCATCATTGTACCAAGAGCAAGGATGTTGTTCAAACTCCATTACAAACAAGAAAAAAGCAAAGAAAAAGAAATGATCTCTCACCTATAATGAGAGAGCTGAGACAGAAAGTCTTGGCACAGATATCAGCGGTTTAATAAACCAATTTAAGAGTTAACTGGACACTATACCTTATATACAAATATTTTCATAGTTACTTACTGGTATCTAACTCACAGAACTGCCAGTCTATTACTGGCAACTACCTATCATGGTGAAATCTTCTTCCATATTACTTTCCCCTAGCTTCATTAGCACCATAATTTTTTTTCAACCTTTTACTCCTATTGCAACCTCCAGTCTTTTACCCCTAGCTAATAAACATGTTCAAATTTTTTCTACCCTGAAAAAGTATGTCTTCTTGGCCCAGGCCTTACCTCTAACTATGTGCTCGCTTTATTCTTCCCTGTTCGGCTGCTTCTGAAGAATACTCTGTTCCAACGACCTCTACATCTTCGCTTCCTATTCCTGTTTTCTCTCAACCATGAAAAGCTGATTTTCACCTCCTATGTACCACACACTTGCCTCAACTCTGCAAAATCTGCTCTGGAAATGGCAACCAATGATCTCCATCATGTCAAATCTGTCAATTCTCTATTCTTATTTTTTGGTACTTTCTGTCCTATTTGAGAATAGTAGAGACTCAGTCCTTTCTAAAATTGTATATCCTCGGTTTCCATGATATTATTCTCTCCTAGGTTTAACCCTATTCTGCTACTATCTCCCATATGAGTACATTTGCTTCTCCTCTGCTTGTTCCTTAAATGTCAGTGTTCCACAGGGTTTTTTCCTCTCCTCATTTTTTCTGCACACTGCCTTTCTCTCCATATGCTCTTTTCAGATACCCTCATTTGAGCTAATGATTTAAACTCTCACCTATGTGCTAATGACAACCAAGGCTAGTTCTAGAGCTCTGCCCTCTGCCCTGAGCTTCAGATTCAACCAACCAAATCACTTCTACATATATGCACTTGGGTATCTACAGTCACCTCTTGTTCAACACAGGCAAACCTGAATTTGACATCTTCTCCCGACAACACTTCTTCTCTGGATTCTTTCCTCCTTTGCTCCCAATAACATTTTTGGTAACAATGTATTTTGGGATAATATCTCATCCGTATTATCAAGGAACCATTTCTTACCCGTTGACCCTACTGAGTGGACAGTAGGCCATTGATTCCCCCTTCTCCACAGCTGATTGGACAAGGGGACAGAAAGATGCAGTCATTCAAAGTGCAGCTGAGTCCCAGGAATGGTTTAGCACAAAGGAAAAATGCATGAGCTCCTGCCATTAAGGTTCATGGGCAGCCTTGAATCCAGAACAACCACACCAGTGAAACTCAGACCGCTTGTTACTCCTCTTCTTAGAGGAGGGTCTCCTTTCTTCAGCACACTTGAGAAGGGTCTTTCTTTACTGCAACCAGAATAATCCAGACAAATAACAACAACAACAACAAAAATAAACAAAAAAACCCCACTTATATCTTTAAATCAAACTGACCTCAACACATGGAAAGGATGATGATGCAATCACTATTAGCATACAGCGTCTCTACTGCTCAGAGTTCCTCATTGCCATGAAACCCCTAGAATTGACTCTAACGTGGCTATCTAGATGCATCTAGCTAAGCGAAACCTTAGGCAACATACTATCTCTATTCCAATTCTCTTCTCACTCAGGAGCTGCTCAGAGTCTAAAATATCAAATATAAATTACTAAATAATGCATTTAAGAAGTCATGTCTGTAGGTTTCCAGAGCTTCTGGTGCTGCATTTTTGCTAGCTGTTTTAATAATCCTCTTTTAAATTCCATTTGTCAAATTACCTCTGATCAACAAGAGTGCTGTTGCATGAGGTATACAAATGGGAAAGAACACACTGTTCCTCAAGGTGCCTCCTCTTGGAATGAGCCAGGGAAGTGATTCCTGAGGACTTGATTTTAAGAAAAGGTATATATTCAGTTCTAGCACGAAATGTCAAACTTTATCACAAAGGGAATCCAGATGCAGTAGGTACTGCCTGACATCAGATGATAATATTCATAATTGTTAAGTTTAAAAGCATTTCACACATAATCACTTCCTTCAGGAATAAAATGGAGTCCTTTCTGAAAGCAACCTGGGTTTGGCTATTCTTTAGTGAGTCAGAAGTAACACAGAGCAGCTAAAGGTTAAAGCGATTTGTCACAGTCACATGTGAGCAATTCAAAGTTCTTTAACCCCTTCATTCTGAAAGGATGTTTTCCTTAAAAGCAGGCTCTGACATTATTTTACAGCTACTAAGTAGCTCACAGTAGATAGGAGAATGAGAATCAGTGCCAGCTTCCCAGACAAAAGTTTACAAGGAAAAAAGCAGTAGAATCTTCCATCTCAGAAAAATGATTAATATCTCAATTAATAACAATTAATATTGTATAAGTAATACAAATCATAAATAGTTAATCCTATAGTTTTTTAAACAACTATGATTCACCATGAATCATGGTAAAGAAGAAAAAAAAAAAGAAAAGAAAAGAAAGGGGGAGGGCTTCCCTGGTGGCGCAGTGGTTAAGAATCCGCCTGCCAATGCAGGGGACACGGGTTCAAGCCCTGGTCCGGGAAGATCCCACACACCACGGAGCAACTAAGCCTGTGCGCCACAACTACTGAGCCTGTGCTCTAGAGCCCGCGAGCCACAACTACTGAAGCCCGTGCGCCTACAGCCCGTGCTCCTCAACAAGAAAAGCCACCACAACAAAGAGTAACCCCTGCTCGCTGCAACTAGAGAAAACCCGCGTGCAGCAACGAAGACCCAACGCAGCCAAAAATAAATAAATAAATTTATTTTTAAAAAAAGAAAACAAAGGGGGAAAAACCCCACTAGGTTGAGCTGCATGTACTCACTCAATGCCCTGGTTAATTGTTAAGATTTTTAAATGTCCTTGTAGTCATACCCTTAAAAGCTTGATTTTGTATTCAGAGCAAAACGTGAAAGTGGGAAATTCTTCCAAAAAGGTTTGTCAAACTTTTCCTTTTACACTAATCAAGACACAGGTAGGTCACATCACCATTTAAACTCATTTTAGCTCAGCTGAAATCTACAGACAGATATTTTCATTAAAAGTCTACAGTTTTGGGCTTCCCTGGTGGCGTAGTGGTTGAGAGTCCGCCTGCCGATGCAGGGGACGCGGGTTCGTGCCCCAATCCGGGAGGATCCCACATGCCGCGGAGCGGCTGGGCCCGTGAGCCATGGCCGCTGAGCTTGCGCGTCAGGAGCCTGTGCTCCGCAGCGGGAGGGGCCACAACAGTGAGAGGCCCGTGTACCGCAAAAAAAAAAAAAAAAAAAGTCTACAGTTTTATTTGGTCCACATATGAACTACGAATGTCATAATCTTCGTTTTCAAATGTGGGATATAATAGCATATTATCATATAGTTAAATCACCAGCTTAGCTCGTCTGAGATTATCCTAGGAACTAAATGATATACTGATGATGCATATTAATAAATTTTAATAAAAACATAAGCTTCTGATTGTACTGAGTGCGAAAAAAATAAGATCGTGAAAAGTGGCTGTCAGTAATACAAGATAATTAAACCAACTTTCCCTCTACTATTTAATATGCTGCTTTGGAATTTCAGCAGAATTCTATTTATGTGTATATTTGTTTACACACACACACACAGATTCACATTCTCCCATACACTCTGTGCCAAAGATGACAGATTAGGGTTACCAAATTATAAGGAATGTGGATTGTATCCTAACAACTTTGAAATATGTTTAAGCAATCTAGAAGGAGAAGTGTGGTTCATTATTAAGTATGATAGACTACAAGCCCAGTAATTATCCAAAGTATTTATGTATATCAGAGGTGGTTTAACTAATTACACATAAAATTCATTTAAGACACACTTAATGACTACAGGCAGTATATTTTTCAAATTAGAAAAACAAAATATACAAAGGCATGTGAAAATAGGTTAAATGCAGAAGGAATTCAAGGAAGGGAGAATTCCAGTGGGCTGTTTAACAGAGGCTCTCTAAGCAGTGGTTCTCAGCTTTGGCTGCACATTGGAATGACCTTGGTTTCCATCAATTTAGGTTCTGATTTAACTGGTGTGAGGTGTGGGCTTGACATGGAGATTTTTTAACTTCCCAGGTAATTCTAATGGGCAGTAGATAAAAAATAAGTCATCTTAAAACTACCCCCTCTTTTTCCAACACCTGCTATTTCTATCTCCTCAGATTATATGGATTCCCCAAAGAAGAGATCAATTTTTTCTCTAAATTTTTAACTACATATCAGTATAATAAACACTAGTGGTTCCAGAAGGTTTCCAGAATTCTTCACCATTTTTTAAAGAATTGTGTAAGATAAAATCAGATGTATCTATTGAAACACTTTCTCAAGCTATTACTTCAGGGAAAGTAGACGGTTAAATTTCTATCAATTATTTAGGAAGTTTGGGAAGTTTAAGTGGATATTTCCTTCATTATAAAGCAATCTTTCTCATCCATAGTTATTTTCAAATCCTATATGAATTTTTATCTGAATGGATAACTATTAGAATATTAACAATAACTAATGATATTCTGTTTTAGTCTTTTTTCTTCGTGTTTTTTTTTTTTTTACTAATCCAATTCTAATATAGTCATGCCTGGAGAATTCCAGCCATGTTATAGTCAAGAAAACAAAGTCATTATAAAATAGGAGAGAGAGAGAGATGTTAAAATGAAGTACAACATGTTTCTGAGGCCAGAACATCAGAGCAAATTTATACATCTTAGTCAACTTCTTTCACACCCACAATTGTCTATAGCCTTTCCCAACATGTCAAAAACAAAACAACAAAAAAATCAATGTTCTTGCATCTTACTACTTCTGCACAACTCTAGGGTAACATTTCTTGCTCATACTTTTACAGACAAATTATTGTTCAGCTTCCTTCTCCCCGAGAAAGTTGGTGAAGTTAAAAACCTGCTGCGCTGTTGATTTGAAACAAGAGGTACGACCATTATTCAAAAAGCAAGACTTGATTTATGAAGCTTCAGCCACATTTGTAAGAAGTCAGCTGTTCTGTCCATTTCCCCATCAGTAAAACACAGGCAAAAATAGCACCTACTGTGGTTATTGCGAGCACAAATGATAATGCCTGGTGCACAGAAGGTAGTTTTTGAGAGTTGTGACTTCTGGGTGATACTTTTCTATGTGAGAATTGGGGGAAACTTATGTCTCTACTGCTGCCTTGAGCAAACAACGGCTTTGCCAAACAATGACTCCAACCAAAATTTACACTCTCTATATACGGCGAGGTTGAAAAAAGCCTATGAATACTCTACTTCAGGAGGCGTGATGGCTTTTTTGTATACATGTTCTTTATTTTATGCCATAAATTTGTATGATGATCTATTGCTTTAAATTAAATATTATTTTGAATCATTAATGGTATCCACTATTTATTGTTCTGTAACATAATCACCTCTAGTGTATATATTAGAGTTCAGCTTTATATGTACTGGATTTCCTTAAGGGACATCTCTGTGTATTGCCACAAACAATTATGTCCTATAGATGGCAGGCAAAGATATCTCACAAGCAAGCAATGTTTAGTCCAAAAGACTGTGTGCCTGAAAACTGAGTCCAAGGCTCACTCTTGAAAACCTGATTACAAAATGTCACATTTCTCCATTGTTCCAGGGACAGAAAATTTGGAGAATACTTTAAAGAAATGTAAAGGTATAACTGTGGAAAGGAGTATAGCAGTCTTCCTCAGAGAGGAAGATGCAGAGGGAGCATGAAAAACATGGCTGAGGCAGGTCCCAAGGGAGTCTTGAACTCTATAAACAGCATTACAATTCCTTAAACAAACCTAGATCAGCCACATTAAATACAGGCTCTGCCTCCATAGGAAATGGCCTCAGGAATCCATACTCCAAATCTAGAATTCATCTAGACCACTCTCCCTGGGCCACCCCACTCTATTGGTTTCTTGAGCTTTGCTTCCCACCAGCCAAAATCCCAATGCCCAGTTTTGCTGCATGTTTTAGATATGTGTTCTTGACTAACCCAACTGATTTCCACAGCTCTTCAAACCTGTCTTTGACACCAACACTCTTCAAACACCAGACTGTCACCATTTACAAGAACTCAGACTATGGACAGGAGGCACCCAGGCTCAAATCCTACCTCAAATCCTGAAAGAACAAGAGGCCAGACACACTTGCCACCAGGAACTCCTCTCCAGGGGATGGTGATGGGATGTTCCTCAGAGGCAAGTGTGAGAAATTATGGAGCAAAACATCTGAGCAGGTGGAAGTGGCCAGAAGTGCTTTCTGAAGGGGAGAAGTAGTTTCTGGATGGATATCTGTTTATTCGGCTTAACAAACAAATATTTATTGAGTCTTTTGTGTGCTAGGCAGTGCTCTATATCCTGAGGATAAAGGGGTGAACAAGACAGGGAATGTCTCTTTCTCTTGGAACTAACATACTAGTTGGGGGAGACAGACACCAAACAAATAAAAAATAAATACACACATAAATGCATAACTAAAACACTGATAGTGCAATAGCAAAAGACTAGGGGAATGGAGACACCACTTTAGGTCAGGTATTCAGGAAAGGCCTCCCTGTAGACATGGCATTTGAGCTTAATCTAAATGAAGGAAGAAAAGATGGTCATGAGAGGATATGGGGTAAGAGGATTCCAGGCAAAGGAAATGGCACGTGTAAAGATCCTGAGGAATGTATTAACTTGGTTAGGTTAAAGAACAGAAAGACATTCAGTGTGGCTAGAGCACAGCAAATGTAAGTAGTGGATGATGGCAGAAACATTAGTGGGGCCCATATATATAGGATTTTGTAAAAGCATGATGCAGTGTTTGGATTTTATGCTAAGAGCAATGGGAAGCAGAGGATTTTATGTAGTATAATGCATGGAGTGATTTATGTTTTAAGATCTCTCTGGCTGGGCTTCCCTGGTGGCACAGTGGTTGGGAATCCGCCTGCCAATGCAGGGGACACAGGTTCGAGCCCCGGCCCGGGAAGATCCCACGTGCCGCGGAGCAACTAAGCCCACGCACCACAACTACCGAGAATGCTCTCTAGAGCCCACAAGCCACAACTACTGAGCCCACATGCCACAACTACTGAAGCCTGCATGCCTAGAGCCTGTACTCTGCAACAAGACAAGCCACTGCAATGAGAAGACCACACACCACAACGAAGAGTAGCCCCCGTTTGCCACAACTAGAGAAATCCCGTGTGCGGCAACGAAGACCCAATGCAGCCAAAAATAAAAAATAAAATAAATTTTAAAAAAAGATCTCTCTGGCTGCAAAATGTAGTATACATTATAGCGTTCAAAAGCGGTAGCAGAAACAGCAATAAGGAGACTCCTGTCCAGGAGAGACATGATGGTGGCTTGAATTGGGGTTTGCAGCAGTAGCAAAGAGGCTATGTTAAGGGAGTCAGAGTATATTTTGAATGAGGTGCTGAGAGGCTGATGCATCGGATGCTCCCAAATTATGCTCTGAAAGGCTTATCCCTTACAACGCTAGCAACATTTCAGCCCATGCTACCCTGAAATGAAAGGCATTGCTAGTTCCAATGGGTAAAGCCCCTGTCTAGGGTCACAGGGAGATGGTAGAAATGGTGACAATAATGACTAGCCAGCAAGGAGAGGTTTTTTGTGACAATGACTGTGGCTCTGGCTCAGGCTCAGAGCACATAGCTCATCAAAACTTCTGCAACATTGATCTCATCTGTCACAGGTAAGGGGGAGGGGGAGGAAGAAAGAAGAGGAGAGGGAAAAGGGGAAGAAAGAGAAAACCTACTTGTACTACTGCCACTAGTCTTTTTGTTTTGTTTTGGATTTTGGGGAGCTACCATTTATGGTATACACTCAATAATATGAGTGATGCTGAAAAGTGTTATACCAAGCTAGGCACCATGCTAGGTGTTTCCTATTGTCTCTAATTCACATAGAAATCCTGAAAGTTGGGTGTTACTGTCTCATATTTACAGAAAAGGAAACGGAAACTCAAAGAGGGCAAATGATTTGTCCATGGTCATGGAGCCATTAGCAAAGCCAGGATTCAAACCAAGTCTGTTTGACTCCAAGGCCTGTGGGTATATGGTGATTGGGAGAGAGGCCTGTGGTGAGAGGGTGTAAGAGCCTGCAAGACAGTACTTGACCATGAAATCCACCAGCCCTGGCTAGCAGAGGAACATCGAACACAGTCAAGAGCCATAACATGGAGGATGGGGCCAGCACCTGGGACTCTGCCCAAAAGGGAAGCAACATGGGGGGAGTGGGGGATAGAGCATTTTCCTGGTGGGTGGAGATTAGGAGGATCTTTTTTGATGTTGCTACTGTTACTGTTACTCTGATGCCTGCTCCTTTAGGTTGGGGGACCTCGGGGGAAATACTGATTCATAGCTGCATAATTCTGCAGCTAAGTAAGCACAGTGTAACTTCCCACTCTGCTCCCAAGTTGCAGCAGCTAGAAAGAAAAACAAGCTTATCTCCCTCCACGTGTACAACTAAATCTCTACAGAGAGCCGTGTTGGTCCTACTCAAAGACATCCGTGTTCCCCTCATTTTATGAAAGAATTATGAAAGTGTTCCTTGCTGAGTTGAGTTATGCCCTGAAACTTTTGAAGAAAAGTTAAGTCTCTCTGGACTTGCCCAACTCTCTTGAAGTCTATAAAACCGGAAGGAAAATATAGATAAGGTTGCATAAGCTTCAGTTAGTTTCTTTTCAAACATCCACAACTTTATGCACATAAGAGGAGTAAGCTCTCATTACTTGCTTGCAATATAAACATTGATAACATTTTCAAATGTATTTTTCACAGAAGTAACATATTCTTATACTTTAAAAGTTTCATATTTTCATATTTGGAAAGTTGGAAAATAGGTTCTCTGGCTTCTGACTGTGCCTCCCTTTTTTTTCTTTTTAACCAAACTCTAAGGCACCAGTTTTTCAGCCCTGATACTCCCTTCCCCTCCACCAGTCACCCCAAAAGGTATGAATTAAGAGCCACTAGGGTTACCATACACAAAAATCAACTCCAAATGGATCATAGATCTAAATGGAAAAGCTAAAACTTTACAATTTCTAAAAGAAAACATAGACGATATTTGTCATGGTCTTCAGTTGACCAAGAGTTCTGAGAAGCAACGCCAAAAACATAATCTATAAAAGAGAAAAATGATAAACTGGACTTATTCAAAATTAGTCTTTCGCATTTCAAAAGACATTGTTAAGAAAATGAAGAGACATACCACAGGCTGGGAGAAATTATTTGAAATCATATATCTAACAAATGACTTATATCCAGAATACATATAAAGAACTCTTTCAATTAAATAATAAGAAGAAAACACAACCCAATTTTAAAATGGGCAAAATATTTGAATAAATTCATAAACAAGATACGTGAGGGCTTCCCTGGTGGCGCAGTGGTTGAGAGTCCGCCTGCCGATGCGGGGGACGCGGGTTCGTGCCCCGGTCCGGGAGGATCCCACGTGCCGCGGAGCAGCTGGGCCCGTGGGCCATGGCCGCTGAGCCTGTGCGTCCGGAGCCTGTGCTCCGCGGCGGGAGAGGCCGCGACAGTGAGAGGCCCGCATACCGCAAAAAAAAACCAAAAAACAAGATACGTGAATGTTTAATAATCACATGAAAAATTGCTCAACATCATTAGTATCTAGTGAAATGAAAATTAAAATCACAATGAAATATTACTGTGTACCTGCGAGATGGCAATAATCAAAAAGACACAACATCAAATGTTGGTGAGGCTGTGGAAAAACTGGAACTCTCTCATACATTGCTGGTGGAAAGGTAAAATGGTAAAATGGAAAACAGTGTGGCAGTTTCTTTTAAGAGTGAAACATAAACCTAACCATTTTATGCAACAGGACCACTCCCAGAAATTTACCCATTTAAAACATATGTCTATATAAAGACTTGTATGCAAGTGTTTATAGCAGCATTGATAATAGCCAAAGTAGAAACAAAACAAATTTCCATCAGCTTGTGGATGGATAAATAAAATGTGGGATTTCAGCAATAAAGAGGAACAAACTATTGATTTGTGCTAAAACAAGGATGAATCTCAAAAATATTATGCTAAGGGAAGGAAGACAAATGCAAAAGATTACATGATTCCATTTAGACTTACATGATTCCAAAAGTATGAAATGTCCAGAAATGAAAAATTCATACAGACAGGAGGCAGATTAGTGGTTGTCTGGGGCTAGGGATGGGAGTGAGGATTGACTGAAAAAGGGCCCAAGGGAACTTTTTGGGATAATGAAATTGCTCTAAAACTGGGTTATAGTGATGATTGCACACTCTGTATATTTAATAAAAATTATGGAATTTTATGGGTGAATTTCATTGTATGTAATTATACTTCAATAAAGTTGATTTTTAAAAACTTTAAAAATAAAGAGCCATTAGGGTCATCAAGATATGTCTGTGGCTTTCAAAAAGGAATTATTGGGACTTCCCTGGTGGTTCAGTGGTTGGGAGTCCTCCTGCCAACACAGGGGACACAGGTTCGAGCCCTGGTCCGGGAAGACCAGGGTCACGGAACAACTAAGCTCACCACAACTACTGAGCCTGCGTTCTAGAGCCCACAAGCCACAACTACTGAGCCCTCATGCCACAACTGCTGAAGCCCACGCGCCTAGAGCCCATGCTCTGCAACAAGAGAAGCCACTGCAAGGAGAAGCCCGCACACCACAACAAAGAGTAGCCCCCGCTCGCCACAACTAAAGAAAGCCCGTGTGCAGCAAGAAGACCCAATGCAGCCAAAAATAAATAAATAAATTTATTTTTTTAAAAAAAGGAATTATTTACTTACCTGATAAAAAATATTTCAAGACACCCATCAGATTGGTAAGAAGCTTATAGTCAGATAATACCACATGGTGGTGAGCATATCAGTCAAAATGTGCTATGATCTACAACAGTAACAAACAATCCCAAAAGATCAGTGGCTTAAAACGGGGGTCAGCAAACTTTTTCTACAAAGGGCCAAATAATAAATATCTTCAACTTTGTACACCACCTGGTTTCTGTCTCAACGACTCAACTCTGCCTAGACAAGACATACAAAAACTGGCATGGCTGTGTTCCAATAAAGCTTTATGGAAACAGGCAGTGGGTCAGATTTGGCCAACAGGATAGTTTTCCAAGCTCTAATATAACACATCAATGACTTATTTATAACTCATAGTTAATGTTTACTGTCCAGTCAGCTTGAGGCTTTATACTCCATGTTATCCTCACTGCAACCCAATACAATGAAGAATTCACCATAGAGATCATTAAAGTTCACTGAGGCAAAGTCTAGACAATGTGATGAATGCCTCACTCGCCCTTAAGACTCTGCTCACATTTCATTGTCTAAAATGATCTCATGGCTATGCCTAACTTCAAAGGGAATGGGAGAGTGCAAGGCCTCCACATGCCTAGAAGGCAGAGAGCTGGAAGTCACTGGTGAACAGTACTCAAGTTACTGCAACAGAGGACATAAGGAAATGTGAACTCTCATGCACTGCTGGGAAGAGTGTCAGCTGGAAAGCCACTTTGGGGAATAATTAGCACATTTAGCAAAATTAAATATAAGTTACAAACCTCAAATTTCACTCTTAGGTGGGTACCCTACAGCATCTCTCACATAAATCCACTAAAAAATATAGACAAAGATGTTCACTGCAGCATTGTTTATAACAGAAAAAATTAAATGCAACTGTAATGTCTATCAATAGTGGAAGAGATAGATAAATTATGATGTTTTTCATAAAATAATATCATACATACCAGGATCAATGAAAATGAATTACTGTATCAGTATGAATATATCTAAAGAAAGTAGTTTTGAGTAAATAAGGAAAGTTGCAAAAAAGAACATACACAATGATTCCATTTATGTAAATTATTTAAAACACATTGTTTTTGGAGACATAATATAAAGAAGGGGGCACACATTAACAATGCTTATCCCTGGGGAGATTTGGGGGTTAAGGGGGTTTCCAATGGATCTGAAATGTTATATTTCATTAAAACTATCTGAAAAAGTTATGGCAAAATGTTAATATGTACTAAATCTGGATAGTGGAAAATATGGGTTTCTGTTATTAACTCTTGTATGCTTGAAATATTTTTAAAATAAAAATAAAAATAATTATGCAGCTAATGTATAATTTTCAACCGAGAGAAGTGTCACGGTGATATTAAATGACACGAGAGAGCGGGTTGAACTAAGAACAAGACAATGAGTTGCCCTTACAAGAGCATCAGCTACAAAAAATGAGCCACAAAGGAAGACAAAACAACATCAGTGGCTGAGCAGTCTGAAAGCAAAACAGTCAGGACTCAATTCTCTGATTTAGAGAAAGTTAACAGTGAATAAAACCCCCAAAAAGTAAACTCCATCTTTTTGTGCCTTTGAATAATACCTTGTGGTCATTTAAGAATTGTTTGTTAGGACTTTTATGATATAAAAATTATACCAAATAATTGTGTAACATATCAAATTATTATGTCTTCTATGCTGTGAAAGTGTTCTCATATGACAGAAATAAAATAGAAGGGAGAAAGGAAGAAGGAATGGAAGAAAGAGAGAGAATGAGAGAAACAGGGAATGGAGTGAGGGAGGAAATGTCTGTGCTGGAAATCAGGTAACTGAGCTCCCAGCCTCGCTCTGTCACTAAACCCATCTTGAGCAAGGAACTTCATGTCTGTGAGCCTGTTTCTTCCTCCCTAATAAAAGGACAATGACCTAGATTCCAGCTCAGTATTCTATGATCCTTGAAGTAGCCATTGAGATTCACGTTTGGAGAAGTGGTATTGCCCTGGGATAAAAACTCTCAGCCTATGTCTGATCCAGTGAACAAAGTACTAGATTAAAAAGTCATGGTCACAATTCAGCATGAAGGTCAAAGCCTCACATCATTCATCGGGGCAGTTGCTCTACTATGGGTAGGTGGGGTGGGAAGTGAGTGAAGATAACTTAGGGAGACTGCTGGGTTTCAGACTTCCATTTATAACAAGCAGGATCCAATGGCCACGCCCTCTGTCAGGAATGCCTAAAAGAGAATTGTGAGGAGAATCAAAGATTTATGCCTACCTCCAATTTTTCAGGATCTCAGAACAACATAAGAAAACCTAGGAAACTCTGGTACATTCAAACCTCTAACTTGCCCCGACGTTGGTATGAAAAAGTTTACATTAGGGCTTCCCTGGTGGCGCAGTGGTTGAGAGTCCGCCTGCCGATGCAGGGGACACGGGTTCGTGCCCCAGTCCGGGAAGATCCCACATGCCGCGGAGCGGCTGGGCCCGTGAGCCATGGCCGCTGAGCCTGTGCGTCCGGAGCCTGTGCTCCGCAACGGGAGAGGCCACACAGTGAGAGGCCCGCGTACCGCAAAAAAAAAAAAAAAAAAGTTTACATTATAGGATGTGGAACAAAGTCTCACCAGAGTGGTTTCTTGAATACCTACTATACGCCAAACACTACACTAATAATAATAATAGTAATAATAATAACAACAACAGAATGAGCTACATCTGGTCCCTTCCCATGACCTGTTTCTTCTCATCCCCATCCCTGCAACATATCAGCCCCTTCCTATAGAAGCCATAATGAGTTATTGCATTTCACTCCAGCCTGAGCCCTTTGCCTTTTAACTGGGACTGGGCCATATCAAGCCATTTTCTCTATAGCTGCCCACAATAAATCATGCGGGGATATAGTTTGGAGGGGTGAAGGTAGCATGTAGAACCTATGAACTGGAAGAGGCTCCCTTGAGAATCAGTGTCACTGGCTTAAAATAATTTTTTTCAGGATTACAGACAAACATTCTCAGATGAAAGTTTTCCAAACAATGCAACCATCTCTATTTTACATTTGATATGATGTCATCACAAACCAAGATCTTTCCATTAAAGTGTCAAGACTCAGATTTATACTACAGACATAAAAATAAAAGCTAAATACCGAGGCAAGGAACATTAATGGAAGTTATATACATGAATTAAGGGGAAAGTGCACCTCTGAGTGTTGTTTATGTAAAAGGCTATTTGTAAATTTGAGCTTGCATTTCCTCAGACATTATTTGAAAGTGTTTATATTACTGATGTGCAAGAAACATTTCTCACATTTTAATTATACTGTGGAACATACTGATTCCAATCAACACATTGAGGACAGTTTTACAGTCCGTGAGCAACAAAGCACTCCCATTCATATAGAGCCCAGATTTTATTCATACAAATATTAACATGTATTTAGTACCTACTATGTGCTAGGATCTTGACTAAAACAGGTATTTAGATACTAATCCCTCTCTGCTGCACGTATAATGAGGTTTCCTCCTTTGTGTCCCCAACTCAAAATAAGAACATTTTCTTTTCTTTTTGTTTTTTGACAGCTTAATTTGCACTTTAATGTGTAATACTCGAGGTACAAGAAAATTGCATCTAAGATTGTTGTAAATAAAAGAAATCAGGTCATCAAGGGCTCCAGAGTGAACAGCATCTTCATAACCTCCATGCTTATCGTCTTTGCATTCTGGGGGTAATTTAATAAGATCATCAATTCGAAGAACGGTAATTGCAGCTTCAGTTGCAAATTTCAAACTCTTAACTTTAACTATGGTTGGTTCAAACATCCCTGCCTGTTTGTTGTCTCAGGGTTTACCATTGACCAGGTCAAGACCAATCTTTTTTAGATTTTTGTGTTCTGGGTTAACCTGAGCCTCATGATGAAAAGTTCTTAATTTTGCAACCAGATCTGTGGAGTCTTGGGCAGCATTAACTGCCAGAGTCTTAGGAATAACAGGAAGAGATCTTGTAAATTCCACAATAGCAAGCTGTTCCCGGGAGCCCACACTGGTTGCGTGGTTTTCAAGGTATATGGAAAGGGCTGCTTCTACAGCGCCTCCACCCGGAATCACAGATTTTGACTCCAAAACTCTTCACCACACGAAGAGCATCATGTAAAGAGTACGCCATCTGGTCACACATGAAATCATTTGCCCCACGTAAGATGACTGAGGCAGAGGTATGAGCCTTAGTGCTACTTAAAAAATACTGAAATTCTTAAATCAATGCTTTAATAAGTCCACGTAGAAATTCACTCTAAGTGCCTCGATTAAATCCTGCTTACACAGGACATTTAGACACGGAAGCAATGTCTAGACCATGGAGAAGAGATGAAATGGTTACTTCAGCTCAATTCACAGTGGCCCAACATTATTTTATCCCATGTGTATAACTGCTCGTATCACTGAAAGATTATAGCAGCAAATAAATGGGAAAGAGAACAACATTTTCTATGTGGCAAAGAGAAGCAATAGGTCAGCACAGTGAGGCAAGCAAGGGCCAGGTCATGAAGGATCTTGCGTGTCATACTATATATAACATTGAAAGCTATGAAAAATACAGAACTTTTTAATCTGAGGAGGTATGGGATCAGATTTTCATTTGTAAGATACCGTTCTGGACAAAGTGGAAAGAACAAGGTACAAGTAAGGGCAAGAAGAGGGTTCAAGGTCCCTGTAGTAATAAAGGGCTTGAGTGTGGATGAAGTTTGAATAGGTGCATTGACATAATTTGGTAATCAAATGAGTTTGAGGTAAAGGATTGAAGGCAAGGATAACTCTTTGTTTCCTGGCTTCAGCTCCTAGACAAGAAATGATGCCATTGGCTAAAAGAGGGAATAGAAAAAGAAGCAGGTTACCAGGAGTGGAGACTGATAGATAATGCGTTCAGTTCTAAATATGTTGAGTCTGAGGTACCCTGTTGGCAGCCCATGTGAAAATGTCTAGAAAGCTCTAGGAAATGTGTCTAGAGCTCAGAAAAGATATAAAGGGAATACATGAGACTTATGGTGTAGCTGAGCTCCTGCAAGGAGAGTCTCTGGTGGAAGAGATTAATAATGAAAACAATAGTAATGGCCAACCTTTAAAGTGTGCTTCCTATTTGCCGGACCCTGTTCTAAGCCCTTTACATATATTAACTGATCTCATCCTCACATAAATCCAATCATTATCCCCATTTTGTGGTTTGTAAGACTAAGGCTTAGATAACTGAAGCAACTTGCACAAAGTCACACACAGCTAGTCAGTGCTGGAGCTGGGATATGAACCCAGAACAGGCTGTCTCCAGCCTGTGCTCTTAGCCTTTACACAACACAGCCTTCCTAAGAGAGGCTGACCACAGAGGTCACCCTGGACTGCAATGATGTGGGAAGAAGGAAATGATCACTCAAAGAATACTGAGAATAGGACACTATAAAAGGGAATGGGAAGACCAAGGAAGAAATAGTTTTAAGAATTAGGAAGTCTTGGGCCTCCCTGGTGGCCCAGTGGTTGAGAGTCCACCTGCCGATGCAGGGGACACGGGTTCGTGCCCCGGTCTGGGAGGATCCCACATGCTGCAGAGCGGCTGGGCCCGTGAGCCATGGCTGCTAAAAAAAAGAATTAGGAAGTCTTCAGGAAAGGCAAACACTAAAGGTATCATTAGTACATATCATTTCTTCTTATCGGAAGAGAAAAAAATATTTTTTTCTGAAAAGAAAGCAAATAAAGCTTGTAAGTAATCTAGAAATAACGTTGCAAACATTTCTTCTGAAATTATAAAGGGTTTCTGCCCTGCTGACCACATAAACATGAGGAGGTCAGGCAAGGAGTATGAATTTCAAAGTACAAATATATGCTATTTAAAATAAAGGTTCCTGGGGCTTCCCTGGTGGCGCAGTGGTTGAGAGTCCGCCTGCCGATGCAGGGGACACGGGTTCGTGCCCCGGTCCGGGAAGATCCCACATGCCGCGGAGCGGCTGGGCCCGTGAGCCATGGCCGCTGAGCCTGCAAGTCCGGAGCCTGTGCTCCGCAACGGGAGAGGCCACAACAGTGAGAGGCCCGCATACCTCAAAAATAAAATAAAATAAAATAAAAAATAAAGGTTCCTTTTCTATAGTTACTTAGAGTTCAGCTCTGCCTCTTAGTAGGTAAAGGCCACTGAAAACCAAGATGATTCGTCCTGCTGAGACATCTTGCCCAAAGGAGACAGTGAGATTAGCGAGGGCACTTCCCAGTAAGAATACAAGACCCCATCTGGCCAGCACGGACTCCTCACTGCAACTGCCAAAGAAATGAAAAGAGGAAGCAGAGAAAAGACAGCTTTGCAATCCGTCCTTGAAAGAGTCACAATCAGATCAAAAACAAACAAAAATCCTTAAAGCCTTTAGATGTGCTCATTGAAGCTGTTGATCCATCATAAACCTTGACATATCATGCATATTCCAAGACTCTGCAAACAACTGAGCATTCCTAAATCTAATCTCCCATCCCAAAAGAAAACTGAAAAGTCAAACTTGAGAAAGCCTATCCTTTCCTTATTTTCAGCTGGGGAAATGCAGTAAAATATTCTGCTCTGAAAAGTTAGGAATTGGTATTTCATTAGCACCATTCTACTTCAATAGCAATATATCTCCCTCTTGTGGATTTTTAAGATATTTCCACCCAGCAGAGTCCCTTCCAACTTACAACTCTCACTTAATCACTAAGTTGCATTGTATAACTATAAGCATAAATAAAAGATAGGATACTCTGCCATATCCCCCTACTAACTGAAGTACTAAGTAGAATACATACCCTGGCAGCTCACATTCATTCTTCTTCTGGAAATGAAGTAGCTGTTAACAAACATCATGAATCAAATATTTATTAAGCTATTATCAAAAGCATGGACACAGGGCACTTGAAAATGCAGAGCTTGTTTCTGGAAAAATTTACAACCTAAAAATAAGACCAAACAGCTGGCTGGAAATTGCGTGTCAGTTGCTCTAATAGACTTGTCCTAGGACAGCTACTGAGGTAGAAATTCCCACCTGTGACCAGGACTGCCAAATGCCTAGATTCTAGAAGACTATTGTCCTGGGTGAAGTGTGCTGAAGTACTGTGACTATAAAACTGATATTTTCTCCTATATGCACAAAAAGTCAATATAAGAATTAAATTTCATCTCTCTTTACAGATATAACACCACCACACAGAAACACCGCAGAGTTCTTTCCCAAAATTTTGCAGTATCTAAGCCTACTTTTTCTAACCTTCCTTCCTTCCTTCCTTCCTCTTTCTTTCTTCCTTCCTTCCTTTCCCTTCTTTCCTTCCTCCCTCCCTCCCTCTCTCTCTTTTCCCTTTCTTTCTTTCCTTTTTTTCTTTCTTTCTTTCTTCCTTCCTTTCTTTCTTTCTTTTTTCTCTTTCTTCCTTCCTTCCTTCCTTCCTTTCTTTCTTTCTCTTTCTTCCTTCCTTCCTTCCTCCCACTCTCTCTCTCTCTCTCTCTCTCTCTCTCTCTTTCTTTCTTTCTTTCCTTTCTTTCCTGTTTCAGAAAAGAAAGTATCATTTCCTCCCAAGAGAAACCCTTTTACCATTTTTCTCAGCTCCATGCTCAGGTCTCTTTCATCTCCCTCAGCCCCACCCCCACCCCCTGGTGATCCTTCTTTGAACTATGAAGTCTACCAGAATTGTTCACATTAGAATTAAGTACCACTCTCTATTTCTCCATTCACTAATGAATCACCAGCACCAACAACGCCTCATATATAGCAAATATCAACATTTTTTTCATTTTTGTACGTAAATTTTTTACTTGAAATATACTTTGCATGCCATAAAATTCACCCTTTTAAAGTGCACAATGAGGTTTTTAGTATATTCAGAGTTGAATGATAGTGGTACAATCATCACCACTATCAATACAATTTTCACTTTTTTTCTGCTTTATTGAGGTATAATTGACAAAACTGTAATATATTTAAAATGTATAATGATGATGCTTTGATACATATACCTTGTAAAATGATCCCCACCAATGAGTTAAATCTATCACCTCACATATTTATCTTTTTTTTTCATGAGAACACTTAAGTTCCACTCTTATCAAATTTCAATCCTACAATACAGTATTATCAACTATAGTCACCATTATATATTAGATCCTCAGATCTTATTTCTCTTCTAACTGAAAGTTTATACCCTTTTATTAACCTCTTTCTCTTTCCCTCACCCCTGTCTCCTGACAGCTGCCATTCTACTCTTTGTTTCTATGAGTTCAACTTTCATTTTTAAAAAATTCCACATATAAATAATGTCTTCCTCTATCTGGCTATTTCATTTAGCATAATTCCCTCCAGATTTATCCATGTTGTTGCAACTGGCAAGATTTCCTTCTTTTAAGGCTGAATAATACTCCATTCTATATTTATACTACATATTCTTTATTCATTCTTTCATCGACAGACATGTTGTTTCCGCACCTTGGCCATTGTGAATAATGCTGCAATGAACATGGGAGTATAGATATCTCTTCAAGAAAATGATTTTGTTTCCTTTGGATATACAATTGACCCTTGAACATCACAGGTTTGAACTGCTAGGGTGCACTTATTGAAGGATTTTTTCTCAATAGTAAATACCACAGTACTACACAATCCAAAGTTGATTGAATCCATGGATGAAGAATCATGGATACAGAAGGACCAACTATAAGTTATACTTGGATTTTCAACTGGGCAGAGGGTCAGTGCCACCAACCTCTATGTTGTTCAAGGGTCAACTGTATACCCAGAAGTGGGATTGCTGGATCATATGGCAATTCTATCTTAAATTTTTTGAAGAACCTCCATACTGTTTTTCATAGTGGTTGTACCAGTTTACATTCCCACCAACACCAGTTCCCCATCCAGGATTTCCTTTTCTTCACATCCTCATCAGCATTTGTTATTTGTATCGTTTTGATAGTAGACATCCTAACAGGTGTGAGATGATATCTCATGGTTTTGATTTGCATTTCCTTGATGATTAGTGATGTTGACTACCTTTTCATCTACCTGTTGCCATTTGTATGTCTTCTCTAGGAAAATATCTGTTCAGGTCCTTTGCCCTTTTTTTAAATTGGGTTATTTGATTTTTTGCTATTGAGTTGTATGAGTACCTTGTATATTTTGGACATTAACCCCTTGTTTTTTTTTAATTTAATTTATTTTTCACATAGCAGGTTCTTATTAGTTATCCATTTTATACATATTAGTGTATATATGTCAATCCCAATCTCCCAGTTCATCCTACCACGAACCCCCCTACTTTCCCCCTAACCACTTATTGTATATGTGGTTTGCAAATGTTTTTCCCATTCCATTGCTTACCTTTTCATTTTGTTGATGGTTTCCTTTGCTGTACAGAAGTTTTTAATTGCATGTAGTCCTACTTGTTTATTTTTCCTTTTGCTGCCTTTGCTTTTGGTGTCAAATCCAAAAACTCACTGCAAGACCCAGATCCAGGAGATTACACCTTACATTATTTCTAGGAGTTTTATGGTTACAGATCTTACATTCAAGCCTTTATTCCATTTTGAGTTGATTTTTGTGTATGGTGTAAGATAGGGGTCCAGTTTCATTCATTTGTGTGTGGATATCCAGTTTTCCCAACACCACTTAATAAACAGAATATTCTTTACCAATGGTATATTCTTGGCTCCTTTGTCATAAATTAATTGATCAAATATGAGTGGGTTTATTCTGGGTTCTCTATTCTGTTTCATTGATCTGTGTGTCTGTTTTTATGTCACTACTATACTGTCTTGATTACAATAGCTTTGTAATATAGTTTGGGAGTGGGAAGTGTGATGCCTCCAACTTTGCCTTTTTTCTCAAAATTGCTTGACTATTCAGGCTCTTTTGTGGTTTCATATAAATTTTAGGGTTGTTTTTTCTATTTCTGTGAAAAATGTCATTGGTATTTTTTTTTGTTCTCCATCTCTATAACTTTGTTATTTCAAGAATATTATATATATAGAATCATTCAGAGTGATTATCCATTGGAATTTTAATAGGAATTGTATTGCGTCTGTAGATTGCTTTGGGTAGTATGGCATTTTAACAATATTAATTCTCTCATTCCATAAGCATGGAATGTCTGTTCATTTATTTGTGTCTTCTTCAATGTCTTTTATCAGTATTTTATAATTTTTAGTGAATAGATCTTTCATCCCCTTGCTTAAATTTATTCCTAAGTATTTTATTCTTTTTGATTCTGTTGTAAATGGGATTTTTTTTTTAATTTCTCTTTCCTATAGTTCATTGTTAGTGTATAGAAAAGCAACTGATTTTTATATGCTGATTTTGTATCTTGCAAATTTACTGAATTTGTTTATTAGTTCTAATAGTTTTTGGTGGCATCTCTAGGGTTTTCTATATATAATATTATGTCATCTGCAAACACAGAAAATTTTACTTCTTTTGTTCTGAGTTGGATGCCTATTATTTTATTTTCTTGCCTAATTGCTCTGGCTAGGACTTCCAGTGCTATGTTGAATAAAAGTGGCAAGAGTGGGCATTCTTGTCTTGTACCTGCTCTTAGAGGAAATGCTTTCAGCTTTCCATCATTGACTATGATGTTTGCTATGGGTTTCTTATATACATCCTTTAATATGTTAAGCTATGCTAGCACTATACCCATTTTGTTGAGAGTTTTATCATAAATGAATACTGAATTTTGTCAAAATCTTTTTCTGCATCTACTGAGATGATCATATAATTTTTATACTTCATTTTGTTAATGTGGTGTATTGCATTAATTGATTTGCGGATATTGAACCATCCTTGAAACCAGGAATACAGCTCATTTGGTCAGGGTGTATGATCCTTTTAACGTACTATTGAATTCTGTTTGCAAATTTTTTTCGAGTACTTTTGTTCATCGTGGATATTGGTCTGTAATTTTCTTTTCTTGTAATGTCATTGTCTGGTTTTTGTACCAGGGTAATGCTGGCTTTGTAAAATGAGTTTATAAGTGTCCCTTCCTAGTTTTTGGAAGAGTCTGAGAAAGGCATATTAATTCTTCTTTAAATGTTTCGTAGAATTCACAGGTAAAAACATCTAGTCCTAGACTATTCAATCTCCTCACTAGCAATTAGTCTGTTCAGATTTTCTTTTTCTTCCTGGTTATTAGTAGGTTGTATATTTCTAAGAATTTATCCATTTCTTCTAGGTTGTCCAATTTGTTAGCATATAATTAATTGTTCATAGTGGTCTCTCATGATCCTTTGTATTTGTGTGGTATCGGATGTGATGTCTCCTCTTTTCTTTCTAATTTTATTTATTTGAGGCTTCTCTCTTTTTTTCTTGGTAAGTCTACCTAAAGGTTTGTTCATTTTATCTTTTAAAGGAACCAGCTCTTAGCTTTATTGATCTTTTCTAGTCTCTATTTCATTTATTTCAACTCTGATATTTGTTATTTCCTTCCTACTACCAACTTTGGGCTTAGTTTGCTCTTCTTTTTCAAGTTTCTTGAGGATTAAAGTTCAGTTGTTTATTTGAGATTTTTCTTTTTCTTTATGTAGGCATTTATCCCTATAAACTTTCCTCTTAGAAATGTTTTTTCCTGCATCACATAAGTTTTGATATGTTATGTTTTCATTTTCATTTGTCTCAAGATATTTTTTGGTTTCTTTTTTGATTTCTTCTTTGACCCATTGACTTTCAGAGCTAGGTGATTTGGCAGTCTGTTCTTTGGGTGGCAGCCTTAAAAGCTGGGGTGCTAGATGTGTGGTCCAAACCCATCACTCCTTGGGGAGAAGCTGGGAGTTAGGGATTCACTCCTGATTGTGTGGCACTGTCCCAGTGGTGGGATTTATGGCAAGAGTGTGTATCAGCTTTTCCTACCCATTTCTATGTGGGCATTTTCTCAGTCATCCAATATGAAGAAGTCACTCCCCTAGTTTCTGGATTTCTCTCAGAGGGAATTGCTCCTTATGTCACTGTATATTCAGTAGGTCCATGGGAGAAGTAAAATTCAGGAAGCATATTAGGAAGGAAGAAGAAATCAAAATTAGATCTTGAATGAAAAAGGAGAGAGCGGAGTCAAGGGCAAACTATAATAACTCTGTTATTCTAAGCCACAAAGTTTTGTGGTAATTTGTTACAACAGTAAGAAACTAATACATCACTTTTCATTATTTAATGTGACTTTTTAATGTGGATGGTCTTCTTGGCAATTTGAAATAATCCAGTGGTCATTTCCACTGGTGGATGAGAAGCAACTTAAGCAACTTAGAGTTAGAAAACAAATGACAAATAAATTAATAAAAATTTTTGACAGTATTTTATTTTAAATCGCCCCAAAAGTATTTACATAGTATAATGGCTAATTTTATGTGTCAGTTTGACTGGGTCACAGGGTACCCAGATTAAAATTATTCCTGGGTGTGTTTGTGAGGGTGTTTCTGGATTACATGAGCATTTGTATTGGTGGTGGACTCAATAAAGTGGATTGCCTTCCCCAGTGTGGGTATACATGGTGCAGTGGTTGACGGCCTGAATAGGACAAAAATCAGACAACTGGAATCACATTATTGCTTTCCTGGGTGTCCAGCTTACAGATAGCAGATAATGGAACATAGCCTACATAATTGCATAAGCAAGCAAATTCCTCATAATCAATCTCTCTCTCTCTCTCTCTCTCTCTCTCTCTCTCTCTCTCTCTCTCACACACACACACACACACACCACATATATACAAACCTTAGGCAAAACTAGATAATCTCAGTGATAACCTTCCTATGCACTTTGACCCCTCTATCTTATTCAACTAGACGTTGTCTTTTGACTGAAAACACAATGTACACTACTAAATTAGAAAATTCTATAGGTTTTATGATGGTAACTTCATTCACTTAATCAAGCATATAAAGACAAACTATGTGAATTACCACACAAGATACATTTTAATTTGCTAGTTCTAAAAATATGTGTGAGCTCTCAGTGGTAATTTGAAAAATTTGCTAGTTCTAAAAATATGTGTGGACCTAATTTATATCAAGTAAAGCTATGACAAAATTTTACTACTTAATAGAAACTATATTATGTACTATAATGAACTAATGTTTTCACCTGAAAAATAAAAGTACACAAAACAACGTACACCCATTATAACACAGTTTGTTATTGCTGTGATCTAAATGTTTGTGTCCTCCCACGTTGAAATCCCAATGCCCATGGTGGTGTTGTTGGGAGGTGGGAACTTTAGGAGGTGCTTAGGTCATGAGAGTGGAGGAGTGTTCGTGAATGGAATTAATGCTCTTATGAGTGACCCCAGAGAGGTACCTCTCCCCTTCCACCACATGAAGGTACAATGAGAAGTCTACAACCCAAAAGAGGGCCCTTGCCTGATGATATTGGCACCTTAACACTGAACTTCCAGTTTCCAGAACTGTAAGCAATAAATTTGTGTTGTTTATATTCTACCCAGTCTGCAGGATTTTGTTATAGCAGCCTAAAGGGACTAAGACTATGTTCTATTCTCTTGTTAGTGGTCATTTTGTCTCCATTTGATATCCAGAAGAAATCAAAATGTGATGTGGTTTCCCTCAGGAAAAGCAAAGGAACAAATGAATGAGGTATTTACAACCTCTACCCCAAGACTCCAAACTAAAGGATGCTGTTGATGAACTGAAATGTATTTCATTTTTAAATACAGTAGAGTGGTGCTCTCAACGTGTGGAGGTATAATTATTCGAGAATCTCAACGTAGAGGGGCACAAGGGCCAAGGAGCTATGGTTTATTATCTTTCCACACTTTGTCTAAAATGTGGGATTCCCGAAAAGATTTATACTATTTCCCGACAGCCCCTAAGCATAAAATTAATAAAGAATGTAAAAGAAAATTTGCCACAGAGATTCAGAGCTGATTAATATAAGCCATGCCCGTCCATCATTCTCTGGAAGCCAATTAAGCAAAGTACTAAAATGTAAAATTTTAACACCATAAATAAAAGTTGGTGAAAAGTTTAAATTCTATCATAAAATTACCCAGTGAAAGTAAAGTAGCTGTAAAAGCATACCTTATAAAAATAAGGTATATTTATGTCCCGATTGCTAAACAAAATAAAGGGAATTTTTATTGTGAAACAGCCAAAATGACCTCATCAATCTTTTCTAGCTTTCCACTGGGGGAAAGAGGATTTTGCACCATGAGGTATGTAAAATTAATCTTCTTCAAGCCTATTATTCTGCAGGACCTTACGAAAAACCCCATGAAGAGAATCTTAAAAATAAAGATGGACAACTCACCAGATTACAGAAACAGAAGGAAGGGGATAGATGGCCTGAATTTGTTCTTTTCATATTAAATAGTTTGGGCACATTTTTTATCCTCTATGAAATTTGAATTCAAACAGTGTCACACCCAACCATCTTCCCACACAGTAAATAAAGAAATGGATAGATTGATAGTTAAATTAGATAAACTAGTCCTATAACTCTGTCTTGTATGCATGTTCTCAATACCTGCTTTTTGTTGTTTTTTTTAAAAAAACTCAGCTATCAAACGCCTGGCTACTGAGCCATGGGTTTTATGACATAATCAGGAAAAAATTCATTATAATGAGAGAAAAAGAGTCCCATGTTCTAAACCTAAAGACCCTGAAAACCGAGCCCTAGTCAACTGATTATGCCAGGTGATTCTAACATTAGATACTACCTCAGCCACACATATCACTTCACCCTAATTCCATGCCCTGGAGCCCTACAAGCATCAGATAAAACCACTCTTCCTCCACTTCTATACTATCCTTGACATGAAGAGGAAGATCTCCAAATTAATGTGCTATGAGTAAAAATCAACTCTCATCCTTCATTACACCAACTCTCATCATCTATCTGCCTTGTGACTCAGACATCCCTTTATTCCTGATTTGTTGATCACCTCATAAAGCCTAGACCCTCTCCTTACCTAGAAATGCCTTCATCCCTGGGCTCTTCTTATTAGATAGCTGTGTACTTACCCTTTTATGAACTTATCTCCAACCCATCCCCAAATCCCCCTGGAACCCAAAATCAATCACCAGCAAAATCCCTTGTATCCAAAAATCAATCACCAGCAAAATCCCTTGTATCACTAATATCCTGAACTTGACCTGGCTCTCCCCCCAAGCTATGGCTACTCTTCAACTCCTCAGAATATCAACCCACTACCCCTCCTTGTTGCAATTATACACAGACCTGGGTCCTTCCCCACTCCTTGAAGAATTAAGCTTCTAACTCACTGTCAGTTCCAGCACTCTACTTGTCATTATTCTTGGTGATTTCAATATTCCCCTGATGATCCTTCTAATCCATTTGAGCTCATCTTCAATGATCTTGTCTCCCACCTAACCCAGTCACCTTCTCATTACCAGTAACAGCAATTCCCCCATAAGTTCAACATCAAGCATCCCACTCTCCCACAACCATCTCTTGTCCTTCCAGATCTTTCCTCTAATATCCCATTCCCAACGAGGACCTATCACTTTTTCCCCACATCCTATTGATATATTTAATATTCTCCTTATGTACTGATAGTTTAGAATCCACAGTCCATTATTCCTCTCTTGCATAAAACCTCAACTCTCTTGTCGTCTTCTTACCTCATAGGTCTTGCATGGCAAAACTCTAATCATACTTAAAGCCAACTCACCACCTGCTCTGTCCTGGCACCCATGAAGCTGAATGTGGCTGGAGAAAAACAATCTGCTGTATCCTTAAGTCATGATCACTGATCTCAACGAGACCGTTAGTGCCGTCCAGTGAATGAACTCCAGTGAATGGACTACATATCTCTACTCCACTCAGTTACCTCTACTTTCACCTCAAAACTCTAGCACCTCCTCACCTTCACTCTCAGCTTTGCTTCCTATATCTCTGAGAGAAGAACAGCTCTAGAAACTACTGCCACCGCCTTCACCCATGCAGCTACACTTATTCCACCTTCCTTTCTGTTACCATAGGTGAATTTTCCATGCCTTCATCTAGAGCCAGCTCCACTACATTACCCAAGCTCAGCCAAGCCCAGCAGAGCCCACAAGTCAAATCTGACCTACAAGCCCATTAGAAAGAAATATATGCTTGTTGTTGAAAGCCACTGGATTTTGGGGGTTTGTATGCAGAATTATTGTGGCAAAAACCTGAAGGTAATTTCAAATACAGCACCAATATCATGTAGAAAGATTTCTACAACCCTTTATCCATGATTTATTTTGCCATATCTCATAAAGGGTTTTATCCTTTCTTTGGTATCCAACTAACACTATCACTCTTTCTTCTTTAGTTATAACTTCTTGAAGCAACAGTCTATCTGTATTTGTCTCCTTTTGTTCATTCTCACATGCTGTAACCCCTGCAATTAGGTTTACATCTTGACATTATAGAGACCATTTTCTCAAGTGTCACTCATTTCTTTACCAAAGGGGCAGATACGATGCAGAGTTGGGTCAGCAGCAGTCATGAGGACTGAATCCATCGGTAAGTGACAAGTAAAGAACTGGGTTGATATGGGGCAGAGAATGTAAAGCAATTTGAAAAGCTATTTGTTCAATCTATTGAGGCTTTTATTTTTTAAAAATAAAACCCCTCCCTTTTAATTTTTATTTAAAAAGTCAAGATACTTCATCCACTGGATGAGTAATCAATCTCAGTTTTCTCAAAAACTAGTTTGGCAATTTTTTGTAATGCCACTTAACTTCTGTGATATTTTCACTCATAAATTTAGAAAGCTAAGCAGCATGGTTTTTAAGCAGGAATCTGGCAATTTTTCAAAATTCACATAACCAATGGACCCCCTACTCTTCCATTCAATTTTGATACAACCCTTTAGAGTAGAGTAGGATTTGGGCAGCCTGAAAATACTCTAGAATTGATTTCTTATCTTCTCAAGCCACGTTGCCCATCCCTTGACATGCGTGCATACTGATCATTCAAGACCATGAGGCAGATGTTCCCCAACATCCCCTCAAATATGTAATAGGTATATTTATCGCCTATAGATTGTGGTCTGAACACATTAATTGAAATGATGTTTTGTGTCTCTGATGCAATCTGTCTACGCCATCTAATGAATGTAAGCTTTCTTTTTCTTCTTTCACAATACCCATAAAAGGGCTAGATGTTAATAGTTTTTATATTAATTTACCTTCCCACACCCCCAAAACACCATATATGCAAGGATTTATGGGCCAAGAAAGCAACTTTGTAGTGACATATATTAATTTCTTCATATAACCCGGAGCATAGAGGCTAAGAAAGAATTTAAAAACTAGTGTGAGTTTGGGAGTTGTGTATTTTAGATACGAATTTTTCCCACCATGTAAACATTTGAAATAATACATCCAATAATTGGATGTTCCCTCTTTTCATTATCTCTCTATTCTGAAAAATATGGTTATATGTTTTAATTTAATTTGAATTTTTAGGATATTAATGCATTTCTTTTATTCATTTTATCTTTAGCCATTTCAATATGAATTCACATACACACACATGTACCCAACTTCTAAAAATCTAATACTCCTGCTACACAGACAGACATCAAGCAGTTTCCAAGGGAACACTGCTTCAAGGCAATGATCCTATTAAAAAGATCCTTCTGAGAACAAATATCCATTCCCTGCAATTGCATTCAGAAGAATTAAATTAGAGCCACTCCTCTTGAAATGAAGAGAACAATCCCGTGCTTAACCATCACAGGGTAACAGAGAATGTTCCTCTTAAAAGCATAATTATTCTACAGGATGGCAGTACCGGTATGGACCATTAGCTCTGACAGTGAAAAGCTCCCAATTCCTCTCCAATTGAAAAGTTGCTTGAGATGACAAGAGATCTACAAATCATGATTATCTTAAAATCAGAGAATTAGGCCATGTTACTGAAAGGGCCCTGCAGAGATCTGATGCCCAAGACCTCTGGCTCAGGCAGGGAGCATAGCCAGAAACTAGACTAGTTGAGTAGTCTTCAAAGGGTGCTACTTGCCTAGAATTAACCGTCAGAGCACTAGAATACCTCTTAAAATAGATATTTTTAGCATTGCTCTCATTACAAAACAATAAAATTTAGAAAACATAGAAAAGCACATAGAAGAAACAAAAATCAACCATACTCCTACCCCCCAGAGAACGAATGCTAACATTTTGGGACATTTTTCTAAACTTATTCTGTGGCTTTATTTTTCCTTTTATAAAGACTCTAATGGGACCATAACATACACATTATTTTATGATGTACTTTTTTCACAGAATACTTAGTTGTAAATATTGTCTCCATATTACTAACTAGTCTAATAGTGATTTTGAACGGCTGCAGTGAATTCCAAATTACCAAACTAGAATTTACTTAACAAATACTCATTTGGGGACACTTAGATTGTTTCTGATTTTTCAGTCTTCACTAATAGGGTACTAGACACCCTCAAAAAAATGTTTTAATGTACAAGATATATAATTTCCACATGACAAATTCCTAGGACAATTGCTAGATTCTAGAATATAAGTGTGTTAAGATTTTTGATACACTTTCCAAAGGATTCCTCAGAAAGGTAATAACAATTGAAAGTCTACCATCAGCGTGAGAATGGACACCAGAAATGGCACTGGAATCCTCAGGCAAGATCCACTCAGGACAGTTACAAGCGTTGATAGTAATGACAAGTGGGATTCTGCCACCTATTTAAGGCCAGAAATCGATTCACTGAGAACTACTAGATTCACATGAAAAAGTAAGAATTAAGTAAGTTTACTAATAATGTTAATTTATGAATACCTCTAAGCATCTGTGGATGTTTCACAGAGAAAAATGAGCAGCAAGTTCTAGTTCCTCCTCAAAAATAGAAATACTGAGCCATAGCTAAAGAAGTGGTCTCTCTTTGGCTTGGTCTGGAAAGTTCTTCCTGATTTAGCAGAGCATTCTGTTAGTACTTAGCATCATTCTTTTCTTATACATCTCTGTGACAGGATAAAAGTACCCTTAAAGTACCCTTGATTCTCAGAGAGCATAACTCAATCAGCTACAAATCCCATACAGGTATATAAAGATAGAAACCTTGCCAATTTCTAAACACTGGGGAGTAGTGGAGTGTGTAAGAAATTGGAGTAAAGTAGTTCAAATTCATTTTTTTATCATGGAAGATAGATTATATTTCTATTACGGAGGTACTTACTTTTTGAAAACTTTTTCTTTTAGGTCAGTTTTAGGTTTATATCAAATTCTTTTGGATTTTTTACTTAGACAGTCATACCATTTGTGAACAACGTCTTCCTTCCCAGTCTGTATACCTTTCTTGCTTTATTGTTGTAGCCAGGACTTCCAGTATGGTGTTGAAAAGGAGTGGTGAGAGGGGACATCCTTACCTTGTACCTGACCTTAGTGGGAAAACTTTGAGTTTCTCACCACTAAATATGATGTTGGCTGAAGGTTTCTGTAGATAGTCTTTACCAAGTGGAGAAAGTTCCTCCTTACTCGTAGTTTACGAGTGTTTTTTGTCATGAATGGGTGTTGGATTTTGTCAAATGCTTTTCTTGCAACTATTAATATGATCATGTGATTTTTTGTTTTTAGTCTGTTGAGGTGATGGATTACGTTGATTTTTGAATATTGAACCAGGCTTGCATACATGGGATAAATCCCAATTTGTCATCATGTATAATTATTTGCGTACATTGTTAGATTCAGTTGCTAATATTTTGTTAAGGATTATTGCATCTATGTTCACGAGAGATACTGCTCTGCAGTTTGTTTGTTTGCTTATTCTGCTTTCATATAATGAGCTAGGAAGTAGTCCCTCTGCTTCTGTCTTCTGAAAGAGATTATAGAGAATTGGTATAATTTCTTCCTTAAACGTCTGGTAGAATTTGCCAGTTAACCCATCTGGGCCTGGTGCTTTCCGTTTTGGAAGGTTATTAATTATTGATTTATTTCTTTAATAGATGTAGGCCTATTTAGAGCATCTATTTCTTCTTGTGTAAGTTTTAGCTGATTGTGTCTTTTAAGGAAGGAATTGGTCCATTTAATCTAGATTATCAAATTTGTGAACGAAGAGTTGTTCATAGTAATTTTTATTATCTTTTTTATTATCATTTTAATTTCCATGGGATCTGTAGTCATGTCCCCTCTTTCATTTCTGGTATTAGTAATGCATGTCCTTTTTTTTCATAGACTGGCTAGAGGCTTATCAATTTTATTCATCTTTTCTAAGAACCAGCTTTTGGTTTGATTTTCTCTATTGATTTCTCATTTTCAAATTTATTTATGCTTTAACTCTTTTTATTTTTTTTTTCTTCTGCTTATTTCGGGTTTAATTTGGTCTTCTTTTTCCAGTTTCCTGAGGTGAAAATTTAGATTAATGATTTTAAATTTTTCTTCTTTTCTAATATAAGTATTCACTGCTATAAATTTTGCTCTAAGCATTGCTTTCGCAGCATCCCACATGTTTTGATAAGTTCATTTTCATTTCAAACTCATTTTTAAAACCATCCTGACAGTCAAGCAAAATAAATTGAGGGGAAAATTTCACTCATGGACCTCCAGATTGAAACACTGCTTAAAAAAAAAAAACTATTCTAGATTATTCTCAGTCTCTCTTTAATGATTTTTCAAAGTATGCTTTGGGCAGCAAACATTTATTGAAGGATTTTTTTTTTTTTTTGCGGTACGCGGGCCTCTCACTGTTGTGGCCTCTCCCGTTGCGGAGCACAGGCTCCGGACGCGCAGGCTCAGCGGCCATGGCCCACGGGCCCAGCTGCTCCGCAGCACGTGGGATCTTCCCGGACCGGGGCACGAACCCGTGTCCTCTGCATCGGCAGGCGGATTCTCTACCACTGCGCCACCAGGGAAGCCATTTGAAGGATTTTTTAATGAATGTTTGATTTAGTGTGCTCTTTAAAAAGAAATATTCAGACTAAACCTGTGATATTTCATTTATTAACACTGAAATAGGGTTGCTTTCTATTTATGTGCCTCTGTCTTGTGTTGTCTGTGTTCTGCCTTGCTATGGCAGTTTTGTGCTCTCCATATCCTAGCAATGGAAAATTGTTGCAAATTTATTTTAATAATAATAATATTATTAGTTAATATTTACTGAGTATTTAATGGATTCAGGTCAACTGACCCAATTTCAGCTGAAAAGGGATTTCCCCATTACCCACCTCCCCATAGTGGTTCTAAAGATGTTCCTTTTAACCATTTTACCCACAAAAATATATAAAATCTACCCTATTGTAAGAATGAGGTTACACTTGTCTCCTTAGTCACAAAGTCTCCCAAAACAAGTAAGAGCGTGGACAAGGAAGGAAGGGAAGCATGGGAAAGGAAATGCGATGGGTGACCGTTACAAAGTTTAATTTTGTGTTGGTGAGGCTGATGTCCCAAGAGAGGAGAACTCCATTTAAGCCTAATGCTTTTGTGGGGTTGGTAAATTTATTGAACTCACAGGCTGAAACAGTCTCAAGAGGGCTGTTTATTCAGAGGAGACATATTAATCTATTAGGCTAATGCTTTAACATAAAAGCCTGGACTTACTACATCAGCTTCAGTGACCCAAGTGATTTTACGCATTTGAATAAAATAAATTTTGGTGTGAGCAATATAAAAACAAACAAACAAAAAAACAAATGAGCATCAAATGCTGTGTGTGTGTGTGTGTGTGTGTGTGTGTGTGTGTGTGTGTTCCATCTATTGGGTTAAATTCCTAACCTTGGCCTTTGTATTAATTTGAAAATCATAAAATCTTCCATACTCTGAAACATGTATTTGATCTGAAAAAGAAATTGCAACCGAAAGCCTGTGCTTATCTGGATAAAATGAAAGTTTTCTGAATGTGTTTAGGGGGGAAATGGTGCATAAAAGAAAAGATAAATTCTGAGAGCTTGGGTCTCCAAAAATAAGGAAATAAAATTATATCTTAATTATAATTAGAAAGACTTGAAGAGTACTGACATGTGAGTAAACCATTTGTGTTTTCAGTGAAGTTTGCTCCTTAAATATGTTGAAATATAATTTTCACTAAATCTTAATAAATCATTTATGGCAGATGTTAAGTGTATCAGTATAACAGGATCATGCAAAGAAGTTAGTAAATTTGATCCTACTAATAGCATAAGGCAAAACAAATGTGCGTGATTAACAGTGACAGTTTGAGAGAAGAGCTCTAAGCAATTTAAAGACCCAGGAACCAAAAGGATCAAAATAAACAAGTTACTTTCATTGGGTGAATAGAAGTAACTTTAAAATTAGGATTGTTATAAGATGCTACTTCAAATGAGCTACAGGAAAGGAATGAATGAGGACCTATTTTATTCTCAAAAAGCCTATTCTGTCTAGGTTGTTGGAGAACCAATTATTCTCATGAGTTCGTCAAATAAATGCCTCTGAGCCTGTCTCAAGCTAAAAAATTACATACAAGCATTTAGCATGTATTAGTTTGACCCTGTGAACTGACCTCATTCATGAGATTTCAACAGAGTTGTTGAAAAATACTTCAACATACTAGCATACCTCAATTGAACATGGCACGTTTTATAGCAAAGGGTATAATGTGGGAAATTGCATGAAAACGAGAGTGAAAAAAGAAATTAATCTAATGTCGCTCCATATGCCAGTACCATTCCAGAATTTGACAAGAAACACAAACCATATAACCACTAAATTCTGGTTTCACTGATCCAAATCCCCTCCAAGTTATCCAACCAACCCAACCACTTGTCTTGTTTTAAATATTTACGAACACAGCTTTTATCTGGATTAATTATCAATTGCTAATTGTTATATTAATAACGGAAAATTAAAATTCAACACTGAAACAGGCGGCCTCCCTTCCACTTCACTCCAACCTTTATCTTATTGAAAACGCTCCTAAAAGCCAAAAACTATTAATCAGTTGGATGGGTTTTACAATATGTTTGTTACGTCTCAAGATGGGGTGTCAGTGAAAGCTTTTCTTAGTGAGAGGCAATTATTTCGATACGGAAAAAGTTCACAACGTATCTCATAATCAACATTTGCCTAAACATTTGGCAATTTGCCTAAAATATTTTCTCTCTTTTTCCATGAAAAAATGGAATCTCTTACTCTTTGATGTTTTATTAACTGTTAATCTGGTGAATATTTATTCAATACTCAATGAAAATTTAAATCATACATTTAAAACAAATATTTGAGAACATCTCTTTATGGCCTGTCTAAGATTTGGATCTGCATGACTATTGCCTTCTCTTTCCATTCTGAGACACCCTTCTGATCTCCATGTCTCCCTGACAAAATGGGCACTATGATTCTGTCTAGGGTTCAGACACTTTCTCAATTAATTCATCCTCATCTATTCATACACTGTATGACTGAAGGCCAATAAAAGCCTTTCCAACCTAAAAACGTTACATACCATAATTCTAAAAAACTGTAACAAAGATATAAATACAAGTTTGATTCTTGTAAGGCCTATTTATAGATTTTACAGCACTGCTTTATTTTAATATATATATTCATCTTCCATGCACATAAAATTTAATAGTCATTATTTCCATGCAAAAGGTAATCAAAAATAAAGTAATTGTCAGCAAAGCATTTTAGACTCAATAGGTAAATTATAAATATTTTAGTCATATTATTTAGGTAAATAACAGTAATGTCAATTTTTCTTTTCTTTTTTTTTTTTTTTTTTTTTTTTGCAGTACGCGGGCCTCTCGCTGTTGCGGCCTCTCCCGTTGCGGAGCACAGGCTCCGGACGTGCAGGCTCAGCGGCCATGGCTCACGGGCCCAGCCACTATGCGGCATGTGGGATCTTCCCGGACCAGGGCACGAACCCATGTCCCCTGCATCGGCAGGCAGACTCTCAACCACTGCGCCACCAGGGAAGCCCTCAATTTTTATTTTCTTAAAATAAATTTATTCTGTGTATTTTCTTTAACCAGAAACAATAAGAAGTATTTTAATAAGATAAATATGTGTCTATGTTATTTATATGAGCAAGGTTTTGTTTCCTTTCATTAACCAATTACATTTCAGCAGGGAAAACATTAAAATTAGGATAACCAGCTCAATTCAGCTGTCACCTTATTATTTATTGGTATACGAAGATTCAGTCAGGATAAAGTGCTTTTCTGCTTTTTCAAATCGTAAACCATTTCTCATTTGCAAAATAGTTTAGTAAATAGAAACCATTCTTTCTATACCTGTAGAAGGAATTCTGTTAAAAGCTTCATTCCGTCTACAGCACTCCTATGATAGCTTTCTTGGAAAAACCACAAATGAGACAGAACTTTGAGATGGAATTTTGCCTCTAAGAACCAAGGCAGGCCTTAGTTTTGGTGCTAGAGATCCTCAATCCTGAAACTCAAGCAGATGAACCCCTTCTGGCAAGTTTTGCCCCTCCCCAGGCTGTGGGCCACCTCTGGACAGAGTTTTGCTCTGAACTGATGCACTGATCCTAGTAGAACTCTGGATATATTTTTTCCACAGTAGCAACCAGGAGAAAGGGAGATTCTCAATAATAGGCAGGGCAGGATACAAGAGGTCAAAACCAGAGCACGAGGTGGGGAGGTGAATGAGAATCTGTGCCTAGGAAGGTAAGTCATACACCAAAAGCGTGAAGGATAAGGCCCAAGTCAGAATATGGCACCTCAAATGGATGAAGGCAAGAGGTTCAGGATGAAAACCATGACCAGTACATGGGTGACACAAGCTATGTGACATAACAATGGGCTTTATGGTGAATAGGACCCTGTAAGACTGAACAGAAGTTTTAGTTTCTATTCTGTAGGCAATAGGAATCTATCTAAAATCCTGAGCAGGAACCTGACATGATCTGACATGTAGTTTAGAAGTTCCACTCTAGTGTCAGTGTGATAGACTGGAGAAATATAAGGCTGAAGGTAGCAAGAACATTAGGAAACAAGAAATGACAAAGGTGTAAATGAGGGCACTAGACGAGGGGTATGTTTGGAAGATATTCAGAGAATAGAATGATAGCAATTGGTAACCAATTGCCTGCTGGATCTGGGTGGGGTTTAAAATGGTATTTTTTACATTATTCCCAGGTCTGGCTTGGTGAAATGTGGGGATGGTAGTTCTAGGAAAGACAGGAAAATTCAGAAAGAAGGGGAGATTTTTGAGTAAAAATAATGAGGTCATTTTTAAAGGTTATGTTAAGCAAAGTAAAAGTATCCAGACCAAAACAAAGAGACACCACTCCTTTAGTACCACTCTGGCTTGGTATTCCCATTCTTGAGGAGGAATGAGAATTTATAGCCAGAATCTCACTGTAGAGTGTTCACAGATGCTTGGCAATATTCATTAATCAACATTCTTAGTCTACCTTGCTTATTTTTAAATTTTTACTGTAAATCTAGTATTTCTCAGTGAATCAACTTCTGGCCTTTTAAGCAGAATCCCTTCATGACTATGTAGAAGTATAACAGGTATAACTGTCCTAGGTGGAGCTTGCCAAAAGAAATGGAACTTTCCATTTCTGGTATCTATTCTCATACACTGATGGTGGACTTTTCATTGTTATTACCTTTCTGAGGAATACTCTGACAGAGTGTACCAAAAGTCTTAACATACTTATATTCTATGATCTAGCATTTCTATAAATTTGCCCTAAGGAAACTATCACAAATGTGCACAAAGATTTATGTATGAGACTATCTAGCACACTATTAGTTCTAAGAGTCAAGAATCTAAGGACTATCCAATGGAATTGTTTTGTAACCAATTGGAAATAGCTTATCCCCTACTAGTCCAGTTTCCCCCATTCGAATGGGCATACTTGATCTGCAGATCCTAGTCTCTTCCATCCTCCCCTAACCTAGATCCTATTCTTGCCCTCATGTTGCCTTCTGTCTGTTTCATGTTTGATCCACTCTGACTCTAAATCTGCACTCTAAAGTTTACCTGTCCTCCATTCAGTCCTCACAACTCTCTTCTTCTCTAGGTAATAGACAGTTAATCTGATACTCGAGTGCAGGTAACGATACAGGTAGAACACCAAAACCACTGTATGCTTCTCCACTATTCCGCAAGATGATATGTTTATTTTAGCACTAATCTCTTGAACCCATGCCCTGTGTTTCTTGTGTTCGTGAAGGAGCAATTACAAGGATGGGAATTCCAAACAAAGCAGAAGACAGAAATGCTATGGCAACTGATTCAGGTAAATAGTCTAGGAAATGGGGAGTGCTGGTATCCCTCTTTCATCTGGTCATTTATTCCATTCTACAACTGGGTCCATCCTGGTCTCTGATCCACTGGAAGGCTGCTTATATACTGCTTTTCTGGAAAGTTAAAATAAGTCAATATTTCCAACAGATACTTATCATGCAAAACGTTGTGTCATTCCTGAAATAGATAGAAGTCATTATTCCAGATCGATACTTATTGAGTATATGAATACAGCCAATACCTTCTTTAGCAGTTAATGACTAATGGTCAGTTCAAGAACTGAGAACACTAACAAGAAATTTAGCTTTAGGTAGTTAAACTATTAAGATGTATTATAAAATTTTCTAAACTATACTGTCCTAAATGCTGTACTTCTCAAACTCACAGAGCCACCCAGGGAGCTGCAGCAAATTCACAAGGGTGCCACGGGATATTTTAATTTTCAAAGGAAGCACAGCAACATCTGTCAGACACCACACAAAAAACAGCTCTGAGATAGTTCAGTTTCAACATGTACATTCCTTTTGATGTCATTTTTTTCCCAGTTTTATTGAGATATAATTAACATATAACTGTATTATTTTTAGGTGTACAACATAATGATTTGGTATATGTATATATTGCAATGATGTCATATCTCTGTGAAACATTTTCATCAGTTGTTGTGATAAAAATCGAGAACTAAACAAAAATCAATGCAGAACAAGAAATGAGAGCAGTAGGTCCATTTTACTCCATGGTTTGAGAACTTGTGCAGTGGCATAATCATACACATACTAATAGTAAAAAACTATGGGTGTTTAAGAATGAAAATATTATTTTTCTTTCCATTCTATGTGTATTATTTTTCCAACTGTCTTCTATAATGCTACAATATAAATACTTAAGTTATTTGAGCCTAAATACTCAAAAATAGGTCTATTAAGTTAGTCTTCTGGCCTAAAGATGCAGTGAAAAAGTTACCAGACACTAAAAGCGCTGTTTACAGGAGACGTTCAGAAACCTCTGCTTAAATGATATGAAACTCTAGACATAAACTATACATTATTATTACATCTTGGTTTTTTCACAAAATTGAGTGAAACACTTTTTGTAGAATTTTATTTGATTATCACAAAAAATAACTTTTGAACATAAAGAAATTCTTAATTTGTATCCATTTTTATCATTAAATATTGTTAGCACTTCTTTAGGATTTAAAAAAGGTAAACATTAAATCCTCAGTTTCAGAAGAATTAATTTGTCCTTTGGTTTCATATTTCTGTAATTTTAGGCAGTACCGACTTTTAGGCAAAATGCCTAGCAATTAGTTGCCAAAGAATTTATTTGTATGGAAGTTTTTCTTCAGCCTTCTCCACTGATGCATAAACATAGTAAGGAAACTTTAACCTCATTGTTATAAGAAGAAACACCTGAGGCAATGCCAATCAAGCCAAAATCTTTTATAAAATTGCAGGTCTGTGTTTTGTTTTCAGTATCAAAACTAGCACCAGTTATTCAAATCAGCTTACTTTATGTAAATTAGTCTCTTCAAAAACCTCCTTAATCCAGGCAGTTATTAAGTGAAATGGGATTTACCTCAACTAATGGCTATACAAAGAGGAAAAAACACACAAGGGAAATCCTATTATAGCTTCAAAGCACTGGGCTCTCCTTTGTTTGCTTACAATCCCCCCTCTGGCAAGAACAATAAGCAGCGTGTAATTATTTTCTTGACTATAATTTTTAAGTTTTAATTTGAACCAGCATTTAAAGGAAAAGAGAAGAGGCATACAGTGCAGGAGCCCTTTTGTCTATACCAGTCTGGCTTAGCCATCAAGAAAGGGAGACATCAATTTTGCCACTGATTCCAAAAGGGATATATTTAAGAAAAACTGTACTTTCCTGCTTGGAATATGTGGTAGATTGATCTTCCAACTGACATGACTGTTTCACTGCTCAAAATCAAAATCATTTTCATTAGGAAATAGACTTCCAACTTGGAATTTTTTGCCCCATTAAAATAGCAATGTATTTTTAAAAAATTAAGTGCTCTCAAGATGATTTAGTCTTAACATGAATCAAGCACAAATTTTACAGTATCAAACAGAAGGAGTTTAATCAGGAGGTGAAGGTGAGTTTTGATGTCTCTTTCAAAAAAGTTTCAATTGCTACTTATCATAATCAAAGAATAGACAAAGAAAAAAAACATTAATATTTGGCCTCAAATCCACAGTCATTGGTGACAGACTTACATTCTTTTCTTTATTTTCAGACCATGCATGTGCAAATTTAAAACTGACAAACAAAAGCCTTATCACCTAGAAGCCTGGGAAAATGAGTTCTTCTAACAGTGTTCCTTTGAAGGTAGCGGTTCACATACCATACTCAATAGAAAGTGACAATTAATTTGACAGATCCTGGTTTTAGGAATCCAAGAGAGTAAAATTTCCTGGTACCATAAGATACACAACTGTGGTTGAATCGGGGTAGAATTCATTTCCTAAAAGTGTTAGCAGCCTAAGCTGGGAGCCAGGGTAGAGTTGCTGCAGGGAGAATTTTGAGGGAAATTATGGGATGGATGTTTTTATTTTTTGCAATTTTAATTTTTCTTAGACTTTCATTTCACCAAATGACTTTTTGTATTACTTTAATACACTGACACCTTCATTTCAGATTCTAGGTAAAAATTTAAAAACGTTAAAGACATACTAATCATCACACATACCTGCCAGATTATCACTATATTCCCAGTCTCAGATGAACCCTGCTAAACGGAAGACAAGATGGTATTTTTGGTCCCCTTGCATTTTTTAATAATCAGTGCATAATAAACTCCAAGACCTAAGTGAAAGTCACTCACAAAAAATAGGAATAAAATCAGAAAAGTCATCCTCTGCAATTGAAGTTTATGTTAATTAATATGGAATGGACATGATTAGCCTTCTGCAGGAGTGACCTTTGAGAGGCACTTTGCAATGAGTTGTGCCTCTAAATCCCCTTAAGGTCCCCAGTCCAAATATTACTTACTGTAGCCTGAGCTTTGACTTTAGATAACCTGGATAACCACATGCACGTAATAAATGCAAACAAAATGATGTGGCACTCTGCATGATGTTTAGAAAACAGAGAGTTGACAAATAATAATCTGTTGGGGTTTACTCAGAGAGACGTGGAATACAAGTCATTAGAAATATGTAGTCAGCAGTAAAGCAGGAGTGATTTCTCTAGTTTTTGCCACAATCCGGAAGACATATCCTTCAAGATTACTCAATTTATTTTACCGTTATCTCATACGTATATCTTTGCCTCACAATTTCTTGATTAGCAACTTGCATTCCAGGGAAGTTTGATAATAAAAAGGGCTATTTTAGATAAGGGTTTTCTAGTGACAAGGAAGGTAAATCCCCACTGAATGTTAATAAGTTAGCACTTGTTTATAAAAAAATCCATGAGACCTGATAGCCTGAAGTCAGTCCCCACAGAAGCTCATCATTCCTCAGTGAACTGATAGTATCATTTCTTGAAGCTGAATGCTAGACCCACAGGGACTTCATCAGTTTGCGAAAGAACCCTGCCTGAGCAAATGTGTGAAATGGTTCAAAAGCAAAACCAAAAAGTAATGAAGCATGTCATTATATACGTGTCAAAACTCATAAAGTGAACAACACCAAGAGTGAACCCTAATGCAAACTTTGTACTTTGGGTGGTAATGAAGTGTCAATATAGATTCATTGATTGCAACAAATGTACCACTCTAGTGCAGGATGTCAATGGCGGGGAAGATGCCCTTGTGGGGCAGGGGATATATGGCAAGTGTCTACACTTTCCACTCAGTTTTGCTGTGAACATAAAACTGCTCAAAAAAATAGTCAAGAAAGAAAGAGAGAGAGAGAGAGAAAGGAAAAAAGGAAAGAAGGAAGGAAAGAAGTAAGGAAGGAAGGAAGGAAGAAAGAAACAAACAAAGAAAGAAAAAAAGGAAGAAAAGAAAGAAAGAAAGGGAGAAAAAAAGAAAGAAAGAGAGAAAGAAAGAAAGGAGGGAGGGTGGGAGGGAGGGAGGGGGGAAATGTAATGCATGGAACCAGAAGGAGTTAAAAATAACCCATGGAATCAAAAAGACCTGAGTTAAAATCCTGACACTGCCCCTGACTGGGTGACATTTAACCTCTCTGAGCTTCAGCTTCTTTTTCTGTAAAATGAAGATAATAAATATGCAGCTTTGGTGTTATGAGAGTTAAATGGAATAATACATGAAAAGCATGTAGGACAGTGCCTGGCACATAGTGTGATTTCATAATTTCCATACTCCACCCGAAGTAATCCTCCTATAAGGTTGGACCTGATTCTTTTTTTTTGCGGCACGCGGACCTCTCACTGCTGTGGCCTCTCCCGTTGCGGAGCACAGGCTCCGGACGCGCAGGCCCAGCGGCCATGGCTCACGGGCCCAGCCGCTCCGCGGCATGTGGGATCTTCCCGGACTGGGGCACGAACCCCTGTCCCCTGCACCGGCAGGCAGACTCTCAACCACTGCGCCACCAGGGAAGCCCTAGAAACTATTCTTTACGCCAAAAAGTATAAATTTCTTTCTAACTACTCAGGGAGCCTAAGACACACAGAAATAAGAGCAAGAGATGGCAGGTTGCAGGATCAGTCCCCTGGAGGAAAAAGCATTCCCAGGTAATAATTTGTTAGGGTTAAAAATTTTGCAAAGCATATTGGCCACATCAAATTTTTATTAAAACAATTGATATAAACTTTATTATACTGAGGCTAAACTTTAACAAAATTGCAGAGACAGAATTTTTTGCAATTAATAATAAAGGTCTTAATATAAGAAAATGATTGTTACAACAAATACCAAAGTAGGACACAAATAACAATACAAAGAAGAGGATTAAGCAGAATCAAGATGATGAAAGAAAAACCTGACAGAGGTAACACCTATAACCAAGTCTAACTAAAGGGTTTGACAATTGATTAATGATGAAACAATGGAAATTAATATCAGCTTACACTGAGCCATGATATGAAAGAGCGCAGTGAAACTGAATGCTTTATTAACTGCAGGGTGTTGTTGAGGACATCACTCACTACATCAAATAGTGTCCTATTGTCACAGTACCAGGAATAGTTAATACTTTTCCTAAACAACCTGTTTGTGTGTGCTTTAAGAATCCTTCAAATATAATGTCTGCATTTTTGTCTTCATGTTGGCTGCTAGAGAAAACGTGGACTACCTGCCTCTAGAAAGGATATAGGATACTATGACTAGCATTTGTATACTCACAGTTTCCTCCCCTTTTATTGTTATTATTCCTCCCCCAATATTACTCATATTCCCTTTGCCTAAATACTTTCATTTATTTTTAATTTATTCTAACATGATATATATATTTGTATACATCTATGTAGATATAGATCTTTGTAAACCATCTTCTTGTAACAATATGTAGTAAAAACAAATTTAAAAAATTTAGTCAGCAAGCAACTTTTAGAACCTGATCCAAAAATGAAGTGGGTGCTATGTGTATGGCTAGGTCCCATTACTATAACTTTCAAAATTGTTGGGTTAATGTCTTATTTTCCTTTATTTTTGTTGCTGACCTTGTGTCCCATCTTACAAGCACCAGAATTCAGGACAAATTGCACAGTGTTACATGGCATGGCTCCCATTATTTCGCAGAAATACATACTGAGGCCAGGGCTCTGCTGGGTGGGGAGTTGTGCGGTTGTGTTTCAGTGCAGGGCCTTGGACTGTGTTATTCTGCCATTTCCATAGGACCAATAAGAGAAAGCAGTGGGGGAGCACACAGGCTGCTGGCCCCACGCTGTCTATTTTGGGATATCAGACCTGTATAGTATATATCTGCAAACACCAAGTTGCCCAGCTCTAGAGACTTTGGTGCATATGAGTTGTTGTCTTCCACCTGCTGGAGAGAGGAAGCCCAAGGTCCCATGGAAGTTGAGTCTGGTACACTCCTCACTCCCCATTCCCCTTGAGAGAAGCACTTCTCCAGATCCCAGCTGGTTCATTTTCCAGGCCACCCTGAGTGAGCCTGAGGGTCACTTGCAGTCACTTCTGCTTGTTGTCCCCAATTGTCTGCCGTTTAACCACCGGGTCTTCAGGGGAGGGGGTGGGAAAGCTGAGGTTCCTAGCATTTGCCAGTGTCCATAGTATAAGTACGCCTACCTAGCCGATTTCAAGCTACCAATGTGACATCTCTGAATTCAGAGTTGGAAAGAGATGTTGAAAATATAAGAATGGGAGAGGGCAGACAGCAGAAGCAAGAGGAACTACAATCCTGCAGCCTGTGGAACAAAAACCACATTCACAGAAAGACACAAAAACCACATTCACAGAAATCTAGCCGATTTCAAGCTACCAATGTGACATCTCTGAATTCAGAGTTGGAAAGAGATGTTGAAAATATAAGAATGGGAGAGGGCAGACAGCAGAAGCAAGAGGAACTACAATCCTGCAGCCTGTGGAACAAAAACCACATTCACAGAAAGACAGACAAAATGAAAAGGCAGAGGGCTATGTACCAGATGAAGGAAAAAGATAAAACCCCAGAGAAACAACTAAATGAAGTGGACATAGGCAACCTTCCAGAAAAAGAATTCAGAATGATAGTGAAGATGATCCAGGACCTCAGAAAAAGAATGGAGGCAAAGATCGAAAAGATGCAAGAAAGGTTTAACAAAGACCTAGAATATTTAAAGAACAAACAAACGGAGCTGAACGATACAATAACTCAAATGAAAACTACACTAGAAGGAATCAATAGCAGAATAACTGAGGCAGAAGAATGAATAAGTGACCTGCAAGACAGAATGGTGGAATTCACTGCTGTGGAACAGAATAAAGAAAAAAAAATGAAAAGAAATGAAGACAGCTTAAGAGACCTCTGGGACAACATTAAACACAAAAACATTCACATTATAGGGGTCCCAGAAGGAGAAGAGAGAGAGAAAGGACAAGAGAAAATATTTGAAGAGGTTATAGTCGAAAACTTCCCTAACATGGGATAGGAAATAGCCACCCAAGTCCAGGAAGCACAGAAAGTCCCATACAGGATAAACCCAAGGAGAAACACACTGAGGCACATAGTAATCAAATTGGAAAAATTAAAGACAAAGAAAAATTATTGAAAGCAGCAAGGGAAAGATGACAAATAAAATACAAAGGAACTCCCATAAGGTCAAGAGCTGATTTCTCATCAGAAACTCTACAAGCCAGAAGGAAGTGGCACGATATACTTAAAGTGATGAAAGGGAAGAACCTACAACCAAGATTACTCTACCCGGCAAGGATCTCATTCAGATTCGTTGGAGAAATCAAAAGCTTTACAGACAAGCAAAAGCTAAGAGAATTCAGCACCACCAAATCAGCTCTACAACAAATGCTAAAGAAACTTCTCTAAGTGGGAAACACAAGAGAAGAAAAGGACCTACAAAAACAAACCCAAAACAATTAAGAAAAGGGTCATAGGGACATACATATTGATAATTACCCTAAATGTGAATGGATTGAATGCTCCAACCAAAAGACACAGACTTACTGAATGGATACAAAAACAAGAGCCAAATATATGCTGTCTATAAGAGACCCACCTCAGACCTAGGGACACATTCAGACTGAAAGTGATGGGATGGAAAAAGATATTCCATGCAAATGGAAATCAAAAGAAAGCTGGAGTAGCAATACTCATATCAGATAAAATAGACTTTAAAATAAAGAATGTTACAAGAGACAAGGAAGGACACTACATAATGATCAAGGGATCAATCCAAGAAGAAGATATAACAATTATAACTATATATGCACCCAACATAGGAGCACCTCAATACATAAGGCAACTGCTAACAGCTCTAAAAGAGGAAATCGACAGTAACACAATAACAGTGGGGGACTTTAACACCTCACTTACACCAATGAACAGATCATCCAAAATGAAAATAAATAAGGAAACAGAAGCTTTAAATGACACAATAGACCAGATAGATTTAATTGATATTTACAGGACATTCCATCCAAAAGCAGCAGATTACGCTTTCTTCTCAAGTGCGCACGGAACATTCTCCAAGATAGATCACATCTTGGGTCACAAATCAAGCCTTAGTAAATTTAAGAAAATTGAATTCATATCAAGCATCTTTTCTGACCACACTGCTATGAGATTAGAAATTAATTACAGGGAAAAAAACGTAAAAAAACACAAACACATGGAGGCTAAACAATACATTACTAAATAACCAAGAGATCACTGAAGAAACCAAAGAGGAAATCCAAAAATACCTAGAGAAAATGAGAATGAAAACACGACAGTCCAAAACCTCTGGGATGCAGCAAAAGCAGTTCTAAGAGGGAAGTTTATAGCTATACAAGCCTACCTCAAGAAACAAGAAAAATCTCAAGTAAACAATCTAACCTTACACCTAAAGGAACAAGAGAAAGAAGAGCAAACAAAACCCAAAGTTAGCAGAAGGAAAGAAATCATAAAGATCAGAGCAGAAATAAATGAAATAGAAACAAAAAAATATAGCAAAGATCAATAAAACTGAAAGGTGGTTCTTTGAGAAGATAAATAAAATTGATAAACCATTAGCCAGACTCATCAAGAAAAAGAGGGAGGGGACTCAAATCAATAGGATTAGAAATGAAAAAGGAGAAGTTACAACAGACACCGCAGAAATACAAAGCATCCTAAGAGGCTACTACAAGCAACCCTATGCCAATAAAATGGACAACCTGGAAGAAATGGACAAATTCTTAGAAAGCTATAACCTTCCAAGACTGAACCAGGAAGAAATAGAAAATATGAACAGACCAATCACAAGCAATGAAATTGAAACTGTGATTTAAAATCTTCCAACAAACAAAAGTCCAGGACCAGATGGTTTCACAGGTGAATTCTATCCAACATTTATAGAAGAGCTAAAACCCATCTTTCTCAAACTCTTCCAAAAAATTGCAGAGGAAAGAACACTCCCAAACTCATTCTATGAGGCCACCATCACCCTGATACCAAAACCAGACAAAGTACTCCAAAAAAAAGAAAATTACAGACCAACATCACTCATGAATATAGATGCAAAAATCCTCAACAAAATACTAGCAAACAGAACCCAACAGCACATTAAAAGGATCATACACCATGACCAAGTGGGATTTATCCCAGGGATGCAATGATTCTTCAGTATACACAAATCAATCAATGTGATACAGCATATTAACAAACTGAAGAATAAAAAGCATATGATCATCTCAATAGATGTAGAAAAAGCTTTTGACAAATTTCAACATCCATTTATGATAAAAACTCTCCAGAAAGTGGGCATAGAGGGAACCTACCTCAAGATAATAAAGGCCATATATGACAAACCCACAGCAAACATCATTCTCAATGGTGAAAAACTGAAAGCATTTCCTCTAAGATCAGGAGCAAGACAAGGATGTCCACTCTCACCACTGTTATTCAACATAGTTTTGGAAGTCCTAGCCACGGCAATCAGAGAATAAAAAGAAATAAAAGGAATACAAATTGGAAAAGAAGTAAAACTGTCATTGTTTGCAGATGACATAATACTATACACAGAGAATCCTAGAGATGCCACCAGAAAACTACTAGAGCTAATCAATGAATTTGGTAAAGTTGCAGGATATAAAATTAGTGCAAAGAAATCTCTTGCATTCCTATACACTACTGATGAAAAATCTGAAAGAGAAATTAAGGAAACACTCCCATTTACCATTGCAACAAAAAGGACAAAATACCTAGGAATAAACCTACCTACGGAGACAAAAGACCTGTATGCAGAAAACTCTAAGACACTGATGAAAGAAATTAAAGATGATACCAACAGATGGACAGATATACCATGTTCTTGGATTGGAAGAATCAATATTGTAAAAATGACTATACTATCCAAAGCAATCTACAGATTCAAGCAATCCCTATCAAATTACCAATGGCATTTTTTACGGAGACACAAAAGACCCCTGCAAAGCCGAAGCAGTCTTGAGGGGAAAAAACAGAGTTGGAGGAATCAGACTCCCTGACTTCAGACTATACTATAAAGCTACAGTAATCAAGACAATATGGTACCGGCACAAAAACAGAAACCTAGATCAATGGAATAAGATAAAAAGCCCAGAGATAAACCCAGGCACCTATGGTCAACTAATCTATGACAAAGGAGGCAAGGATACACAATGGAGAAAAGACAGTCTCTTCAATAAGTGGTGCTGGGAAAACTGGACAGCTACATGTAAAAGAATGAAATTAGAACACTCCCTAACACCATACACAAAAATAAACTCAAAATCTATTCGAGACCTAAATGTAAGCCCGGACAGTAAATTGGACATCATCAAAATAAAAAACTTTTGTAAAAAAAAAAAAAAGTCATTGAGGGACTTCTCTAGTGGCGCAATGGATAAGACTCTGTGCTCCCAATGCAGGGGACCCAGGTTCGATCCCTGGTCAGGGAAAGAGACCCCACATGCATGCTGCAACTAAGAGTTCGCATGGCACGACTAAGGAGCTGGCGAGCCGCAACTAAGGAGCCCGCTTGTTGCAACTAAGACCTGGCACAACCAAATAAGTAAATATTAAAAAAAAAAAAATCATTGAGTTAGTCCTTTTGACAAAGTGACTAATATTTGGGGTAAAATATTTTCTTAAACAAGAGCAACTAGTACTTGAATAATATCATGTAGTTTATATATACTCTCTTACTTACTCCTCCACACAACCCTAAACTATGGACCTTGTTTTCATCTATATTTTATCTATTAGGAAATAGAAGCTCAAATACAGACATTTGCAATGATTCACCAAAGACCATACAATCTAGTCAATAGAAAAGTCAGATTTCTTCTGCTACCTGCCTTATTTCCTTCCTCTCCTTTCCAAAAATACTTTTTGGGCAGTGAATTTGTCCACTCAGGCTGCCATAACAAAAACCACAGACAGGATGGCTGAAACCACAGAACTGCATTTTCTCACAGTTCCGGAGGTTCGAATAAGTCCAAGTTTAAGGTGCCTTCAAGGGTGGGTTTCTAGTGAGACCTCTTTTCCTGCCTTGCAGATGACTGCTTTCTCATTGTGTCTTCACATGGCCTTTCCTCTGTGCTAGAGAGAGACAGACCTCTGGTCTCTCTTCCTCTTCCGTAAGGCCACAGTCCTGTAAGATTATGGCTCTACCCTTATGACCTCATTTTATCTTAATTACTTCTGTAAAGGCCCTATCTCCAAATATTGTCACATTAAGGGTTAGGTTCCAACATATGAATTTCGGGAGGACATAATTCATTCCATAAAAGGTAGCAGACATTATACCAGAGATGGAAATACAGTGATGGACAAAAAAGACTTGGTCCCTGACTTTGTGGAACTTATGATGTATTGAGCTCAGAACTTAAGAACAGACACTGAATAGGTCCACATTTTCCCCCCCACAACACTACTTACAGAAGGCATGCTGTGTACCCCAATCTTCTTCATACCATTTCCCAAGAAAATTATTTTTATGTATGTATACAGGATAAACTTCAGACTGCTTTGTGTCTTATTCACTTGTCTTTAAATTTGCGGAGACAGAATTAATAAAATTTGCTTGGAAGTCCCCTCAGATAAAGTTTAGTGGGGTCCTTCCTGAAAGCAGAACAAGGGTTAGACCAGGATTTGTCAACAAAAATGCTTATTGCAGTGGTGGAGGGCAAGGAATGTTTTTGTGAATTCTGTGGGGGTGAGTGCTGTGCTTCCATCTTCCATTTAGACTGGTGAGCAGCAGGAAAGCTTTCTCTTTTCATCACTACCAAAAATCAAGAGTTATTATATTTAAGAAGTCTCTGCTGTTAAGCTGAAGCAAATTCACAAGTGTTTCAGAAACTTTATAAAAAGAACCGGACTCCACAGCATCACAGCCCTTTGATTCTGTGATTCTGTGTCACCTTCCCACAGCACAAATGGAGGTTAAGAAAAAATGTGGGCGAAGAGGAAAGGAAACATTCTAAGACCTTTTGTTTAATGATATGCAAATGAAACAGTTACTAGGTCGCCAAGCACCACGGATGCTAATTCTGCAGTGTTTTTTTGAATCCATTCTCTGCTTCCCAGCTGGCAGAAGCTTTGTATTGAATTAGATATAATATCTGCTCTGAGTCAGACAAATCTGGCTTCTGCTTCTGACACCAGTGCTTCCTAGTTTTATGAACTTGAGCAAAATACCTAGTCTCTTTTTGCCTCAGTTTCCTTACTGTAAAAACCAGAATAATAATGCTGTGCTGGGCTTTCTCAGGTTTAAGGAAAAGAGCTATGTTCCAGTTACCTCAAGACATTATAAAGACAAAAAGGAAACTGTCTCAGTCACCATCCTGATAATCAGCACGTTGTTCATCATTACTCAGAACAGGGCAGGTGCTGCTCTGACGGCCCATCAAGACTCAAATTCACCTGAAGATGAGATTTCGTTTCTCCTAACACTAGCAACCTCTGCCAAAATAGTAACTATCTCTCTCTCTCTCTCTCTCTCCTTTTTTTCCCCACCTGCTTCCTTCTATTCTACTACTAACTAATTTCTCTCTACTCCCCATGTTACCACTCCCATTAACTTCCTACTTCTACTACTGCCTTCTTTTTAAGGCCATTTCTTTGTGTATTTCTCTTCTGCTGCTTCCACGACTCACTGCATCCTTTTTTGTGTGTTTCATTTTTAAGCTGCCTAAGAGACAAGGTCTGATCAACTTACTAATCAGAATAAAACTCTGTTTTGGCACAGAATTTGATGCCTATCCCTTATAGACTCCTGTTCAGCCTGTGGGTGGCTGCCTTGGAGACTGATGCTCATCTTGATACACTCGAGTGTGGCTAACATGTGTCACATGGACAAAGCATGGGTACATATGCAGAGAGAACTGTTGACAGGCTTGCCCTCAGAGGTTTCTCAGGAGAGAGTAGTGTAATTGAGCGCTCGTTTGAATAACCTGCACAGAACAGGTGTTGGTGAGGCTCAGATAAGATGTGCAAACAGCTTGTCTAGTGACTGGAATATAACAGACGCTCAGTAAATCTTAGCCCCACTCTTTCATCCCCCTGCTATGACTCTAGTTCAGGCCTAAGTTCTCTCTCACAACTGCAGTGGGTTCCCACAAGGCTCTTTGTCTTCACATTCTTTTCTCTTCAGATTCATCTCCCACACCTCTGCCAGAACAATTTGTAGAGACCAGGTGGAATTATTCATTTACTTAACATAAACTGAGTCTTTGCTATGTGCCAGACACTATCCTAGATGATAGAAATTAATAAGGTATGTATTCTATTCTCAAGGGACTCAAAGAACAGTAGAGAAAACAAATAATGGTAAATATATACCATAAAAGGTGCAGTGGAGCACCCTCAAAAAGAACAATCAATTCTTCCCTGGTCAGCAAACAAAGAAGTTTCTAAAGAGGAAATAGGTGAGTCTTGAGAAATATAGTATCTCAAAAAGTGCTGAAGGAAAAGAAGTTCATTGCACAAAGAGGACCAGATCATGAAAAGTTTGCAGTTTTCATATAAGGAATTAGAGAATAAGTCAAAGAGAAAAAACACTACTCTTAGAGGATATTAAAAAAAAAGGGGGGAGGAGTGATGTTTAAAAAAAAAAGCATTCCAGAATCAAACAGGTCCAGGAAATGCTGGGTTAAAAGAGTAAACAATAACCAACAGATTTCTTTACCGTAGGATTTCTCAGAGCTTTTAATATGCAAATGTGTATTATGACTCTCCAAGAGGAGAATTTGATCTAAGACATTTTCCAAACTTATTTGACCTGGAAACTCTTTTTCCATAGAACACCTGGCAGGACATGTTATTAAACCCATTCTAGGATATGAAGTTGTTGTCTAAGAAGGAGTTTCGGCAGGAGAGTGAGGTGAACAAAATCCATCTGCAGATCCCAACGCCCCACCCTCACAGCCTGGCCCCACCCCTACCTTTTCAGCCACCTTGTCGACTCCTTCTGCCCATGTTCTCTACACCCTGGACAAACTGGACATTTCATTTTTCACTAAGCATGCTTCATACCCCCTTGCTTTGGAGCTCTTGAACAGTCTCCTTCTGAAAGTCTTTTTTTTTTTAATTTTATTTATTTTTATTATACAAGAGGTTCTTATTAGTTATCTATTTTATACATATTAGTGTATGTATGTCAATCCCAATCTCCCAATTCATCCCACCACCATCACCACCCCGCCTCCCGTTTTCCCCCCTTGGTGTCCATACGTTTGTTCTTTACATCTGTGTCTCTATTTCTGCCTTGCAAACTGGTTCATCTGTACCATTTTTCTAGATTCCACATATATGCGTTAATATACAATATTTCTTTTTCTCTTTCTGACTTACTTCACTCTGTATGACAGTCTTTAGGTTCCTTCTGAAATTCTACTCATCTTTCAGGATACACCTCTTCAATAAAGTCATTCATGATTCCCCAAGTTGTGTCGATAATACTCTCTTTGGCTGAGTATCAGTATTACTAATAATACTAAATACTAAATTACTAATACTACTAAAGACTAATAATATTAGTAATGCTCTCTTTGCTTTTATTTCTGTTAGCCCTTATTCTATTCTCTTTTGGGAATGGTCATGTATAACGGTGGGGCATGCCGGTCACTCCTTGCCAGAACCACCCAAGAACCAGTTCTAAATTTTTGCTGCTATATCACTACTTCCTCTCTGGGTTTTGAGATGGGACCATCCCTGACTAATACACACACACACACACACACACACACACACACAGCAGAGGGTTCCAAAATTCCCCTCAATTCACACAAATGTGTAGAGAAAATTTAACTTCTTTATTTCATCTGTAACCAATCTAATCTTCCTCATTAGCACCCACCTGCTGAGTGGTGATAAAACTGAGTTTATTCCTCTCTTATAAATTAATTTAATTCTTTCTAGAGAACTCAGTATTTTGGGGATAAATGTCTAGTCTTTCAGATGTGCTCTCTCTCCCTTCTCTTCTCCAGGGAAACATCTGGTTATATGAGGCGTGTTTCCTGTGTCCTCCTGACAGTAGGGGGAAGAGGTCTGGCATTTATATTCTCTGTCCTTATGCTTTTTTTCTGGACTAGCAATCATAGAAGTACCACTGAGCCTGTCCTGGGATGTTCTGCTGGCATCTGCTGTTAAATTTGGCAGCCAGTGGGATTTATGGCCTGACCTCTTTTGCTTTCCTTAAAGCCTCATCCTCTTTAAGCCCCTCTTATCTCTCCTTGAACATCTGGTCCTGGCCCAGTGGTTTATCTTATGACACTCAGCTGCAAGGTCACCTCCACTCTGCCACAGCACCCTTGGCATGCCAGAATCTCAGCTAATTTACTCTTCTCCCCAGTCCCCTCTGGGTCCTGCAAGAAAATCTGGGATTCCATCCAAGTAGAATTGGAATAAAAAGACTGCTTGGGGTTGCTAGGTCAGTATGAAGTATAAAGTAGTTGCTCAATAAAAATTTGAATAGAAGGTTCCAAGAAGAAAAAACAATGTTTATAAATGTTGACTTTATCAGCGTCTTTAAATGTTTTCAAGACACTCTGCTCTACATCATAATGTAAGTTTTATCCAAAGATTTCAATGTTTCTTATAACCATTTTAGCATATAGAAATTTGATTTCTTATTTTAGTTTATCATCATCACCATCTGAGAGCATCATTTTAGCAGGAGCAAGGCTCCTACCCATAGATACTTTAAATTTTAAGAAAAATAATCATGGTATAGATATACAAATAAGGAACAAGAAAAACTGAACAAAATATTACCTTTAAATTGAAAAGAAAACTGAGGATGCCACAGACTAATCAGTGGGAAGGTCAAGACACAGAAAGAGTCTGAAAGTGAGAGGAGGGAAGCCAAGGCATGAGAGACGTGGACTTTGGAATTTAGGCAATGTAGGATTCGGGAATGTCTCTGTGTGGCTGAACCACACTGACTCCATTTTGTTGGCTCCATCTTAGTCCTGCTGCCCCTCCCCTTTCTGCGTGGCTGAGCTTTAGCGTACTCATAAGGAATGCACCCAATCCAATTAAGTTCCCTGTCAACTTTTACCCTTGCCTTCATCTGATATGAAAACTGGAAGGTTAATGGTCATGAGACCCACGGTGGGAGGAAAAACCCCTGGTTCCTTTTGTGCAGATGTGCTTCTCCCTCAGTTGTCGGATTCTATTTTTAGCTTTGGCCCCTTTAAATCCCTCTGTACCCCTTTTAGTGTATGTCTCTGGATCACCCTTGGCCCAATCCTGCCTGTATGTAAGTCACCCACAATAAACTTCATAATTGCACTTCATGGAGTTGCCTGCTTCATTGTTTTTCAGCCTTAAAGTTCCTTCTCAGTTCGGAGGATATTATTCAACATCTCTACCTTCCAACTGTCTCTCATTAGATATTCTCCATAAAGGTGATAGTACAATGTTTTTCAAATGAAATGAAGCATCTCTTAGAGTGACCTTAAACTCTTCTCCAAATATCAGACTATCTAAATGGATTCCAAACTGAATCTCTTAAATAGTTTTCTAAAAAATAGGTTCAGAATAAAGAAAACTAAAGAATGAGGAAACCCTTTCTAACATACTAATCATATCTGTTCTCATTCTTCTGTATTAGTTCACTGGTCAGAGACTGGCTTCTGGCTTCCTGTTAATTGTGACCTTAGCAGAATTTATGTAATACTTGCTACTGAAGGAATGAGAGAAATCAGACAGCTTTTAGCATATGAGTGATCAATTACTTAATAGGTTGTAGTTGATATTGGGTGTGGGGGGAGGATTAGATACCTTTTTAATAGTGGGTCAGAAGACAGAATAAGCTTTAAATATCATTTTTCTTTCTGAGAATATCCTGGAAGCTATGATTTAAAAATAATAATATTTTATATCTGATACAAAGTCAGGGGTTGATTGATTTATTTCTTTTTATTTTTTTGTTTTAAGTAAAGTGTTCCCTGATGACCATTGCATCACCTAAGTGTGAAGCCAAGCATTGACTATTTTATCACACCAAATACAATCTCTTTTCCTCTGAAAGGTGTTGAAATGTTCATTTAATCCAATGACTCAATTGGAACCTTTTATAATGCATTTTGTCTAGGTTTTATAACACAATTTGTCTAGGTTTTAAAAATGCATTGGAAGAATACCTTTGTTCATTTCAATGACCCTGAGGGAGCCCCAGTTACTTTAGATTATACAGATACTGTGTTACGACCTCCCTGCTTAACTGTAAACTTTTATCTCCAATTAACTTCTGCCTATGATCTATTTAAATCTTCAGATAAGGTGAGAGAGGTAGGAAGTCAGAGGGAAGCAAAGGGCTCCTCTTGGAATAAGGCAGCTCTCAATCAACTTACAGGTATCAAAGGACAAGGAGGCCAACAAAAGCTGCAGAAAGCAGGGGATTTTGCCTTCACTCCACCTATGTTGAGCCTAGGTGGGCACGAGCTGGTAAATTGAGCTGAAAAATAGAAACATTCCAGGTGGGCAAAGCAACAAAGAGAAGAGCCTGGCCAGACCTCCACGGCTCAGCAAGTGCTGGTTCCACGCGACCACCGGGATATGGTGCTAATGATACCATACAGGGCATTCATTAGCACGAATGAGGACAGAAGCAAAATCCTAGAGCCTGTACAAGTGTATACATTTCAGCTGGAGGTAGGCAGTATCAAACAGATAATGAATAATTGATCCAATAGTAAGAGAGCTGAGATCTGTTACAAGTGAAGCCAAACGAACAGTAGGAGACAAGATGTCACTTCCCGAAGTGCATGTAGACTGGTATCACCCTTTTGCAAAAGTGGTGAACTTCCTTTAGTACACCTACTAAGAGATGGATCCCTTCCTTTCTTAAAGAGACTACATCCTCTTGACGACGTGGACACTTGTAACAAGCTTAATTCTGCAGACATTCAACTGGCACCTACAGCCCTGAATTCCCTTCCAGAAAGATGATGTCAGACCCCACTGAGTGCTTGTTCTAGGTTGGCTAATACCACTTAGAAGTATGGCACGGGGTGAGGTGGTGGTGGTGGGATGAACTGGGAGATTGGGATTGACATATATACACTAATATATAGATATTATAAATATAGATATAGATATATATAGATAACTAATAAGAACCTGCTGTATAGAAATAAATAAATAAAATAAAATTTTTTAAAAAAGAAGTATGGCACAATAGTCTCCTCTAAGCCATGTCAGCCATTCTTGGTCATGGTGCTGCATGGCCCTCTGTGTTCTGGGCTCCTACTTACAACAAAGAGGATATTCAGCAATTTTAGGTCATAGTCCCTCATTAAGAAGTTAAAGATCTGGTTCAGGGCCAAACCGCTGGCTTCACATTTGAATCACCTGGGGAATTTTTGAAAAACAACCAGAGTCTAGCTAGGGTCTGGATATGAATATTTTTTAGAGCTCCCAGAAGAATCTAATGTGCAGCCAGGGTTATGAATGCTTGTCCAACTGAAGCATTACACACAAACAGCAAAGAAATACAGGCAAAATAGAGTAAAAGCACAGCGTGCTACATATAACACTGCCAATGCAAGTCAAACCATGAAAAAGCATGCTAAGTCAACTCATTCTTTGTTTAACAAAACTGAAAACCTAACTGAAGCCAAAAATGAACTTAAGTTTACAATATAACTGTAACTGTATTAAGTCAGTCGGTTTGGGCCTGACTGCAGTTCTCCACGATTGGCAGAGTTCAGGAATTATCAGTCCCTTCCTTAGTGTACAGGCTAGTTAGCGCTGTGCTAACACACCCAAAACTCCTCAGCGGCTTAAAGCAATGAAGTTTATTTCTTACTCCTGCTTCATGTCTGTCACAGGTCAATGGGAGCTTTGCTCTTCTTGGTCCTTAGTTCAGGACCCTGAGTGACAGAGTAGCCACTGTTTGGAACCTTCCTAGGAGAGAGAGCATCGTGTTCCATGTGACAGTTTTAAAGCTTCCACTGGGATGTTACACAGATCACTTCTCCTATTTCTTTGACCAAAGCAAGTCATACGGCCACCCACACCTGACATCAATCCTACCACATGCCTAAACAAAAAACTAGAAATATTTGGTGAGCAACAAAACTAACTACAGCACATTGCTAGAGTTGGCTTAATGCACTAGGGAGGTTTAGACAAACCTCTGTCCTTTGTGGAATTTTTCTATTTCTTTATAATAGCTAAAAGTTATTGAGCACTTATTATGTGCAAGAGGCTGCAATAAGGATAAGACAGGTACATTGTGTATGAATATTCATAGTAACCATACAGATAGGTACTCTTACCATTACCATCTTACAAGTAAGTAAACTGAGGCTAAAAGCAGTGAAGTAATTTTCCCAAGGTCACAGAGCTTGGAATGAGCTGTTGAGTTAGAATTGAGTGGCTCCAGAGCCAGCCTACTTGTAGAGTAGCCAACTGTCCAGTTTGCTCAGGACTAAGTGGTTTCCTGGGATGTGGGACTTTCAATGCTAAATTAAAGAGAGTCGTGGGCAAACCTACTCGTAACAGTTACATTACCCTCTTATTGATCAGGCTTATAATAAATGACAAAGCTTACTATTTTCCAAATCAGGGAAAAACTCTGAAACCTGCTAATCCCTGGGTAACATAGCACAACACAGAACAGTTCCTACCTTTTAGAAAAATGATTCCAAATTTGTTTTTAATTTTTGTTTTTTGGGTTGTGGTTGTATTAACATATTGGCATCCCATCATGGATAAACCTATGAATCTCCATGCCAAGAAACCTTCAATTGTATGTACTCATTTAACCCAGGCTTCCATGGACCACCTAGACCTACAAACAAATGCTACCACAACCTTGGGGACAATCACAAAGTGATTGATTCTACCCTAATCTCCCTATCCTGACCTCTGATGTCCTGGAAGCCCTGAGTGGTTCATATCCCTTCTTAGCCACAGTTTCCACTTTTCTGCAGCCATTGTCATTGTTGTCAATTCTCCTACAGTTGCCATTATTGAAGGCTAATGACAAACTTCTGCTCATTAACCAACCAGCATACGTCAAGCAGACGGCTAGACCCTTCACATAGTATCTCATACCTTCCCTGACCAAGCAGTTTGGGTTAATTAATTTTCCAACATACTCAAAGGGCTCACTCTACCTACTTTCTGAAAAGGGTTTCTCTTCTTTTCCAGACCTGTGACAGCCTGTTTGCTTGCCTATATATCCCACATATGCAGCAGGAGAGTGGGACTAGGCTTTTCTCCATTATTCTCTCCCCAAACATCTCTCTTTCTCCATCTATTACAAAGCAGGACACTCTTAGAGGCAGTCCACTTAGAGGCAGGCTGACACTGAACCAGACTGCCTGATTTCAAATCCTGATTCTGTCACTTATTGGCTGTAGAACCCTAGGCAAATTTCTTAGCCTCTCTATGCAAGCATTTCCTCACCTGTAAAATAGGAATAGGGACTTCCCTGTTGGTCCAGCAGTTAAGACTCCAAACTCCCAAAGCAGGGAGCCCGGGTTTGATCCCTGGTCAGGGAACTAGATCCTGCATGCCACAACTAAAGACCTGGAGCAGCCAAATAAATAATTTTTAACTAATTAATTAGGGATAATAATAGTACCTCCCTCAGAGAGCTGTTGTGAAGATTAAATGTGTTACTAAATATAAAATGTTTAGAACAGAACCCGGCATCAATGACCAGTCATCCTGGTTTTTCTGAGATTGAGCGGGTCCTAGGATGCAGAATTTTCAGTGCTAAAACTGAGAAAGTCCCAGGCAAACCAGGATGATTTGGTTGCCCTACCTGGCACACAGTAAGTAGTGTAAACATGTTAGATTTTTTCGGTTGATATAGTTGGTGACACTGGTTCCTTTGGACTTATAACTGGATTGTTACATATCTCCCATTTCTGTCTTTTCAAAAGTCAAGTCATTTAAGCAAGCAGGATGCATACCACCGAAACTGCTCAGCCTGGAACCAGGACTTACTATGGATTCTTTTGTCTTCAAACTTATCATTTGAAATAGAGGCCTGAATCATGTCTGTATCATCTTCCCCAGGGTTTTCACATTACCATCACAAACTCACTTCTCATCGGTTTACTTTCTCTTAAAGCCTGCTTGTTCCAAATGGGGCTCCCTTCTTATTGGCGCATTTGTTTCATCTTGTTTAATGAGGCAAATTTTTGTAACACCAGGAGGTAAAACATCACTGCTGTCAAGAGTGCCCAACATTATTTGGCTTCCCATCACAGTGCTTGCTATGCATAAACAAAAAGCATTTCTTCCCCTTTCCTCATCGCTCAAAGCTACGTAATCACAAACAGAATATTAAGAATATCTCTTATGCACTGGCCCAAGCTTATATAGATAACGCACGTGTGACACAATTAAAAAGTAATGTGAACTTTCACAAATACAACAGAACTTATCATTCCACAGTGAGGTTGTCACCACTGAAGGAGATAATAGGGAGTATAAGAAAGAGTAGAACTGTAGTGCCAGATAAATCCCAATTCTACACTAGTTCGAAAGGATTTTTTTTTTTTTTTTTTTTTTTTTTTTTGCGGTACGCGGGCCTCTCACTGTTCTGGCCTCTCCCGTTGCGGAGCACAGGCTCCGGACGCGCAGTCTCAGCGACCATGGCTCACGGGCCCAGCCGCTCCGCGGCATGTGAGATCCTCCCGGACCCTTCCAGACCGGGGCACTAACCCACGCCCCCTGCATCGGCAGACGGACTCCCAACCACTGCGCCACCAGGGAAGCCCGGGATTTAAATCACTTAAACATTTTGATTCTGCTTCCTCATCTGGATGACAGGGATATTACCTGCTTATTAGGACTTTGGTGAAGATTAAATAAAAGTGATTTATGTTAAAAACTGAGCTTGCTTCTTCCGGTTTCTAAATCTAAGTTATCCTGGGGTGGAAGAGGAGGCACACAGCCATTCCACAGAGGATGCTGCTACACAGAATACTTTGGAATTGCTTACGCCACATCTCTGTAAATTTCTCAACTAACAAAAATTCACTCCGAGTCAAGTTTGATGAATAAAGTGAGTGAGCCAAGCAGGGCAACACCATCAGTAGTGATGCCAAAAGCTCAGCCTCTCTGTACGCTGGTGCTGAATTGAATCTCAGAGACAGGAGACAGAGTTTTGGGTGAAGTAGAAAAGAATAACTTTATTGCTTTGCCAGGCAAAGGGGGACACAGAGGGCTCCTGCCCTAGAAAACTACGTCCCAACCCAGGAGGATTTGATGAAGAGTTTTATAGCAATAATTCAAGAGTGGGGTTGCTGATGAGATTAGGGTGTGTGTAGGGTCTGTCCTCCTTTAATCTGGCCTCAGGTAATTTTTTTTTTTTTTAATTTATATATGTATTTTTGGTCGCATTGAGTCGTTGACTTTACGCGGGCTTTCTCTAGTTGCGACGATCAGGGGCTAGTCTTCGTTGCGGTGCATGGGCTTCTCATTGCGGTGGCTTCTCTTGTTGCGGAGAACGAGCTCTAGGAGTGCGGGCTTCAGTAGTTGTGGCACGTGGGCTCAGTAGTTATGGCTCATGGGCTTAGTTGCTCTGTGGCATGTGGGATCTTCCCGGACCAGGGATCGAACCCGTGTCCCCTGCATTGGCAGGCAGACTCTTAACCACTGCACCATTAGGGAAGTCTCTCAGGCAATATTCTTGATGAACTTCTCTGGTTCCTTTATCCGGCCTCAGGTGGTCTTCTCTGGCATGGAGAATGCTGAATCTTCCATTTGTTGGCTTTTAGTTCTATAAAACGGCTTAAAGATATTGTTATGTGTGTCCCTTGAGGTGGAACCAGGATGCTGCCCCAAGGCTGTACTATTTTTTCTTGGCTGTTCTTCCCTTGATTCTGTATCCCTTCCCTTCCGGAATTAGCAACTGTTTGAATCTGCCCTTTGGAACTCAGGAAAGGTCATGGAGGCTGAACAGAAAGGCTCCCCATGCCCAGGAGCCCCTACAGGGTCCTGCTCTTTAAGTAGTAAAAATGTAACTACAGTAATATGGAGTACCCCTAACCACTTCCGGTTTGGTGCTACTCAACTGGAATCAATTTTTGCACAATCTCTTATATTTTTTAATATGCCTCGGTTTATCTTTTAACACCCTGGTGTCCAAAGAGGGAACCAAAGGAGACCCCCAATGGCCCCCAAGAGCAATGAGCAGCCAGGTGTAGGACCTCATGAGCCCCTTGATCTCACTGTCTCTGGAGATGATAGCTAAGTCCCTCCAGGATCCTAGATCCAAGCTCCACAGCTTTTGCATTATGCTCAGACTTTGTCTGAGCATTTCTTTTTCTGGACTGGGTCCAGAACCTGGCCAGAGTTAGACTGGGTCTGGGGTTGGACTAAGTTCAACTTAGAAACTGGACATGATCTGGACTGGATCCAGCTTAAACCTGGACTGGGTACAGCGTGCGGCCTCAGGTGAATAAAATTATTTTGAGGCTAAACAAGTAGGTTAACTTTACCAAAGATAATCTTGAATTACAGTGTCTACAGTAGAGAACTTTTAACCATCTTAGGTAGGCTTATCCATTTACACAGGTGTCCTCGAGACAAAGGAGTTTCACTCAGGCACTTGCTAAAAAGAATAAAGGGGAAATTATTTTTCCTCCTTTACAGTTTCTGGTGACCAGGATGCGACCTGCAGATGGGATCCTGGGAAAATTGCAGAAGCTGGCAAAGGGTGAGAATCCTCACCAAAGTCAGCTCCCCCGGATCTCTCTGTGGTGCCTGGTCAAAAGAGGAAGCTAAAATTTTACGTAGTTCCTTCTTTTCCAAATTTAGATTGGCAGGGGAAATCATTGATTATTGATCCTTTCTCTCCCAGGGGCAGCTATTGTCTTCCTGTCTCATTTTGTGTCCTGAGAGGTTGGCTTGGCAACCATCAGGTTGCAGGACCCCAAAATATGGCCAGACAGAACTGTGAGTTGCACTCCATTTGCAGCTAGGGTCCTACCGACCGTTCCCAGCTCTCAGGGGAATTGTCTAAGTCTTTCATTCTTTTGGTTATCTTTGGGAGTGGCTCTAGATCTTGGAAGGGTAATATCTTTTGCACCCTCGTTGGGGACCCCTCTTGCGTCCATGGGGTTGTTCAATACTTCGGAATATTTACTGCTATTCAAGAGGTGTTTTTTTTTTTTTTTAAGTAGCTCTATGGTCAGAAGTTGATCTAATTGGAAGCTGACATTCAGAGCCTGATAAGAACTGTTTTGTAGACCTTCTCGCCTAATCTAAAATGAAACTATGTACCCAAAGGGAAAGAAAAACATTCTGAAGCCACTGTGGAAGGATTACTAAAACATTCCAAAGAATCACAGCTCTAAATCTAGAACATAGGAATCTTTTGATTTCCATCTTAGTTGGAAAATCTTCTCCCCAATATAAAAGAGGAAATTGAGGGTAATGTGGCTGGACGGTGGGGTCAGCAACTTGAAATTACTTAGGTTGCAACCCAATTCTTTAAGGAATTTTTAAAAATTGTACTTGTCTTACAACTGAGTCTTTACAAGAACAGAAATGCAGTTGTAGCAACAATTCAAAACCTACCTATCTTTTTACCAAACACCCAAACTTCCCTATTTATCTCAAAAGGCTTGCAGATGTTGTAAAAGATCTGAATTTAGGAAACAAAAGCCCTTTTTTGGAGAAACTTACAGCCTTTCCCTGTGCCTTTGAGATGTAAATGTTCTTCCTGGTCTTTAGGAACCCAGAGCCAGCTCTTGAAATGCAATGAGAGATAATTCTTATCAGAGAAAAAAAATTAAGCTATTTGGAAATGAAGTGAATAAAAAGTCTCAAGTTTTTTTCACAAATATTGGTAGTAAAAACTTTAGCCATCTGAGCAGGTAACCTTAACTTATTCTATCTGCCAGAAATACAACCAACCATTCTTTTATAAACTAGAGAGTTTTGCATTGTTGCACCTGTCTCATGGGTAAGATTTTAAAACAAAAACTATAAAATCAATGCATCTGTATATCTTTGTATATATGTTATAGTTGTGTGAAATTTTTCTACCTCTGGATGATATTGCCAAAATTAATTTGTCAAGAGCTCTATTTAATTTACTTAAAGACAAACAAAAACTTACATAAATCAAGTATACTCTCAGAAATATAGAAACTAACCCAAATGTTTTTCAAGTTCACATGATCTAGGATAAAAGCTAAAGTTTATTGGTTTAATTACAATGGGCTTGCCTTTAGAATTATAAGCATTAAATATAATTCTTTTATTCTACCTAGGTTTACTAAAAATCAGATAAGCTCACGTTTTTTCTGTTACAGAATTTGCACCCAAGAAAGATGACTTAGATGATGGTTAGCTGTCTAATGTCTCATGAAATTTTCATGAATGGTCTAAACATTATTATTAAGAACAAGTAAATTAAATAGATGTAAGTAAGTTTATAAATAAACTTTTCAACAATAATTATGCTTTATGTCTACTCAAAAATAATTTCCAAAATCTTTTTGGTAATTTGAAACCTTAAAGTTATACTGAGATAAGTTGAATGATATATATTCATTGACTATCTAGATTATTTCCAAGTACGATAAAATACTGAAATGTTAATTGCTGAACATAGGTTTATCTACTCTTGGCTTCCTTTTACAGATGAAGTAAAGATATATTGGTCTATTAGTAAACGTGTTTTGCGCCACATTGAAAAATTTACTATGAGGAAGAATATACTTCTAGAAGTTGTAAAATATATTTATAAACTTGCCAATCTACAAAATGCTAGTGTAACAAACAGTTCACAATTACTTACTTCTTAGTTTCCACTAGAAATAAAGGATTCTACGATTTAAGAAATCTAATCAATGTGTTTAATTAAAACTACTTAGAAATAATAATGGTGAAAGGAAACAACTATGTATGAAAAGTAGGTAAGGAAAGTAACATGACTGGTTGTTCCAAAATGACAAAGAGAAGAACCATGGGACAAAACCTGAATGGATATCACAGTGAGAAGGCCGCACACCACAACAAAGAGTAGCCCCAACTCCCCACAAACTAGAGAGAGCCCACATGCAGCAACGAAGACTCAACGCAGCCAAAAATAAATAAATAAAATAAATAAATTTATTTAAAACAATTTGTTGTAGGAGTATGGAAAAGGAGTATTGGAAAAGGAGTATTGGAAAAGGAATTTTATGAGTGATCAAACGAACTAAAATTGGAATGGATTTATTTAAGTTTTTAAAGAATAAGTTTTAATAGCAAAAGTACACTGGTGTAAAATTTGAATTTGGTTTTCTCTGTCAAAAGGACAAAGTTTTATTGGACTATTGGTCTGATCTTGATAAGAGATTGTGAAAGTTGTTTTTTTTTCCACGTAATCTACTTGGAAAGCAAAGGTTTTGTGTCTTACCAAAATAATTTATTGTGCTTCATGTTGTCTTTATCAGCCCAGTCTTCTGAATATTAAAAGAATTAAGTTTTGTTCACAAATATGTAACCTTCTGTATTTGCCTTTGAAGTCTTTTATTACCACTTTGGTTAAATAAATAATTTAGTATTATTTTATAATCTCACATCCAACATAGTCAAATGTCCAAACCTTCTGACATTTGACAACTTCCCAAAATCAAATTCTAAATGGAGTCTTTTTTACCTCAGAGCAACTTTGAGATTTTCCAGAAGACCTCTGAAAAACCTCAAAGAATTTGTCTCTCACCTTGTAAAAGAGAGATGTTAAGCTAATGAGATTGATTTTGTATGTTAAATTACATGGGAGCACTGTCAAGTAAGAAGTGATGATAATCCTCCTTATGTTATCTGTATAGGGATATATGTTGTTGACATAGCTATTTCAGAAATTGTCTAAAGTCTTTAGAAATTTGTCAATACTGTCATTGTCCAATTATTATCTAAAATTATTATATGCCACAAAAATAACTAAATTTCTTTGTCAAATGAACTCTCATCAGATCTTCAACCATGGCCATTTTTTAGCCTTTTTTCATTTACATATAGTTACTGTTTTACTCTGATGTATTTTGAGGTACCTAATCTTCAGAGAGATTCATAGAACGGACTTTGACAAATATTCTAGAACTGGGTAAGAATTGGGTAAAACTGGGTAAAACTGAACTGGGTAAGAATTTCCATTAGGAAAAACTGGCTTCAAGCAGAATAATATTAATAATATGGGACTGAATAAACTGATGAGGATGATTATGAATTTTTTACAACTTTTGCTTTGAAACATTACTGGTTCCTTAATGTTTTGTTTTTCCAGATTTAAGGAAAATTTTTTCTTTTTTCTCTTAAGATATCTATGACTTACAGTAATTTTATAAAGTACACCTCTGTAAACAGAACTGAAATATTTAATTTTTCTCCCTACCTAATCCCTCCAGAATACAGAAATTTATTGAGTATTTTTCTTTTCATAGCAATATAGTTGTTTGCATAACTTCAATAAGGATCTGGTCTCCTTGTAACAAGACATGATTGGAAACATTGGTTATATTACCAAGGCTTTGACTGGAATATCATATTTGAGAATTCCATAAAATCAGATATGACCAAACAGTTTTAAGGAACTAAGGTTGACTTTAAGGAGCCAATAAAACTTATGAAAAATTCCAGCAAAGCAGATTTAAAATGAGTATACATGGTCAATCACTATTCTTGCTACATTTACATAAATAAGCAGGCCAAATTTAATGAGACTAGACTTATTTTGCAAACAAATTAGTCTTGCTGTGATTATCTTTGATAGAAATGAGGGTGTTTGTAAAAAACAAAACTTATGTTTCAGTAGAAAATTATAACACAACCTTGTGGATATCAGATTCTAGTTCCATTTATTGTCTTTGAGGTTTTGTTATATATCTATAAACCAAACTAGATCCTGAATTCTTCTAGTATCCTCAATTAACTGGCTACAACTCTCCAGACTAACATTTCCAATTTTCTCCCACCCTTTTTGAATTGGAATCACTAAGAACAAAGACTGCCCTTTAACCTCCCTGGCAGGGACCATACCAGGTACCCCTCACTGTCCAGAAGGCAGCCGAACTTCAGGGACTTGAACCTTGGGTCCACTTCCCCTAATTAAAATGGGCTCCTCTAGACTCTTGGAACTACACACTAGCTGGAGATCTAAAATTAAAATCGTCTAGGGAGGTTCCTCCCCAGAAGCAGATGGCATTCTCAGGTAGACAGCTCTCCCAAACTCAGAGATCAAGATCTTCATCTCCAATATAAAACTTTATTCCTTTGCCTTTTCACTACTTGGTTTTTCTCTCTGTTAGCGCACGGGAAGACAGAGCTCCTTAACTTTGGCAAATGTTGCTTAATTTACTGCTAAGCCCATAGCTGAACAACAAAAGTGCCTATATTTTCTTGCTAAGGTGGTTTTAGATAATAGGATTGCTTTAGATTACTTCTTGGCTGAACAAAGAGGAGTCTGTGCCATAGCAAATACTTTCTGCTTTACCTGGATCAACACCTGTGGTATTGTAGCAAAGAGAGGAAATAAACAAATAAACCGCTTGGCTAAATCAGACTGTTGCCCCTTCAGGTATATTCTTTGATTTATTTGATACCAACTGGTTTGGTTCACGGGGGCCCTGGCTAAGGAGTATACATCATTCTCTTGGTATTATCTTCCTAATAGCTATCATTGTAGTCTCCCTGGTGCACTATGCTCTCTCAAAAGTCTTAAATGCATGTCCACAGCCACCAGTAGTACACTAGATGGTCTCACAATGCTTGGAGAAACAGAAACAAGATGAACAGCAGAAACAATCTCTTCCACAGATCTGACATCGTAACCTATGAGTTTCACAATGAGACAAGAACAACTTAACTCTGATGGTGACTGAGAGTAGCGCTAATACTAAATTTTTGGTCAATATCTCATGTAACAGAGGATGACCAAAATGGGGGAATTGTTAAATTAATTCAACACGGAGGCCACTTCTCCCTCTTCCCTAGAAAATTATCTCCCTGAGCTCCTAACCACTTTCGGTTTGGCACTGCCCAATTCCAATTGACTTTTTTGCTCAAATAAACTCTTAAAATTTTGAAAAATAAATAAAGTAATAAGGCAAAACAGGTCATAAACTAACTTTGAAGCAATTCTGATAGAGGGGTTTTAAAAACATTTTGAAAAATAGATTTTTTTCAAATTTGTTTACAGCTTCCCAAGGTAATCCCTTAAAATAGCAACCCTAAACTGAATGATTGCTTCTATATTCATTAAAAAAAATCACATTTATTCTCATCTGTTTTATATAATTAAAATTAATTCTAGTTTCAGACACCAATTTAGATATTCTAATCACCATTGATGCTTGATATGTCATAAACCAAATCTGAAAATTATTGCTTGTATCTGCTAATCCCAAGAAATAATTTTCAGTTTTGGTTTATTTAGCAGATGCAAACTGGTATACATAGAATGGATAAACAACAAGGTGCTACTTATAGCACAGGGAACTATGTTCAATATCCTGTGATAAACCATAATGGAAAAGAATATGACAAAGAGTGTATATACATGTATAACTGAGTCACTCTGCTGTACAGCAGTAATTAACACAACATTGTAATTCAATTATACTTCAATAAAAAATAAATTTTAAAAAAATCTACAAAAAAAGAAAGTCATTTCTTGTTATGTACATTCTTCAGGGTTTATATAACAAGGAATAAGGTTGTATATATTACACATATGATACTCTTGATGATGGTTACATAAAGGGCAGATTTCCATAGTCAGAATGAAGAACAGATTTGAGTTTCACATCTTGACATTAAGGATAAAATACATAAACTTGTTAAAAATCTTTTGGTTTCAGTGTGACTAAATAATATGCTTGCATCAACATTTATTCACTTTGCTGTGAATTCTTGGCCTCATTGTACATTATCAGAAACATGAGACATGCTCCCAGTTTTCTTATTTCTCAAAGTAAGAGGTTTTACTCCCAGTACTGACTGCCATAACTGTCTCAAAGAAAACAATATGCCCTTAGCCACAAAGATAAATTATAGAAGAACCAAAAAAAAAAAAAAAAAGTTAGGTTTACTGATTTAAGAGGCACTTGGTGAGCTTTCAGACCTCAATTAACGCTGTGATTTGAGAAAAAGAAAATGAATTTTCCAAGCAATTAGGTGGTAATAGATCTAATTGGGGGGAAAGAAACAGGTATATTTAACTTTGACAAGTGGCTGCTGTGCATGTGTTATATAACCTCTTTTGATAAGTATTTTTGCTCCAAATACCTTTTTTAATTATCTGAAAATGCCTTTTGCAGGGAATTATAAAGAGTAACAACCACAAAGGAGACAGGCATTCTGCCCTACTGAGTCAACAGCATTCACTTTTCTAAAAACATCTCACATTAATTTCATAATACTCACTTTAAAAGGTCCAAAAATATGTGCTTACCAATAAACCATATGGTCTCAGAAGGATATTTTATAAGAAAATGTGTCAGCTTTCATAAATTTCCACAGGGGACCCTTTTCCTTTTGAAAGAAGAAAATCTGACATTGAAAACACAGTGGAATTTGAGCATGAAAGAGACTTTTCAGCAGCATGAGAATGCAATAGAATCCAACAAAATCAGTACACTTTATATTAAAGTAAGGCCCTGTGTTCAGCTCATTCGTGGGACAAAAGAACAAACCATTGGTTACAGTGATGTAGTACAGGTATTCAAATTAATGGAGATTGAAGTTCCTCATTTACTTATTGTTAAAGGACAAGCTAAAATCGATTCATCTGAAAACAGAGCCACATTGCTATACCTTATTCCTTAGGTAAAAATCTTTCTTTAAGCTCTTTTTTTCACAGTGTGCAATGTTCTTCATTATTTAACCCTACTTTTTTCCCTGCCAATTCTCTAGAGTGCCAAAATGTGTCCTACAAAGCTTCACAAGGAGGAAATCCTCCATCCACTAGTTCTGTATGAGCAGAAAATAAATTCTCTGAGCTTTGTTGCCTGCCTCTTCCAGACGCCAGAAGCCTGACCTCTCTAACCTACAGAATAGCAAAATGAGTTGGCTTTAGGGTACAGAAAATATTTCAAGCTAATCAACTGAATGAGGTTTCTCTAAAAGAAGGCATAAAATTAAAACACATAACGGTTACACCTAAAACTTGGCTGGAGACAAAAGAAGTTTAATGTCTTCTTTGCTGGGGTTGGAATAATTGTTCACAAAATAGGAATGCTGAGGTCATACAACCAATTAATCAATGAGTAATCAGTGGGACAACAGCCAACCCATTCAGTCACTTTAACCACATTGATAATGAATATTGATTTCTAAAATCAAATCTTTCAGAAGTTGATCATCTGTTTACTCAGATGACAAAACCAATGGGTCAGTTCCACTGCCTATCCGGCCCCTTATGTGGTAAAATCTGAAGAGTGCTTGCCGTTGTCTGAGACTGAAGCATAATGATATTGGTGCTAACAGAAAAGCAGAAGCTCTCCTAACCCCAGGAGCCCTAACCCCAAGAGAGGAAGCAAGGGGGCTATAAGAGAAGCAGAGGATACACCCAGCTCAAGAAAAGCTGGGACAGGACATCAGTGCCACAGAATTGGGCAGGAGAAAGCAGCACAAGTCATGTGGCCAAAGTAACACAGGGTCGAGCTAAAAGCACTAACACCTAATTAGTCATAACTACAACTGCCATATGTTGAGCACAGATATTTGCCAGGAATTGTGTTTATCTCAGCAAATCTTGGCAGCATGTTTTGATAGTTTCTATCTCCCTGTTAGGGAGAGGGAAACTGAGACTCAGAAAGCCAGTGGTGGAATCAGAAACAAATCCAGGCAATATAACTTCACAGCCCATGCTTCTGCCAGAAGCCCTCAGGAGCACTGGCTGAAGTGAGGAAATGGCAAACATGAGCAGGGAAACCGAAATGAATCAGCCAAACATCAAGAGAGGGGCAAAAGGAGTCAGTGGACAAATGTTTAAGAGGTTGAGCCGCACAGCCAGGACCAGCAGGTAGGTGTGTGATGCTGCTTTGGAAGCCTGTGCTCAGCCTCATCCAGCAGCTGTGACCTGTCCCTCTTTAATCACTTGTAATTACAAACCACCATCAGACAGGGATGACTAGAAATAGCCATCTTGGTAAGCGTGGATCATTCAAGAACACATTCTGCAGGTCAAATAGAACTCTTTCATTTCTCCTCATTAAAAAAAAAAATTATCGAAAATCTTGCTTTGACAAGAGCGTACCAACATGTGGAATATCATGCCTTCATCTGAGGTCTCAAAACATTTCATAAACACTCTTACAGTGGCCCTCAAAGAAGAATCCTTTTTATTCAGTGCCCTGTAGGGTTGGAATATTAGAGAAGAATCCAGTATCTTCCTACAACCCTTCAGGGTATCTTGTACTTTCACCTAAGCTAGAGAGAAGACAGTGATGATTTCGAAATTAGAATCCCACAGCTTGTTTTGCAGGGATTACACATACTTCTAGAACCTCCGAAGGATGTGTTGCTTACTGTGAATCAAGGAATCAGTGGCAGAGTGTATGGGGCCTACCAGATTAATCGCATTGCCTGCACTGATTTGTTAAGCAACTAGAACATGTGCCTTATAAAGTCCTATACCCATTACGCCATGCTGGTAAATAGCCAGCTTTAATCTTCAGTATATTTAAATTGTTGCCATTGTATTATATTGTCCTCAGTGGATCCATGCATTTCTGCTTATAATTCTTCTATTTCTAGAAGTGTGGTTTGTAAAGAAATAGATCTGACCAGTAAAACCCATAATATGGAATTGATTCTCTTTACTAAATATATTTATGGCACTTTATATTTACAAAGGATTCTGTTGTTGCTGCTGCTGGTTGCATTTTCAATGGATCTATTTAGGTAAGTGTGGCTATTTTCATCTTACTCTGGAAGGCTAAAGATCACGTTGCTACAATTTACCCACTAAACTGGAGACCAAAACAATAGAAGTCTGCTGATACCCAACACAATGTTAGGCTCATTTTTTCTTTCACTGAGGCAAAAGGTAAAGAAATATAGACAATTAACAATTTCCATTTAACTAATGACTATAGATATATAGGCTGAATGATTCAGACCAAACACTTCCCTAATTCTCATTTTATATCAGTACTAGTATTTCTGGCAAGAATTACTCATTAAATAGCATATGTACTGATATTTTAACTTGTCTTCAGTCATGAAGGTTTGGGTACACACATGGTATAGAACAAGCACTGTAATTAGCTCTAGGGGGCTCTAAGGGCAAGCACAGAACAAAAGGCCCAGCCCACTTCAAGTGACTTCAAGTGTGCCCAGAAAGACACAACATACACACACAAAGTGTCGTGAGAAACCAATATACCCAAAGATGTGGGGCAATATTCATGTCAAACCCTAATAAATATATCCAACTGCAGGGCTGAGAAAACTTACTGAGCCACAGTCAACAGCCACCTGGTTTCAAACAATACTGAGCCAAACCAAATTCCAGCATAACAAACAAATAGGTAACATTCTTTACTTTGCTGCAATAGTATGTGATAGCATAAACTGAGTGAATACATGCTAAAACAATGGTTCTCAAAGTGTGGTCCCAGACCCACAGCATCAGCACTACCTGGCACTTGTTAGAAGTACATATTCTCAGGCCCTTTCCCAGACTTACCAAACCAGGAACTCTGGGGGAAGAAGCCTACAATCTGTTTGCAGAACTTTTCCAGGGGATTCTGATGCACACGAAAGAAAAGTCATCCGCTTCAGGTCCAATGAGATCAGGAATGTTTCTTGAAGGAAAAGAACATTTAATCAGACTTGACAAGAATTAGAAGGTTTGCCTGAACTACAAGCAAGACCAGAAAAACAGATTAAATATTTACCTTTTCAAAGAAGTTTAGGCTCTGTTTAAATGCTAAACCTTATCATGCAACTACTTTGGCGGATCTATTGAATATTTTCCACTGATGTTGCAGCCTCAAAAATATACACTTCCCACCCAGCTATCTTAAAAAAAAATTGATAATCACCTCAAAATATTTGAGAATATACATGCTATCATTTAAGATGAAATGTGAAGTATTTCCCTTCACTGATAATTGTTATGTCTTTTCTTTGTCCATTTCATAAACCGTACGTTTAGCTCAAAGATGAAATCTGCAGAAAATTTACAAACTATAAAGAGGCTGAAATTAATGTGAATACGAATCCACAAAGATTACTAAATTCTAGTCAAGATTTTTTTTTAAAGTTCTTATTTTTTTTGCTACAGATTACAGTTTTTCTTAATACAAATACGCTATATTTTTCATTAGGCTCCATTGCATAACAATCTTAGTGCTCTACTTCCTCCTTGTGGTGAAAATTAGAATTTTACTATTTTTGAAATCTAAAGGTTGACAGTGAACAACAGCAAAGGCTTATTTATACCCAGTATCAAGTTTAAACAGAAATTGACAGATTCAATCATCTCATTGTTTCTGAGTATCATCCAAATGCCTATCTTTTTGAAAAACCTAATAGTTGGTAGGATTTGTTCTTTTCCTTATCTAGATGCAGACGAAAACAACTGATGGGAGTAGCCAGTCAATAAATTTTTTCAAACAACATTCAACTGTTAGTTTTTTTAGAGTGCCCGAAAAAAGAAATTCAATACATCAGAATAATGTGATTGTTACTGCTAAAAATAAAGTCGCTAAAACTACACAGAGAATTTGTGGTGGGCTTCTCACCATTTATTTTGTAAATACTGTGCTACTTAATGGATAACTATCACTAGAAGAAAAAAAAAATCCCAGTTTGATCAAAATTTCATTGTAAAATCTAAAATTTGCAGCTCTAGAGTTGACTGCTCAGTGGTGCCAGATTGTGTCACCACAGCAACACATTTCAGTCACCCATGAGGATGTACTTGGGTTGAATTACTGGTGTTATGAGTGTGGTATCAAGACTGACAACTTAAAAATACAAAACCCCTGGGCTTCCCTGGTGGCGCAGTGGTTGAGAGTCCGCCTGCCGATGCAGGGGACACGGGTTCGTGCCCCGGTCCGGGAAGATCCCACATGCCGTGGAGTGGCTGGGCCCGTGAGCCATGGCTGCTGAGCCTGCGCGTCCGGAGCCTGTGCTCTGCAACGGTAGAGGCCACAACAGTGAGAGGCCCGCGTAGAGCAAAAAAAAAAAAAATACAAAACCCCTCGAAAGTAAAAAAAAAAAGGAGAAATGACAATTTCAACACCTAACTACGTTTGCATCCATAATAGGTCAAGTTCTCAACTCCTATACGGTGTCTGTGTGATAATCTCAGGAACATTGATTATGTGGCCGAATGATGCCGTACTAGAACCATGCAGGGGTTTCATTAATGAGATGAACTGATTCAACCTCAGTCCAGACGAAACCTGAGAAAAACAACAATGGACTCCACTTTCAAGTAATTCTAGTTGCCTCCATCTTTTCTATATTCAGGATGCTGAGCTAATGAGATACTGAGAAATCTTCTTGTCCTTCAAGGACCAGCTCAAATGCCAGAGTGTCTCTAAAGCTAGACAGAATTAGTTCTTCCTCTTCAATGATACAATAGCAATTTATTCCTATAGCTAAGAATGCACTTCACACATTGTTTTAAAATTATCGTGTGCCCATCTGTCTTCCTCGCTAGACTGTGCACTCTCTAAGGAGAGAAACCACAACTTAATCATGTAGAATCACTAACATCTAGCATAGTGTCTGGCAAATAGTAGACACTCAATAAACGTTTGCTAAATGAATTGAATAAATAAGGGTGGATGGTGTTATACAAAGGAGTTGAAAGTATAATCATTGCCCTCGATTAGTTTATGGTTTATCTGCGTAGGCTCTCTAAGTGTATATTGACCGGTTTGGTCTTTGTATGATGGTAAAAAGTGTGATCTCTTCTGGGGTTAAGGAGAGCTAAGAGAGGAGAGAATTTTGTTAGCTAAATGCCATTCAAACCAGCTTTTCCAGCTTTTCTTCCACTAGCCCTTCCCTTAAAGCACAGAACTTGTTTGCAGCCAAAGGAAACTGGGCCCCTTTTCTTGATCAGTGTTATTTCCCTCTCTCCACAATAGCTGTATGGCCCCACACTAAGGTTGCACATGTTCAGAATCAGGAAATGGTCAATAAAGTACACTTTCAAAGATATGAAGAAGACCCCCATTGTCCAGTAATATTTTCCCCCCTACTATGTTAGCTAAATCCCACCAAAAGAGTTGATTCCATTGTGCTACAAATTGCTCTACCATTTAAAAATGCACTTTCGCCTTGGAAGAGCAGTCCACCCAGTTCTTAGCACCTTGGTGTGTGTTGGTGTTTATTAAACTACCTTTTGTCTGCTCTGACAAGACCTGAGAAAGAGAAGCAGGATTATGGGTACTTAATAAGGGAAGTGAAGTGCTGAGGGGTGAGAATGAACATAAATGCTCTGACAGTGAAGTGAGGAAGCCCTACCATTCTAGACCCCTGCATTCCTGGGGCTGCTCAGGGACCCATGAAGGTGGCCTTCCTGTATACTTGTTACTATTACCTATCCACCCACAGTTTATGACTACTATGCTTCCCCTTCGAAGTGACAGCTAATTAATTTGAGAAAAATCATTCCTGGGAGTACTATGAACCCTCAGAATCTTCTTCCTTCCCAAGTAACATATGCTAGCCTACATGATGTAGACAGGCTGTGCCTAAACCAAAACTAAATGTCATTCCCAGCAAGATGAGTTGAAAGCCCTCATCACCTAGCCTTGGGGCAGAGTAGCCTGACAACAAGAGAGAAGCCAGCTAAAAGCACATAGACACAGAGTAAGGTGCAGAGGGGCAGCTTCACACCACCCTGCTTCCTCCATGAACTAGCAAAGCAGGCATCCAGCACAGCCGGGAAGACAGTGATAAGACATCACGCCCTGAACATCAGCAGATGATAATTCAGTCCTTAAAACTATGCTCTGGGCCAGAGCTTAAATAATGCTAACAACCCTTTATGATCAGTTACATAGATTTTTAAAGCAAGAGGTCGACATCCTCTTTCAGACAGGGTGCCAAGAACAGCCTGAAACACACTGAAAAGGAGTCACCCTGGGCGGATCACCAGATCCAAAACAAGAAGGTCTTAGAATCTAGCGGACATTTGTTGTCATTATTGTTGTCATTGTTATTATCATTGTTTGGCTAAACGAGATTCATTCCCTCTTTCTACTGTTATCCTAATTGCCTTTAGAGGAATGACTTCTTCACCTCTCTGTGAAGTCTTAGTGGAACTGTACCTTACCCTAAGCAGAGATTTGGCACAAAGTCATGGAGTGTGACCCTCTCTCTCTGGACTTTGCACTTTGAGAAGAGTGATTTTTTTTTTTAGTTTAAAAAAATAAAGTTTGGGTCACATTCATTCCAGAAGCAGGGCCTGTAAAAGATGGTCAGATAGTTTCCACTGTCTAGAGACCTACCAGACTGCCCTGGTTTCCGTTTTCACTCTGGGATTGTGTAGAAGCCATCGTATGTCTAAGCCTATACATTCTGTGATGAATCCCTCCAATAAATTCTCTCATTCTCTCTCTTTCTCTCTCTCCCCCTCTCTCTCTCTGTATACATATATATATATATATATATGCATATATATAATAAACCTTTATATATGCTGCATAATATATACGTATATAACTAAATAATGAATCTAGGCATTCTTTTTTTTAAATACATCTTTATTGGAGCATAACTGCTTCACAATGCTGTATTAGTTTCTGTTGTACAACAAAGTGAATCAGCCATATGCATACATATATCCCCGTATCCCCTCCCTCTTGCGTCTCCCTCCCACCCTCCCTATCCCACCCCTCTAGGTCGTCGCAAAGCACCGAGCTGATCTCCCTGTGCTGTGCTGCTGCTAATCTAGGTATTCTTATACTAGAAAACCTATGCCAGGTATCTCACTTGACTGATTAAAGACACCTGTAGTAGGCAGACTCAGGCACACAATTCTGTCTTAGAGCTTATTTTTCTCTGGATATGCCACACGCTACATTTTAATTCTATCAGCTTATTTCCAGCCTCTCATTCTGGATGATCTCTGAGTGAGCCAGGAGACATGAAACAAGCATAAAATGTTGAGCATAATCCTTTTGATCTCATCACTTGAACCTACTGAACTGAGAATTCAACCTCAGTCTCTTAAAAGGTGAAAGGTATTTCTCAGATGAAGTAAAAGAATCAATAAGTGGTACCAAACCTGTAGTCTATCTAATCTCCAACTCTCCCAGTCCCATGGAAAATTATCCTTGGGATTGTGACACTCTGGCTCAGGGTGGATGTGGCTGGCAGCAGATTCACCCTAAAACAAGTCTTTTTGGACCATCACTGGGCTGGGTCACCACTAAGGCTCCCATGCTAGAGTTAAAGAGGCAAGTCCAGTCAGTTCCTACACACCTTAGTCAGTGTGGATTGCCGTAACAAAGTACCACAGACTGCGTGGCTTGACTTATAAACAACAGAAACTTATTTCTCACAGTTCTGGAGGTTGGAAGCCCCAGATCAGGGTGCCAGTATGGATGGGTTCTAGTGACAGCTCTTGTCCAGGCTGCAGACTGCCAACTACTCATTGTATCCTCACGTGGCTAAAAGAGAACAAGGGCCTCTCTTATAGGGACACTCACCCCATTTATGAGGGCTCATGACCTAATTACCTCCCAAAGACTCCACCTCATTATGCTACTACACTGAGGCTTAGGATTTCAACATACGAACTTGGGGGAACACAAACATTCAGTCCACTGCAATGACCCAAACACAGCAGTTCCCAGTTGGAGCTCAGACTCTGTTTTCTGGTCCATCTGCTCCATCCTTCTCAAAAGCAGGGTTCATTTCCATTGACTTGTTTACTCCTAAGCCCCACTCAGAGAAATGAGAGCTTAGTAATTATGAGCAAAAATTAATTTTCTCACAGTTCTTGAGGCTAGAATTTCAAGATCAAGGTGCCATCAGGATTGTTTTCTGGTTGGGCCTGTCTTCCTGGCTTTGGGGGGGCACAATTCAGTCCATAACAGGTGGACCTAACAAAGTACCACAGATTGGAAGGCTTAAACCACAGAAATTTGTTTTCTCACAATTCAGATTGGTTTCTTCTTACTTGACTTATAAATGGCCATCTTCTCTCTGTGACTTCACATGGTCTTTCTTCTGTACATGTTTGTGTCTAAATTTCCTCTTATGAGGAAACCAATCATATTGGACTAGGGCCCACCCTAATTACCTCATTTTAACTTAATCACCTCTTTAAAGATTCTGTCTCCAAACATAGTCATAGTCTGAGGTACTGGGGGTTAGGATGTCAACGTACCAATTTTCATGGGGCACAATTCAGCCCATAACAGTAAAATAATAAGTCAAGAGACTGGGTAAATGTTAAGAATAGGAAAGATGGTGAGAGATTAAAGAGCAACACTTATCAAGGCTGTGTCACAACTCTGACTCTGAGGTTCACAGGTGCCAATGCAGGGAAGGGAACTTGGTCAGTTACAAGACACTCATCATGCTTTGCATATGGATTTGAGTGATGCCATTTCAGAGGCAGTGTGCTTTTGTCATGACTCTAATGCTGGGAGACTCAAGACAGGGAGGAAAACAGAATAGCATCATGGCAGCCCAGTGAGAAATGTATTCTTTGATAGTCACAATTTTATTGATTCCTTCAAAACACTGTCATGGGGGCAGCTATCTGTACTTCATGGTTCTGTGGGGACAAAGAGTGTTTGCAAAGAAACCAACGTTTCATAAATAACATATACTAATGTATGTTTTCAATGGAGTATGTTTCAAAAATTATATTACTTCAGTTGTTTTTAGTAACCTCCCAGAATTAACTAGTTTTAATTTCTCAACTGAATGACAAAATTCATGAGGGATACTTAGATCTATAAAAGCTTTTCATAGTCTCTGGCATGTCCATGTCTCTCAAAGACCATCGCAGCTCAATGGGCCAAAGATGAAAAAGGTCCCGGTACTGGAGCCACAGACTTTAACGTTTGACTCCGTGTCTTGGCAGACCACTTGGATCACCTTTGGGAGGGAACTGGATATTTGGGAGTGAGGAGACATGTAGGCATACAGGAGGATGAATGGTATAGCCTGGCCATAGATCATCAGCCTTTCCAGTCCTATTCAGAGTTAAAGTTTATCTGACAAATTGAAGGGAATTATGGAGTAAGCCTCTTTTTCTACCCACACACAGAAGTTCTGTGTAGTGCTGAAAGGTCATGAACAGTCTGCCTGGGTTTGAATCCCAGAATCACCGTCTATTAAATGTATGATTTAGGGATGTTTCATTAAGCTCTGCATCCTGGTTTCCACATCTGATGAGGAGGAAAACAACTGCACCTACTTGGGGGGGTTATAAGGATTTAGTTAAATATGTAAAGTGCTTACAACAATGCCTGGTATTTAGTAAATGCTATTATCCTTAAATAGTTTCTTAGGCTCTGAAAATTATAGGTTGGTATAATCAAATTTCTGTTAAATTGTTTAACTAGAAATGATAGAATCAGAACAGTTTCAGCCACACGTGCATATTTACACGACCCCAAATGTACTCAACACCGTGATCAAGGTTCATTTAGTCAGCTATGTAATGAAGATCTCCTTATGTTAGTAAAGAGGGACATGAGTTCCTTTGTCAATGCTTCATAAAGACACACCTCTGCAAAACTTCCCTGGTGGCATAGTGGTTAAGAATCTGCCTGCCAACGCAGGGGACACGGGTTCGAGTCCTGGTCCAGGAAGATCCCACATGCCGCGGAGCAACTAAGCCTGTGCACCACAACTACTGAGACCATGTGCTGCAACTACTGAAGCCCGTGCGCCTAGAGCCTGAGCTCCGAAACAAGAGAAGCCACCACAATGAGAATCTCACGCACCACAACAAAGAGAAGCCCCTGCTTGCCACAACTAGAGAAAGCCCAAGCGCAGCAACGAAGACCCAACAACGAAGACCCAACACAGCCAAAAATAAGTAAATTTATTAAAAAAAAAAAAAAAAGACACCTCTTCATTAAAAACCCCGAGAGAACTCTCACCATTTGGAGCTGTTGAAATACTACCTTGCAATTCTGATAGGATTTGCAATCAGCTTTCACTCCACACACAGTTCTTCTCCAACTAGGTATCCTTATTTAAGATTTTTTTTTCCCGGGTGGTGTGTTTGCATTCACTTTTCTCAGTTGTATCCTGTACTTCCTTTTTTTTTTTCTCAAATCTCTGAGCTCCCTTACGTCTTTGTAAACTATCTCCGTCTGTGGTGTTCTCAGCACCATCATTTGGTGCTAGATTGTAAGCCTCATTGGAACATCTTCTCTCTGCCGGATCATTAATGATGCTTTTAAAATTTACATCGAAGGTTCTTCTCAGTCTTTTTCTTGCAAAATGTCTTTCTCTACAAAATGGCACTGGTTGACTTGGTTCTCTTCTTTTGTTGCCTCTCATTCATTCTCATTCTCCCCTTTCCTTTGTCCTTTTAAAAATGAAGGGAAACTTTGTTACCCAAATAGGCTGTTATTTCAGGATGGCTTGTCTCTCAGTATATTCAGTGCAGATATATAATTAGTGTAGAACATATTTGAATGGGATCATTTGTTTTATAAATTACAGCCACGGGCTCATCCGTTTTTGCGGACTTCCTCTTTTTTCTTCCCTAGTACCTAAGGTAATCAGATTTATGCTGCTGCTTATGTTGACTCCCTATTGTTCTTGTGATGTGTGACATCTGTTATTTTACAGTATTTAACTCAGGTGCACTGGCAGCCAGACAGCTACTGGAAATAACAATTAAGGGCATAAATAACACACATCTGCATGAGTTTTGGCACTTAGGTATTAATTCTGCTTGCCACCTTCCAGATTTTTTCTCTTCTGCATTGTGATAAACATTTGATTTTGAAGAGTTTAGCTTTCCTCCCTGTGGAGATTTTGGCATACACTTTATGTAATTGTCTGTTTTTGTGGGTTGGGACGCGTGTGTATTGTGTGCTCTCTGATAATTGAACATTCAGGAAAGAGAGATACTCCCCACCGTATTCTCTTATTGCAGTGCTAGGCTTCCCACCTGAATGGTTTATACAACAACATCAAGCATGACTCATTGGTAATCCCTGCTGATATAAAATTCATATGCCTGTGTGCTTTCTTCTGAAGGCAGCAATTTGCATTTCTGTAGAGGTTTGAAAGGATAGGAGAGGGTTATTATCAGTTATTATCTGCCGACCACCCACAGCACTCACAATGGGGTACAAGAGACAGAAAGGGGAAAGGGCAGCTCTTTCAAATGTATGTGTAACCAGCTCAGAGCCGATGGAAGCATCTTGGTGACACTTTAATTAGCAGCTTCCAGGGTCAGAGGACGCTAAAAATTTTCCTAACATCTACTTCGAGCCCATGGAAACTGTCACTTCACAGACTCACGAGATAAGAAGGCTAGCAGGGAACAGCTGTGAATTCTCTCTGCTTCACCGCTAAGCAAGATGGCCAGCACCACCTCACTCCTACTTTGTACAGCTTGGGGCTGGGATCCATGGATGCCATTGACACCTGCTGGGGGCCACACAAAAGCTTTAAATGTTTATTTCCCCTCCAACAACAACAAAAAGAACAGGAATGAAGGAGGAAGGATCATTTGAGCTCAGATTGAAGGGATGGCAGGGATGGCATTCAGTGGATGGCATTATGATGGCAGAACAAGCCAGATCCATTGGGAAAGAATGGCGCTGAGCAAGGAGCTACTCTGATGGTCAAGTCAGACTAGAATCCTAAGCCCATGCTTCCTAAACTAGCCGTTAGAAAGAACACAAAGTGGCTTTTTATTTTTTCAAAACAAAGCATAGCTTGTAACACCAACAGTACTCTTCCTTAGAACATTCTAATTTTTTTCCCTAAAAGCCTTCCAAATATTTCTAAACGACAGAGCATGAGGTCACAGAGGGTTTTTTTGTTTATTTTTGGAGGATGACAGATGAATGAGAAGGATGAAATAGGTCATGTATAAACTATGCTTTCCAAAGTACACGCGGAAGTCTAGCATCAGAGATGAGTGCAAAACTTTAGGTCTAAAATATGTCACAATATGATAATGTTAAAACAAAAAACCTAGGTATGTAAATATCTGATGACAGGGAAATGGTTTAGCTATGGTCCATCTATAAGGTGGAATTATTAGACAATTACAGAATTATGCTTTCAAGTCATCTTAATGATCTGCAGAAATGCTCACTATATAATGCTAAGTGAAAGAAGCATAACACAAAACTATGATTTTACAGTATGATTTTATTTATAAGTATGTACAGATGTACACACACACACACACACACACACACTCACACTGGAAGGAAACACACCGAACTGTCAATAACACAGTTATATCCAAATGAGAGGATTAGGGATGATTTTTACTTTCTTCTGGATTTTTTTCAATCCTTCCATGACTAATGTATTTTACTACTAAAATCAGGAAATAAGTAAATACGTTAAAATGCCTAGCCTGCCTCAAGAGATAACTCATCAGCAGGACAAATATTCACTTATGTGATAGAAATTTAAGAAGATTTCCATCTTACCCAAAAATCTCTTCCACCAATATTCTGCAGGTACACAAAATTCCTATAATTAGAAATTTATTCAACAACGTATCTTGAGCAGACAGTATATATTTATAATCCTATTTCTTTTTTTGTTTTAAATGAGTATATATTTTAATATCTGTTTACTTATTATTTATTTATATTAGCTATACACACGTTGGGAACTTGACCCAACTCAACTTGTTCACAATCATCAGGTTCTTTTTCATAGAGCTGTAGGCTCTAAAGGTTAGAAGTAGGTGATAGTAATGGACTCTTCTCCCACAACTACCCCGCCAGTGGGTATTTGGTACAATGAAAGCAGGTCTCACATCGACTTTTGCTCAGGAGACAAAAATTTATTAGTTGGCAGGCACACAGTTACACTCAATTCTCTTAGCTCAAAGAAGTGCCCACAAGACAGAATAAAATCCTCAACCTAGAGTGCCAGGCAAATGGTATAGGATTGCACTTAAATTCTTATTCCCTATTCATCAAGGGCAGGAGGGCCTATATAATATTTCTAATCAATTCACATGTCTTGAACACTAACAGTCTTACTAAGGAAATATTATTTCTAATATCCATCGTACTAAAAATAAATAACTGGAGAGCTAGTTCCTCCAGAGTGGGGCCTTCTGATTAGTCTTTCAGTTGTAACTGACCATTCCTTGAAAGTTTACCTTGATTAGGGTATGTCAAAGATTAACTAATCAGCCCTAAGGTATTGATTAAAGCTTAAACACAGGCACACTTAACTAATTTATAATAAATTACAGATCATATAATGATATGCATTTACCAAAAAAGAAAAAAAAAGTCTGAAAACAATAACCAGCAAATTATTATTAGTGATTTTCTCCAAAAAGAATGGAATTAAGAATAGGGGAGGGGCTTCCCTGGTGGCACAGTGGTTGAGAGTCCGCCTGCCGATGCAGGGGACACGGGTTCATGCCCCGGTCCGGGAAGATCCCACATGCCGCGGAGCGGCTGGTTCCGTGAGCCATGGCCGCTGAGCCTGCGCGTCCGGAGCCTGTGCTCCGCAATGGGAGAGGCCACAACAGCGAAAGGCCCGCGTACCGCAAAAAAAAAAAAAAAAAGAAGAATAGGGGGCATTTTTCTTGATACTCCTCTGTATTCCTTGAAGTTTACAAAAGCAAATATTACTTTTATAATATATTAATACTAATAACAAATTTTAAAGGATGGGATAAAGGATAACAGATTTATTCATCTGAATTAAAGATTTACCTCTGTTTACCTTCAAAAGTGCACGGCAGTCTGCTGGAAGTTTGCAAAAGCACAGGATGAACAAGGCATGTAGAAAGTGTATTCTGCTGGGAATTTCAGATGGGCTAGAGCATTAAGTAACCTAAACGATAACTAATTTAAAATAGACCTTTTAAGCACTTCCCCTCCAGCCTTTCTTCCCCCAACCCTACACCCCTGCCTCCCACCTGTCCCTCAGCCCCATTAGAGATATTTATTCACTTTAGTAAATTTAGGATCTTAGTGGAAACATTTGAGAAATTATACACTTCGTTATTATCATCCCTTAGTACTTGGTGTGAATTAATATATCAGGTTATCATGATCAAACAGTTACCCGCAAGGGCCATGGAATAACTGAGCAAAGGATGTAACTGGTGGCAGGTGGCGGCTGAGGAAGTTGAGGAGGAAATGGGTGAAATGGGACTAGAGCTCTGAAAAGGTGTACTTTCAGGGCTGAATCGGAGGAGTGAAGCAGAAAGGTCAGGGAGCATTAGCACCAAAAAATTTTAGATCACAATTTATCCCTCCCCAGGAAAAATATAGACATAAATTCAGCAGCTATGTCAGCCATAAGATTTGCTGCCAATGGATATACATCTGTCAGCTTATTTGCATCAAGGAAAAGAGCCGAAACTATAATCTGTGTTCATGATAAATGGAGATTTGGAAGACATTTACTTTATCCTGCCTGTTGCTTACTTAGGCATATACAGACACAAAAGACACTACCAGAATTTGCTTAGACAACACTGAACATGGGGTAGCAGTGAGAAGGAAGAGAGAAAACCACTCACTTTGAAATACTGCCACTTCCACTGCTATTGCGGAACCATCATTTTACAATGTGAACGCTTGCTGCTGTATGTGAGGAGCAGAAGCCCTTTCTGACCCAAAGGCCTAGGCAGGAGGCTTCATTTATCAGGGAAGGAAAATGCGTAATTCAAAATGAAAGTCACCTGGTCCTGATAAATGAAGCAAACTTCATTCTTTGGCTCCGCACCAGGAAACCACCCCTGCCCCTCCAGACAGGGAGCTCCCCAACCTTTTCTCAGTTACTATTAGACCCTATAACCATAGTAAAAGAAGAGAATTAGAGGAGGTTGGGAGCATCATCGGGCTAATAAGATTTAACTGCTTTCTGTGTGTTTGACTTCAGTGGTCTTAGGAAAGTAGCACACATAATCTCTCCCACTCATTCTTAATCTCTCTCCCTCTGTCACTGCAGAAGGACAGCTTTCATTCTGCACCCCTGTATCTGAAAGATTACAAACCACTCCAGAATGTCTGCTTCCTTCCCTCTCCTGACATCCCCCTTTCCCCTTCCCTTTCTTCTGTATCGCAACTTCTTTTCCCAACCTCCCTCCCCATAAACCCAAAGTTTAACTCAGGCAGTGGGTGCATGAAAATGAGTCATCCATTCATCCATCCCCCATCTTTTTGACAAATATTTATTTACGGCCTGTTACGGATGAGATGTTTGAGAAGGGAGAAAAGGCATTCTCCTATGCCCCCTTCTGTTGTTTATATTCCTGAGAGATTCTGAAAACTCTGTCCCTAAAGTGACTGTAAACAATTTGCAGCTGTTATCTGTGTAGATCTATAAAGAGAAGGTGTTACATAAAAATTACAAATCTATTCTAACAATGCTCAGTGATTCCTGGCTGAAAGCTACCCTCCTCCAGCAGCTAAGTCAAATGAACCAGCAGAGCAAATACAATCTAGTGGCCATGGCAACATATATTCCTGCTTTGAACTTGTCAATCCACCATAAGGAAATTACACTAATGGGATGTTTTTTGGCTACAAATAGCTTTTGTTTTCACATTTTAATTACAGAAATAGATTTTTCATGATTTCTAAAGTCTTCAAAGACCTCGGCAAAAAGGAAAAAATAATAATAATGTTGTTTCAAAAATGTTTTTGAAATTCCAAGCAGCCTTTTAGTTGGGGGAGGGAAGGTGGAGAAAGAGAAACCATCCATCCGTCCTGTTTTTTCCCCACCACATGACTGTGAAAAGTCAAAGGCTTAGGCAGATACTCTCTAAGCAATTTGCTTCTTAGTCATTTTAAGATCATTTCCTCATCTGTAAAAACAAAGAAAACAATATCTGCTTCACAAGATGTTGTGAGGTTTAGTTCATGCTTGTGAAGCGCTAAGGATAACTGCTGGGATTATCAATTAATGCTGCTGATTAATGCTGGGTAGGGGACTCTTGGTTTCACCTGAGGCCCTGAGCTACTTCATTCAGCTTTTATCAGCCAGAAAATGCTCATTTTATCCAACTTTAATTGCGTAACTGTGGACCATGGCTGTAAAAGTTTATGAACACATTTTATGAAGAAATTAGTAAGTTCATAAAAAGGGCTAAATTAGGAATAATTTCCACCATTGATAAAGCTGAGGAAATAGGAGATGGCACCCATGTACCACTGTGTATTCGATAGGAAGCTCCAAGGAAGACAAAGTTGGACAATGAGAGGAAAAGAAACCATGATCATTAATGTTGAAGGTTTTAGTAGTCTTCATTCTGACCTCAAAACTAGCCATATGATAAAAGAGGAAGACAAAAATAAACAGTCTGCAAAAGTGGGTTGATAATCTCTGAGTCATGAGCGTCTAGCTCTGTAACTCTTCCTATCTTTTTGAAAAGAATGGAAAGGACGAATCTGTACAAAATAAAGAACCAATTTGCATGCCTTGGTTTTACTCACTTTGCCCACTTGTAGGCACGGAAGATACAAAGAGGTAGACTATGATCCAGAGCTCTGGGCCTTCCTCGTTCTCAGATCTTAAGAAGCAAAGCCTACTGCCTCAGGATTTTGTTGACAGAGGAAACTGCACCAGCCTCAGCCACTTCCTAACAGTCACTACCATCTGACTGCTTCCAAACTGGACCCCATAGGATGTAGAGAGCAAGCAAAAGGTAGCTATCGTCATGCTACCAAACCAAAACTTGGGTCCACTAGGTGCGCTCAGTAAAGCCAATCTACTGACACTGAGTTGCGGTGAAGGAAAGTGCAGCATTTATTGTAAGGTGCCAGACAAGGAGTCCAGGACAACTCATGCTCAAAAAACCCAAATTCCCCATGGGTTTCAGGGAAGCATTTTTAAAGGCCAGGTGAGGGAGGGGATTTCCAGGGTATGTGATCAGCTTGTGCACAATTCCCTGACTGGCTGATGGTGAGGTAACAGGGCAGTGTCACAGGGGTTAACATTATCAATCCTTAGGCTCCTTAGGTCTGGGGGCTATGTGCTCACAGTCATCAAGCAGTTAATGTCTTCCATTTGGTGGGGGTTTTAGCCTCTGTAAATCAACTCGGGAAATGTGCATCCGATACCGCTATCTAGGTACTTGGAGAAGAGATATAGCAGAGGACATGCGGGGAGGGGTCTGTCCTCGGAAGGTCCCATAGGGTCCTGCTCAGTTACACTCACTCCACTCAACCCTTTACACTGGCTCTCACAGCTTGCTCTTCTGAGCCCTTGAAGGAAATCATGGGCTGGTCCAGCAGATATTCAGCTCAGTATATGTAATAAAAAGTCTTCTAAAATGTTGGTGAGGATGTGGAGAAATTGGAAACCCTAGTGCGTTTTTGCTGGTGGCAATGCAAAGTGGTGCAGCTGCTGAGAAAAAAGGTTTGGCAATTACACAAGAAGTTAAACAGAATTATCATATGACTCAGCAATACCACTCTTAGGTGTATGCCCAAAAAGAATTGAAAACAGGAACTCAACAGATACTAGTAGGCCAATGTTCATAGCAGCATTATTCACAACAGCCAAAAGGTGGAAGCAACCCAAGTGTCCATCAACAGACGAATGGATAAACAACATGTGGTATATACATACAAGGAATATTATTCAGCCTTAAAAAGGGAGGAAATTCTGACACAAGCTACAACATGCATAAAAATTAAGGACATTATACTCAGTGAAATAAGTCACTCACAAAAGGACAAATACTGTATGAATCCAGTTATACAGAGCATACCCAAACAGTCAAATTCACAGAGACAGAATAGCAGCACAGTGGTTAATAGGGGTTGGAGGAAGGGGGAGTGGGGAGTTATTGTTTTATGGGTATAGAATTTCAGTTTAGATGAGGAAAAAGTTCTGGAGATGGACAGTGGTGACAGCTGCACAACAGTGTGAATGTACTTTATGCCACTGAACTGTACACTTTATAATGGTTAAAATGGTAAATTTTATATTATGTATATTTCATCATAAAAAAATTTTAAGCCCCCTAAGCATTTTGGGCAATAGAATATCTTGGCAAATTTAATACTAAACCTTTATTCTCTATGCAGTTTTACTCCCTCCAAACCCACCCCACCCCCCACTTCCTCCATCTGCAAGATAGATGGTCCTGAGGCCAGAAAACTTGCAGTGAGAAGCCCAGGATATGGTGAGCCCCTTCATCTTCCTTTCTCTAGTCGCTACGACCCTCTGGGGCCCCTCAGCGGGGAACCAGAGTGAGAGGAGAAGGACAAGGAGGAAGGGCAGGTAAGCCTGGGTACAGTTGTCTTATTGCTTTGGTGCTCACTGAGTTGAGCAGATGGTCAAAGAGAACTGTTTTGTGGAGGACTTTGGTAGGCTCTTCTGAGACCACTCCTCATGAGAAACACACACATACATGTACACACGCACTCACACACAGGACCTCTTCTCTGTAGTTCCCTTGATGTTGGGGGCCTCCTCCAACGGGTGCTATTCAACTTCCTGCTCAGCCCCTTGGTTCCCAGTTCCCGGTCCAGAGGTGGGCATTGGAAAATGGGGGCAGAACCAGACTTCACAACATCTTAGCACATCTGCCCTTTGCTGGTAGTACTTAATATCTACTGCATTGCTCCCAGCCTTTGAAGCCTCTGCCCTCCTCTGAAGCAAAAGCAAGAGTTGCATTTAGTGATCTGTTATAAGAGGTGTTTGCTTGCTTGTTTGGGGCTTTTGATGATAAGATGTCCAATGATGCAGAACTGTAATAAGTAATATACATGTATATTATGGGGGTTGTGGCAAACACAGCAAGAGAAACTCCTGAAGGATGCTGGAGGGTATGAATAAATTTGTGTAAGTAGCATGGAGGCCTTCTAAGGAAAGAAGAAATCAAGATCCCAACCTTCTGTCTCAAGATTTAGCCACTGAGATCTGTGGACTACACTGGCCCTGACCAAAGGTCAGGGCCAGAGAAGGCCAAGAGGCCCCTGTGATTTAAAAAAATCACCGAGAGAGAGAAAAAGAGCCAGGGAGCTGGGCCAGCACCAATTCAGGTAATTAGTGGGGTAGTGATATCAGGTCTCATCGGAGGCTGGCTCCAGCATTTCTGCTGGCAGACCCTTATCCCGCAGACCTCTAAAGATCCCTGTCCTTGGAGAACTGTGAAACTTGCGGCTTAATTTTCCCCAGGTCTATGAGCCCCACTGTGACACGGCATATTTAATTTACTGAAACATTTTTATCCATTAGTATCTTATACAAGTTAGCCTTTAGATAAAAAAGTATGTGTTAATATCCATGATCTCCAGTAAATATGAACCATTAGATTGGGACAACTTGGACCAACTGAAAGTCATTATCTATAATCCAGTAATTAGTGATAGAGGAGAAGAACTTTACAGGTAATACCTGTAAACCAGTGGCAGGTTTAGGAGGTACTCACCTTTTAATACACATGCAATGAAAGGTGACACAAAAGAGATGCTATAGCTGGATGCTTCCATCCTACTCATTGCCAGGAAGGCAAAGGTTCATCTGCTGTCCTGGAGATTTAGCTCCCTCCTAATCCCTTTCTTCCCTATAATTCTGTGGAGGTGATAGCTAGAGCTACAGTTGTCCTAAGTAGTGTTTTTAATGAGAACAGCTGATCTTCAAGAATGCTTGTTCTATACCAGGAGATCCTTATACACCAAACACATAAGAAAGCGTAGCACCCTCGGGTAGCAGAAATATCATTGATGGGTGATGGAGTGAGGACTTCTCACAGCCAGAAGTCACTGTTAAAGACTTAGGGAAATCCTGCAATAAGTACATGTTTTCTAATAGTGTCTATTACAATGTACTCCAAATTTACTGAACCACAATACTGAAATATTGTGGAAATACCCACAACACATCAGTTTGGAAAACCTTTTAGCAAATTACCTTGCCAGAATAGCTAACGGCTATTTTTTTTGGTGAGAATGAGATGAGATGGTTGATGTGAAAGCTCCTAGTACCGTGCCTCAATGAGTACAGTATTAGAAGAACCAAAACACAAATCTAAATCCTTACGAAGAAACAGGACACTGAAAAGGTGTATCTTGATAATAAATATATAAGGAATGCCCAAGGAAGTGAGGCCCCGTGTATCCTGTGTGTCCAAGAGCAGGGTCAGCGATACTGATGACTAAAATGGGAGGAAATAAAGGAAAACCTCAGCCTTCCTCACAGTGCAGCTTGTGTTAGCACCAGTTTTAACCTCTGATTTCCCTGCTCTCCCCGCTTCTAACTTGATCCTCTCTTTCTTTTACAGCCCCTCCAAAGGACAAAAGCATGCGCAAGGCACAGATGTTAGCTAACAATAAAAGCAATGGAACAAAGAAGGAAAAAGAAAAACTCTGTAGAATTTTATTCATTTTATACCACACTGCAGCACCCAAGCGGTCCACGCCTTTAAGGCAAAGCAAGGCCTCCATCTAGTGGAAAAACAGAGGTGTCCGACATTGCAAAATGCTATTTGCAAATGATATGAAACCCTCCTCCACCCCCCCATATTAAATTTGGCAGCTGTTCTAAAGCTATACGCCAACTAAATCACGCTTGACAATCATATTTGTTTCCGGCTACTTAATTCATTCATTTAGTCCAGTAATAGATATTAACAACATTTAATTCCCTACAGCAATGCAAACAATTGCAGACATTTGTAATGTTCCAGCTTCTGCTGTATCACAAATACTAATGCATCAGTGAAACTAAATGAAAAAAATCTGTCCTTCAGGCAGTAACCTAAACAGCATAAAGGTAGTTTCTTCTTCTTTCCTAATAATACTGGGAAAAAATGAAAAATATCATTTTGAAGAAAGTCTTTTCACCTCTGGGCAATACGTTTTTTAATCCATCTAATTAAAACAAAGACTACGTCTTAAACTACAATTCAACCAATATATACCAAGCGATTTTTATGAGAAATAACAGCAGCACTAAAGACTGTAAAGTCACTCTTTATGTTACAGTTTAATGTGGAAAATACTTTAAGATATACAAAAAATAGCACCTGACTACCCAAGACACAGTCAACAAGTGAAATTAAACGTCTGAGAGTTCCTATCATTACTGAGAATAGGTGGGAAAAGAAAAAAGATGTGACCAGGTACCACCAATATAAGAGCTTATCAGCCTAATTCGTAGTATGATTCCATTTGAAATGACACTGAGTTGTTTTTGCATCTTTATTATATAGCAGAAACTGTTTCACATCAACTTCAAATTTGGGAAGTTGATAGACATGATAATTATTTTTAATAATGTGGTGCACAGAATTCAGTGGAGAGGTAACAAGAAAATATATGTAAAGGTCAAAGAATGGAATAAGAGAAAGCTTTTAACAAACTGTAATGGGTGGTGTTTAAAGAGTATGAAGACTAGTTAGAATCCTAACAGAGGATAAATTCATGATCTTTCATGACGATCAGCGCCTTTAAGATAACAAGACAACAGGATGTCTTCAGACGAGGATGGAAGGGAGAAGAGAAGGGTTTGGGCCCTACAGCGTTCACTGAGGTGGGAGGGATGGTCAAGAACAGAAGAGACGAGATTCATAGTGAGCTGGCTACTGCTCAAAGCGGGGGCAAGTTGAAAAAGAGCTCACGAAAGTTTAGTGACGGTTATAAACAACGATGGAGTAGTGCTACTGCTGGTGAGAATAACGTCAAAAGGGAGAAATGTATCAACTTCATACAATAGAAATCCTCCAGGAAAAGGTCAGTTGGGGGTTTTATAGACAGTTGTAAAGACTTGACGCTGGTAATTGGTTCAAAAAGAGTATAAATGAACAAAATTCAAAATTGATGTTACACAATTGATAAACAACACTTTCATTGTTCCATGGTATTCTGATACAAGCACCTCATTTTCCAAATAAAATTAAATCTGGTTTGGATCTCCCACCTACCTGCTGATGGGATGGTAAATACCATTACTGGTACACCCTGCCACCCTCTGAGAAATGTATGAGAATCCTGAGACTAAGATGGTGACAGCAAAATGGGGCAGGCCTGGCCCTTAGTCCACACCTGTCATCATCATCCACCTTCTGCTGCCTGGTTTTTCCATCAAGCACTGAACCTCTGTCCTCTACAGGACCCTGTATTATTTTCCTATTGTAGCTGCAACAAATTATCACAAACTTAGCAGATAAAAAACAACACAAATTTATTATCTCATAGCTCTAGAGGTTAGAAGTCTGAAATGGACTCTACTGGGCTAAAATCAAGGCATTGCCAGGCCTGTGGAGGCTTTCTGAAGGCTCTAAGGGAGAACCCATTTTCTTGCCTTTCTGGAGGCTCTAAGGGAGAACCCATTTTCTTGCCTTTCTGGAGGCTCTAAGGGAGAACCCATTTTCTTGCCTTTTTCAAACGTTATGGAAGCTGCCTTCATTCCTTGATTAGTAGCCCTTTCCTGAACCTTCAAAGCCACCAATGACAAATCAAGTCCTTCTTGGGACACCATCTCTCATATTCTGACTCTTCCGCTTCTCTCTGACCCATTTAAAGACCCTTGTGATTATATTAGCCCCTCCTAAATAATCCAGGATAACCTCCTTATGTAAAAGATGGTTAACACACACAGTTCAACCTGCAACCTAATTCTCCCTTGTCACGTACCTAATATTCATGTGTTCTGGGAATTAACATGGACATCTTGGGAAGGCCACTATTTTACCTACTACAGACACTGCGATAGAAGCTCCACAATGCAATCCTCTCTAGTGCTTTCCAACCTCTTTTTTACATTAGGGAATTCAGTGAAAATGAAAATATTTTATAGCATACTGGGGCAACTGGATAACCCTGTCAGGCCTCAGCACAACTCTGGGTCATTTGTATAATGACCACAGGACTGGTCACAGGGACTTAACAAAAATGCTATTAAGACTGAGATACTCAGGGATCAAACCATAGACCTGCAAGTACTTACTGTCTCCATGGAGTCTTCCAGAGCAGCTGAGTGGGAAGGGAAGCTCTGCCATCTTTAATCTGCCATCACTGCTTCCTCCCAGTCTCAGAGGATCCCTCTCTTCACAAGGCCAGCACATATCTATCTTATCTAAGCATAATCTTCCTTTGTCCTCCTGTCCTCCCCCTTCCTTCTCTGGGACAACCCAATGTGATTCCTTACTGCTCCTGACACTTGATGAAGGATTTAATTGAGTGGCAGTTGCTAGAATTCAACTACATCAGTCTAACTAATGTAAAAAGACGACTTTTTTTTTTGGTCTCACATAACCGAGGAGTCCAAGGCAAGTATTGGCTTCAGGCATAGCTGGATCCTGGGCTAAATGGCTCTGAAGTCCTCCATGGAAGCCCTTTCTCTGTTGCCATAATGTAACCCTTGGCAGCATCAAGTTCACATCATTCTTTCTGTTAGCAGTCTCGGCTGAAAGGACATTCTATAAATTGCCCAAACATGAATTCATTGAGATTTTCTTTTACCTACTTTATGATCAATTTAAAAATATTCCAGAAATGTTGGAAAAAACAGAATTCTTTTATTTGTAATTACCAAATAGGGGACATTTTCAGTACACATTATAGTTTTAAAGTAAAATTTAAATTGCATGTTTAGGTCCTTGTGCACACAGCTCAAAGGGGTTGGGAGAAGGAAGATTTATTATTTTCAAAGTTTGTAAAAAATAAGCTCACACATTCCCATGCAGTAAAGAGTGTCTCTATAAAGAGAGTTAACAGCTGATTTTAACTTCTTAACTCAATAAAAGTTCTTTTAAAGTTCCCCTTTGATCTTCTTACAAGTGAGGAGCCATATCCTAGTATTCTGAGTATCTGAAGATCCACCAGTATCAATATATAAACTGCATTTTTGTCTCCTTTCAAAAATAATTTCTTATGAGATACTATCTCTGAGAGCTTGGACTATGGTATTTGAACAGAATATTATTTTCTAACACTATAATGTCTGAAAGAAAAACAATGATAGAAAACTTATAGCAAAAGAGATGTTATCAACTGGGAGGAAAAAAAATCTGCTAGATGACTATGTTAGATTCTCAATATCTTTATGAACAGATGTTGTTTATCTGGTATAATTAAAATGTCCCTATTCAGATTAACCCCTTTCTATGAGATAAATGAAAATACTGTAATGTTTCCAAAAATCAGATTGCTGAGATATGCACATCTCGTTGAGATGTCTAATTCATTCATTCAGTAAATACTGAGTATCCACTCTATGCCAGTCACAGACCTAGGCACTTAAGACACATCAGTGAACAAAATAAAGATTCCTAGCCTCATGGAACTTACAGTCTATCAAGAAGAAACACATAACAACATAATAAGTAAGCAAATACGACTGTGTGTAAAAAAAAAATGGAGATGAAAGGGATGGGGAGGGTGGAGGAGGAGGGACACCATGTAGTATTAAATAGGGTGGGCCAGGAGGTTCCACCGAAAAGGTGACATTTGAGCTAAGACTAGAAGAAGGTGAAAGGGTTGGTCGTATGGTAGAAGAGTGGTCCAAAGAGAGGAAATAGGTAGTGCAAAAGCCCTAAGGAGGAAGCATGCCTGGTATGTTCCTGAAAGATTAAGGAGCCTAGTCTGGCAGGAACAATGAACAAGGGGAAAAGGAGTAGAAGATAAAATTAGTGAGCTAAGGGGGAGGGTGGGCTGATTATATAATACTTTGTGGAATATTATGGAGGATTTAGCTTCTACTGTGAATGAGAATAGAGTAAATGGAAAGCTTTGGGCAGAGAAATGACAAGTTCTGACTTACCTTTTAAAAGGATAATCTTAGTTGCTGGTTTGATAACACAATATAAGGAATAAAGGATGGAAATTTACCTTTACCCACTAATCCATATGAGGGATGATGGTGGTATTGGTATTGGGATGATAAGAAGTTGTGAGATTCTGAAAATATTCTGAAGGTATAGCCAGTAGAATTGGCTATGGGGTGGGAGTACAAGAGCAAGAAAGAAATCAAGAATCAGTCCAAGGCAAAGTGAGAGAGTGATAGTGTATATATGGACATATATACACTACCAAACGTAAGGTAGATAGCTAGCGGGAAGCAGTCGCATAGCACAGGGAGATCAGCTCGGTGCTTTGTGACCAGCTAGAAGGGTGGGATAGGGAGGGTGGGAGGGAGGGAGATGCAAGCGGGAAGAGATATGGGGGTATATGTATAGCTGATTCGCTTTGTTATAAAGCAGAAACTAACACACCATTGTAAAACAATTATACTCCAATAAAAATGTTAAGAAAAGAATCAGTCCAAGGTTTCAACCCGAGCACCTGGCAGGATGGACTGACAATCAGCTGAGATGGAGCAGATCTGAGTTGGAATATCAAGAATTCTATTTTAGATATGTTGAGTAGAACTGTACTTTAGATAGTTGAATATATGAATCTGAGTTTAGGAGAGAGATCCAGCCCAGAGACAGAAATTTGGAAGTGGCAGGTATACTGATGACTTTAAAACCATGAAAAGAGGACATGAAAGGAGTAAGTGTAATAGGAATAGAAGAGAGATAATAGATGAAAGGGGAAGGGAAGAAGAGGAAAGAGAAGAGAAAGGAAGGGAAGAGAGAAGAGGGGAGAAGAAAGAAAAGAGGGAGGAACCAGGACTGAGAAGATGCAAAGAAGAGAAGGAAAAATCAGCAAAGGAAACTGAGAAGCAACAACCAATGGGGGACAAGAAAAACCAAGAGTTTGGTGTTCTGGGAACTAAGCAAAGAAAGAATATTGAGGAGAATATTGAATTGTGTGTAAAATGAGGCCTGAGAAGTGGCCAATTTATCTGTTATTTGACACTGATTTTGCAGTGTGGAGCTCATCAATAACCCTGACGAGAGAAGTTCTGGTAGAGTGGTGGGAATGGAAACTCTTTGGAGAAGTCTTGCTACAAAGATGAGCAAAGAAATGAGACAGCAATTGGCTGGAAAAGTGGAGTCAAGACAAGAATTTGTTTTTAATGTGGAGAAAGAGCAACAGTTTGTTCTCTGGTAGGAATTATTGAATGAAAAGCAAAAAATTGGTAACAGGAGCAGGAAGGAAGAATTTTTGGGAAAGTATTTTTGAATGCTCTGAGTGATGTGATCCAGTGTATGGTGGAGGGGTTGGCTTTAGGAGGGAACTTGAGGAGCTTATTGATGGTAGCTGGGCTCATGGAAAGGCAGAGAAAGTGGGGCTGCTGCTATAGGAAGATGATGGGAAACTTGGGAAGTTCTTTTCAGACTACTGCCATTTTCTCAATGAAGAAAGAAGATTGCCAGCTATGAATGTGTATGGATGCATTTATCTTTGCACTTTTTTCCATTTAGGTGAATTTTCTGATTTCCCCAATACTAGTTTACGATATTCATAATTTTTATGTCATTTTCCAGGTGGCAAACAAACACTGAGATTTCAGTGAGCATTCTGAGAATACGAAAAGGAGGACTTTTAGGCTCTTACCGCTTAAGATGCATTACCATGCATAATGTATCTCTTCATCATAGGTATTCTGTCTTTATGACCAACATCTAACTGTAATCCAGAGCTTTGTAACATTTATAACAAAGAAAGGAAAGGTAATACTATATACATGTGCTTTACACTTTTAATGTCATGACTCTCTTCAAATCACTCTTGTAATAAATTTTCTCTACTGCCCATAGTAGCGCTGTAAGGGACATTAGTCCTAACACTTATTCATGGAAAGCTTTTACAGTAGAGTTTTTAAAAGCTTGCCTTTTCCACAAAAGTTTGTTCTTTAATTAGATTTAAAGGTACTTCTAGCCCAGAGTTTCCAGAGAGTGTTACACGGAATTCTTCTCTTATTTAATTGGTCCAAAGAGATGCTCCTAGAAAAAACAGTTTTTGATCATAGATTTTAGAAATGCCTCAAACTATATTTGCTTCTTAGAGCTATCCAATGTAAAAATTAGCATATTAAAGACTTTGAGAAGTCTTAGGGGAATGAGGAAACCCACTCTTTCCCATGCGTGACTATAGATTTCTTATTTTCATTGAACACACACATAACACACTTTGGGAAAAGCTGGTTTACAGCTATTCCTTTTTCAAAAATATAGTATTACATAATATAGTCACTAGGCATATTTATTTTGATACTATTCCAATATTTAAGAAAATGAATGTGACTAATATATTACTGCAGCATAGACCAGCCTATGCCAACTAACATTAACATCTCTGCCTACACAGAGAAAGGAACCGAGATGAAAGGATCAAAACCCTCCCTGAAAAGCAAAGTAAAATGTTTTTTTCCATATCTTATATCTCAGATCTATGTGGGCCTATATTCCTTATCTATGCATCAGCGAGTGAGAATCGGTATTATCTAAATGTTAAGAATGAATACAAATAAATAACCAAATATATGCATTAGCAAACACCAGTTCATTCCATTTCTAATTATGAAACATGTAATATAATGTAGAAAATGCTAAGAAAACTCATTTAAAACAAGAAAACGTTATTGCTCTTTTACATAATACATACATATTAATATATTTAGTTGTAACTAAAAGTAAACTAAAATATCAGCAGAGAATTTTAGTGACTTTTCCCTAATATGTGTAATGAATCATGTAATTCAAGTGACTATTATTATGTGAAATTAATTTGAATAATAGGAAATCAAGTTTAAAAAAATTAAATAGTGGAAAGTCTTTAAGTTGCTAATTTAGTGAGTGATAATTACATAATGTGTTGTAACCCAAAAAAAAGACTACCATGAGGCATCTCTGGGATGTCAGCAGCATAGCTTGGTGGGGGAAAGATGAAAACAATGAGTTGGCAGGGCCAAGGCTAAGGGAAATGATCCAGGTGTAGATTTGACTCCCTACAGGCCAGTAGTTAAAATTCAAAGCCAATATTCAAATAAATGAGGAAAATTGAGGTTTGACAGAGGCAGAATGGGGCAGAACAGAAAGGGGTGGGTGCAAAAGATTTGATCAGGTAAATGGGTGAGGGTAGCAACCAATCTTCACACGAAAAAGAATGTAATAGCCTTGACTATGATGAAAGAGACTTATATCTCAAATTTAGTGAACACCATTTAGCAAATAATTTCCCTCTTAAAATGCCTACCTAATAATAAATACAAACTATGCAAAGATATTTTGATATGTAGATGCTGAATAGGTGACTAGGCCTACTTACTACCTAAATGACTATATCCTGAATGATAGACTAGCAAGGTATGGAATTCAATTTTATACCCCAGAAAAATCACAAATTCTTATATTATGGAACTTTGGGGTCTGTCCCAAATAGTTGAAACCATAAACATTAAACCTACCAATGCCAAGATTCTACAATATTTAAGGTGGGGTTGGTTCCTAACTGAAACAAAAACTCAGCTATCATTTGGGGGTACAAAGAGAAAAGCCCAATCCTCTTTAAAAACATCTAATGGTGAAGAATAAATTATAAAGGAAGTAAAAACATTCAAGACCACTGAAGACTTTAAGTTTAAATATTCAATTGCTTGTAATATATACATCCTTCCCATCCATCCTCTTAAGTCCTCTCTAATAAAGCACCTTTTTCTCCAGGTATCAATACTTTTGCAGGAGACCATGAGTTGTAGGGGAGAATATCCGCAGCCCCAGCAGGTGGTCTTGACTAGCCCAAACCAAGCATGGTGGTCATATTCTCCTTGTTAACGACTGGTTTAGGTGTGAACATGTAACAGTATGGAACATTTCTGGCCAGTAAGTTGGGAGGGAAAATTTTTTTTAGAGCATTCAAGAGAAGGTTTCATGGCTCCTAACAGCCATCAGGATGAAGCCAACACAGAGGTCAGAGCGCAGACAGCTATGAAAAAGCAAAACCAGATTCCTGGCAAATACCACTCCTGCAGCTGCCTGACCTCTGGACTCCTTGTTAAAGAAGAGAATAAGCTTTGTATTGCTTGAGTAAATTTAATTTAGAGGTTTTCTGTTAGTTGCAGGCATCCTAACTGATACACCAGGCTTTTTTTTTTTCCTTTAAAAATATACTAATGTAGGAAAAAATGCATTCACAAACAATTCGAACACAACAGGTTGATATAAAATGCAAAGTAAGTCTTCCCTGACCTCCCAGTACTACTCCTCAGAAATTATCATGTAACCAGTGTCTATTAGCAGATCTTTTGGTGGTTGTCATTTAAAATTGAAAATAATATACCTAATCACGGTCTTTATCAACTTTAGACAGAATCAACCACCTACCGTGAAAGATTATAGAACTGGTACACTAAGCCTTTTCCTCTCCTTTTTTCTTCTATTTCCCAATGTGAGGTACATTTTACATCATTAACCAATAAATGTAATTAAATCTTTGGTGTACTGTTTATAGATTAATTGAAAAACATTTATAATATTATATAAACAAATTCGTTGTAAATTGAGTAATAAAACAATATCAGTTTTCCAAATGAGAAATTCCCAAGTGTCAAATTCTAATGTATGCTCTCAATTTCTTTCTAGCTTTCTTTATTTCTTCATGAGGGTATATACTCAGCCACAGTCTAGTTTCCCATGTTGTAACCCTTCTTGTACATTGTAATTCAGAGTAAAAAACCAGTAGTTTTTTTCATAAAGGGTATGTGGATGGTAATCTTTGAGTTCTTGCATTTCTAAAATGTCTTTATTTTGGGTTCACCTTCTATTAATATTTATTTGGTTACAAAGTTCAAAAGCATTTTTCCCTCAGATATTTGGAGACACTACTCCATTCCACTTCAGCATCTGCTATTATTTTCCCCATGTCTGTGAAGCGAATTCTTGCTACTTTGTATGAAACTTCTTTTCACTCCACTTTCCCCACCAAATACTGCCCATTTCTCTGCAACTCTTCCCCAAAAAACTCTACACACTGCTTTTCCAGACTTGGTATCTTCGGCTCCTCCCCTTCCATTCTCCTTCTCTCTCTCCCTCCCTGTCACCCTTTTGTAATAATTTATTTTTTGGTGTGGTCGGGGTTGGGTGAGAAAAGGATGCTTTATGTCCCCCCCACAAGATGAGACCATCTCACCAGAAGTTTACCGTAAAAGTTTACATTAGGAATAAGACCAGTAATTTTTTAAATTTAGGCATATTTGCAGAGTAAAAAAGAACAGATGATTCTTGAAAGACTGTAACAAACTACTCACTTATATTAGTATTTTGATGTTTCCATGTACCCCATTATTTTGCAGACATAGCCAAAGAATATTTCAAGAAGCAAAATATGTATGGGGGTGTGTGTGTGCCTGTAATTATTTCATTCCTCACTGTCAGAACCTGTTTGATAGCACCAGTTCCTAATACTAGTCCAAAAGTAAACAGATAAGACTATAAGAATCATTCTCGCTCTTTATCCACTTTGACTCTTCTGTCCTCAAATACCGTCTTATTTTTAAAATACAATATAGAAACAATAATGACTAGTTTTTATTTTCTTGGAAGAATAATAAAGGAGCTTTTCATTTACATAAATTGTACTGTCATAATTTGCTTCATGATGGCTTTTATAGGTATAAAATAGTTCTGAAAAAACAATGTTATTCAGAGTGGTGATCAAAAGAAGAAAAGCATGTTGATGAAATGTAAGCTACACTAAATAAAATCATAATGTGTTTGATGGATAATCTTTTTCAGGTCATATTTAATTCAAACAGATGAGAGAGAAAGAGAAGGGGAGGGGGAGAATGGGAGCACAAGCATAATATATGCTATCATCCTTGCTCTACTTGAAGTACCATTTAATACGTGTTCATGCACATGTTCTAAAAATTCATTATGATTTGTTATTCAGTTTTATTTAGGCCAGTATTCACCAAACTTTTGCTGTGGCACACCTGGATTTGGTACTCAATAAGAATGATTCTACAGTCCAAACAATACTTAGTATCTCTACTGGAGATGCACAATATAGGTTAGCTTATTAAAAACTCTGAGAAGCTCAATAAATGGGTATTCAAGGACCCAAATTTCCAACATGTTTTGGGGAGGTTTCCCCCCCACACCACCAAGTAATGCTCCTAACACCAGCTGGGTGTGCTACAATTCAACTCAATTTTGACACTATCTGGAGACAGGGTCAGATCCCACAGGTTAAGGGCTTAGTCCTACAAGACTATTTTTCACTTCAGATGCCAACCGCAAGCCCAGACTGTCACCTGTGCTTCTGACCAACTGGCCACAGACTGGAGGTTCCCTGGACTCCTTCCTCAGGTTCTATTAATTTGCTAGAGAGGCTCACAGAACTCAGAGAAACACTTTACTTACTGATTTATTATAAAAGGATATGACTAAGAACAGCCAAATGGAAGGGGTGCATAGAGCATGATATGTGGAAAGGACACCAAGTTTCCACACCCTCTCCAGGTGCACCTCTCCCTGATCTCCATGTGTTCACCCATTTGGAAGCTCTCCAAACCCTCTCCTTTTTTTTTTTTTTTTTTTTTTTTATAGAAGCTTCATTACAGAGGCAGGATTGACTAAATCATTGGTTACCAATTCAATCTTCAGCTCCTCTCCCTTCCCAAAAGCCTGCGGGTGGGACTGAAAGTTCTAACCCTCTAACCACTTCTAGCAACCAGCCCCCATCCTTAGGTATGGTCCAAAAGTCACATGCTTAGCATAACAAGAGACACTGCTTTGCTGTCATCACAGGAAATTCCAAAGGTTTTAGGAACTGGGAACTGAATGAAAGCCAAGTTGCTAACCCTTTAACAACATGGGTGTTAGGGGCACTGACCTCATGCAGTGGAAAATCTGAGTATAACTTTAGAGTCAGCTTGTTTTATCCACAGTTCCAAAACCACAGATTCAACCAACAACAGATTGTGTAGTACTTAAAATAAATTTTAAGTATTTATTGAAAAAAATCTGTGTATAAGTGGACCTGTGTAGTTCAAACTTTTATTGTTTGAGGGTCAACTGTATACATGAAAAATGTATTCTGATCATCTAAATGACCAAGCATATATTTCTTATAAATCACAATACTGAACGCCCTTATAAAGAAACACTTAACAAGATTCAAATCTTAATCTATATTTCACAAATCTATTTGAACATGATTGTTTTCTCACAGCATATTTATTATCATCCTGTAGAACCTCATTCTGAAGAGCAAGCTATTTGCTACTCACGTATGGAGTCATAATTGAAACTCCAGTAAAATATCCATGTTAATTCTGTCCAAAAATGTATTCAGTATAAATTCTTTTCCACATTTCTTTAAAAGCACTTGGTTTTGCTGCCATTCTCTCTATACCTGCTCCAATGGGGCACACCCCCACCACTTGATAAAAAGTAGTCTTGTCAAGTTCATTTCTGAGCTCTAAATTGCTAGAAAGAACAATGGCTACTTCTCAGGCATCTTCTTACTGGACTCAGTGGCAGCATTTTACAAAGTTGACCACTTTCTACTTCTTGATAAACTTTGTTTCACTTTCTCTCAAGACACAAAACTCCTAACTCATTGGCTGCTTCTTCTCAGATACCTTTGTGGGTTCCTCATTTTCTCCTTGTAATTTTAATTTTAGAGCACCTGAGGGTTCAGTTCTTGGATTGTTTCTTTTTATATCTATAAATATTCCCTTGGTGATTTCATTTACACTCATGGTTTAAAATATTCCCTATATTTTGACAATTCCAAAATACACATCTTCAGCTCCACACTCTCTCTAAATTCAGGCCTATCTCCAACCCTCTACACATTGTCGCTAAGTTGGTATGTCCAAACTGAATTTCCCATCTTCCCTCTTAAATGTCTTCTTGCAACTTTCCCCATCTTAGTTAATGGCAACTATCCTTCTGGTTCTCTATAAACACTAAACTTGGAATCATCCTTTTCTCCTCTTTGATGTCTATATCCAATCGGTAAGCAATTCCTACTGGCAACCACTTCCCACCACTGCCACCACTATGCTCCTGGTGTAGTGTGTGAGCTGCATCAATTTCTCATCCTGGAATACGGAAATAGACTAACTGGCCTCTCTGTTCCACCGTTGCCCCTCTATAGTCTATTAACAACACAGCAGCCAGTATGATCCTTTTAAAACGTATAGAAGATAAAGTCATTTATTTGCTCAGCTATCACATCGCATTCCAATGCCAAACCCTTTACTAAAGCTGACAAAGCCCTCCATGACCTGTCCTGCCCCCTACCCCACTATCTTTATAAACTCATCTCCAACTACTCCCCCGTGTCACTGACTTCCAGCTACACTGGCTTCTTTGCTTTTCCTAGAACTTGTCACACATTTCCATCTTCCATACAAATAATTCAAGCCTGCAAATTCACCTTCTCAATGAAGCCTACACAGACCATCCAGTTGAAAATTGCAACACGTTTTTGACCTGCCTGCCCTGCCAATATCCTTCCCCTGTATTACACTTCCTTTCTTTTGTAGAGTGTATCACCTTACATAGTGAAAAATTAATAAGCAGAAATCTCAATTATTTAAATAGAATGGGTAGACCAGAATGGGAGCTCTCACACCTTAACACCATAGCAGAGCCCAACAGGAAGAAGAAAGACTTCCTTTCTTTCCTGACAAGAGGTCGGCTGAGACTGTCACAACTCAGCCAATGAAAAGCCATGGACTCTTTACTATAACCCTCTCGGCTTCCTTTTCCCCTCTATGAAATAATTCTCTTCTCCATTTTTGCTGGGGAATTGGATGTGGTTTGCCCTGGTTACAGACCCTGAATGGCAACTCTTTGTTGATCCCAAATAAACCCATTTTTGCTGGAGAAATTACTGGCAGTCTATTTAAGTCAACAGTAATTATTTTATTATGGTTATTACCGATCTCCTTTCAAGACAATGTAAGCACCTGCACCCCATACTCCTTACAATACATTATCAATGACAATAAATAAAATTGTATAACAAATTATCTAGTGTAGAGGAGTAAAAATTATTTTTCCTCTACCCTCCTAGAGAGTCCTCCTCTTTGCTGAGGAACGTCCCCGCCCAGGTAATAAAAGACAGATTAGCAAGAGAAAAACAAAAAGAAGTTTAATACCATGTACCTCCTGTATATATGGGAGATAGACAGGAAAACTGAGTAACACTCAGGAATGGCCCAAGCCATCACCTACGGAAAGACACAAAAAGATGAAAAAGATGTCTGGAGTGGGGGGCAGTTATGGGAGATTTTCAGGCAAAGCACAGTAAGCAAGGATATGGTTGCTGTGTCGATTTAAGCCTATGCCTTCCCCACTGCTAAGAGTTCCTAGAGATTTTGTCATCCTTCTCTTCCTTGTCCAGAGAGGGAGACACACTTAAAAATGAAGATTTGCTTATAAATGTAAACGTCTCTTATAGAAGGGTACCTTTTACTTGGTTTTCTGAGCTTCTCCTATGATTTTGTTTGCTTACAATAATCAGTATAAGATAATCCTTATGCCAAAGAGGCATATTTTTGGGGTGGCAAATTCTGCTCCCCTTCACTGGGTAGTTCAACCACAGGGCAAGCAATGAAGAGAAGTTGGAGAGTGGTTTGAGTAGCAAAGTTTAGCTAAGAGGAAGAATCTGAATTTCACAGAAGACAGTCAAAATAAGGCCTGCATGGTAGCGTGAAAAGTAAGACAAGAGGCCCAAAACGAAGTTGTTTATGCTAAGCCCCACAACACCTAACCAAAGCTTAAGTACTGTTTCAACTCTCCCAGAAATGGAATCTTAACCCAATCAGGAACTACCTGATGGGCACTAATGACGCAATCTGCCTGACAGACCCCTGCCATCCCCTAAAGGAAAGTGACCTTGCGACAACTTTTTGCTGGTATAACTTCCTTGTCCTGCTTCTTCCTGCCTGTAAGTCTTTCATGTTGTTTAGTTCCTCAGAGCGCCTTTCTATCAGCTAGGTGGAAAGCTGCCTAACACATGAATCGTTGAATAAAGCCAGTAAGATTTTTAAAATTCACTCATGTGAATTTTGTTTTTTAACAATAGGGAACATACACGTTGCACATCTGTTGTATCTTCCACTGACTTTGGCTGTGGTTGATGTAAATGTAAACTAAATGTGGATTCATACTGTTTCATCTAATACTGTCTGACACCATCACCACATGGAAGGAAACCTTGGTGTAAGCAGGTTAGGTAAGAAGGACCTATGCCTGATTCATTGATGCATGTCAGTAAATACAGGGTTGGATGTTAGGGTTTCTCTTCCTTACTGTTGGTTTTCCTTAAATGTCTGAATTCCTTGGGTATCTGTTATGTGTTTATGAAGGACTTACATCAACTTGCACAGAGAGATGAGAAAAGCAGTTTTTTCAGCAGTTACGTATGCCTGTGTTAAAGCTCCTTTTTGAATAGGAGCTATGGTTTCTTGTAAGTTGTCAGGGTATTTCAACCTGCAGGCAACTGCAGGTGAGTATGTCATCAGCACGCAGAAGTTATTGTTCCCTACACATGCCAAAGTAAGATGGCTTTATTTACTCTGGGAGTGGAGGGCTGCTATTACTCACCAGCACCCACTCCATCACCAAGTGAAAATTCACTTCACCTCTGCTCTTTTTTTGGCATCTCAATACCCTCAAATGGGGAGCCTGCCCAGGGATAATCTCTTTCTTCGAAGTTATCCTAAGTCCCTGACCTGCAGAAAAAGCTGTCAACAGTTTACCTGAAGGGGGGAGAGAAAAGGGCAAGGGTTCCCCATGAAGTTCTACTCTGGCCCATTCTTTCACTTTGCTTCCCCTTCCCCACCCCCCTTAAATATCTGAGATTTAAAAGCTTCTCCAGGACACCTTGACTGTGGTTCTCTGATTTCCCTCTCAATTCAATTTCTTCTGCTTTATACCTTTTCCTGTATATCGTGCCTCAAAACTTCTGTATGTTGTTTTACAGCATGTTTACAACTTCATTATTATATTTTCTGTCATTGGGACCAAGAGGGGAAACAATCATGACTGATTTTATTCAACCTGTCACCTGGGACTAAAGATGCCAGCATTAACATGAAAAATATAAAACCTTAGAGACCTACTGCTGATACCAATCTCTTCTTTATTCTGTTTGGCAATGGTCTCATTTTCCTCTAGTGTGTTTTTATTTGCTTTTACTTCAAAAAAAATTAGAATAACTACCCCAGGATTGTACAAATTCTTTTTTTTTGTGTGTGTGTGTGTGGTACACGGGCCTCTCACTGTTGTGGCCTCTCCTGTTGCAGAGCGCAGGCTCAGCAGCCATGGCTCACAGGCCCAGCCGCTCCGCGGCATGTGGGATCTTCCCGGACAGGGGCATGAACCCGTGTCCCCTGCATCGGCAGGCGGACTCTCAACCACTGCGCCACCAGGGAAGCCCTGTACAAATTCTTAATTGACCTTGGGCAACCTAAATTTTCATGGAACTGATCTCAGAACTGGACCTGAAATTTAGAGCACAAAACTACCTACCAATCTGGAGCACCAAAAGAATTTCACGCCTACCACATGCACTATAGCATACAATGCAAGACATCCTCAATCCAGAAAACTTGAAGAATTAGAGAAATTAGTTCAAGAAAAAGATTAAGTCATGTTATGAATATTACTATTTTACGCCAAAGAAAAAAAAGTGATAGATTTCACATGTTGACTTGTGTAGGGAGTGTAGATTAAGCTACTGTCTTGGTCATTTCATAACTACAGGAGTTTACCATTCTCCTTGTGCATTCAACCTGTATAAACTATAAAGAAGAAAAATTTTAAATTACTGAGGAAGCTTTCATGTTGATTACTGGTCTAATTTCTAGTTGCTTATATAATTAACTACTCACACACACATACCTGTAGATTACCTAAGCGTCTTTATATTTAGTTTGTATCATAAGAGTTATGATTCATGGTACATTTTTCCTTGTAAAAAGTATGCCAAAGAGCCAAATGGGAGGTTAAAAAAAAAGGAGTTCAAATAAATGTTTAAAATGGGAAAAACAAGAAAGATAATCAAGGGTACAGATGCTAACAATATTAAAATAATCCTTAAAGTTCATCGTCATTTGAAAAAAAAAATTTTTTTTTTGCCTCATTTGTTCTGTTTAATAGGCCACAGATAATCCTCAGACCAAAATACAACGTATGGCTATTTTCTTATTATCAAACAAAAGTAGTAGGTATAACTTTCAGGAAATAATTAAGGTGCATAAACATAATAGAATAAATTCATTTTCTTCACAGATGTCAAATTAAAGATGATCACTAACAAATAAAGCTTCATGCAAAGTCTGCTTTTTCCCAACCAGGCCTAAAGAGGAAAGCAGCAGGGGCAAGAATACTTGTTCCTAGCAAACAAATACACCAAAATTATAATTAACAAAATCTTCAAGCTACCAAAATCTGTGAGGGAAGGAGGATGGAGGACGGTAAGAAAGCAAGAGAAATTACTAAACGGCAATCTAACAAGGTCACCTCAGGGTTTCAGGTTAGTGAAAAGCAACTTCTAGAATATGGTCTATGATCAGTATAAGCAGCCCAATTGCTTATATACCCTTCCTATCTCCAGGATTGCTGACTAAACTTTTAACAATAAAATGACAACAGAGAACATCATATTGTAAATATTATATTTCTCTCACTCACAAAGGTGTATGAGATATTTACTAGTTTTAATATGTATCCATAGGATTAATACTCATGTGGAGTATAACACGGAAAAGTGCGGAACTAAAGAAATGTCTATCTGAAAACAAAAGCACACATTTCTTAGGATTTAAAAATATTGCACATAATAAGGTTGCACAGAAATTACTGGCTGTTTTTATAAACAGAATGAGGTATTAGTCAATCTCTAAAGATGAGGGCAAAGAAGAAAAACCACACACACACAAAAATACATAAATCCATACTAAAACCTAGCGTCAACAATTAAGGAAGAAATGTGAAAAGATGTGTAAAATAGCTATGATTTCAACACTACAAAATCATTAGCCAGGGACCAAACACGTAACAAACTCTGGACAATGTTAAGTTTTCAACTTTCTTTGAGTCTAAATGACTATGAGCAATACAATCATTTCCTTTACTCAAATTCTTCTGCATGGTTCTCTGGTAAATATTAAACCATACCTTTCTGAAGCTTTCAGTGGAAATTAACCAAGATACTGCTTGCTATCCTTTGCTGAACGACTCAATTATACAGTTTCACATATTTTGTGACCCAAGTCAGAGATGCTACAGAGCATGCAATTTTAAATTAGCAAAGGTTTCACTGCAAAAAAGATCATTCAAGTTCACACAATTTAAAATTACAATAACTTTTAAAATTTAACCTTTAAATATTTATCAGGCAAACTCATTTTTTCCTTGGTAATAAAACTGGTCATGTTAATAAGCCCAAGGGCAGGTAGAGAAAACAGACCAGGCAGAATTATAATATCTTTTTTAAAGAACCTTGCCTAATCAGGGAAATTAATAATTAGCTATTTCTCTACTAACTGAATGTTGCTGAATTTCTCAAAAACAATTTAAATATATTTGACAGCTATATCAAGTTAAGTGAAATCATGCACTTGTCAAAATAGTTCACAAAAAATTGGTTCTGCATCAAAGATATTGAAGAAGAGTCAACTAGTTGGCTTTAAAGAGAACAGAAAAAGGACAAACTACTGCCCTGAACAGTCAGTGTATGTAGTAACCATATTTCCTTTCCGTTGAGTGACAGTCCTACAGTGCTTGCTAGATCCATGGAAGCTATTTTCAGTCTGTACTGTATGTCGATTGGTGGTGGTGTCAAAACCACTAAAAGAAAACATTTTCTCCATATCTTCAAACATGTCATCAAACAACCCACCTCCAAAAGAAAACTCCTGGAAATGGTGCCTTTGTCTACTGGAACCATCCTGGCGTGCCTGGAAGTGATTTTCAAAATGCTTCTTGGACCGAGTGTTTTGGTTTTGACCAAAAAAACCAAAGTCTTTAAATAAGTCATCAAAATTGAAGTTAAATGACTGCTCAAAAGGACTTCCACTAGCTCTTTGTCCTTTACCATTAGTAAAAGCACTATGTCCAAGTGTATCATATTCTTTTCGCCTATTAGCATCTGAGAGTGTTTCATATGCTGAAAGAAATAAAAATACTTTAGTAATTGAAAGTAATCAAAATTACATATACCCAAACCTCTTAAATTTATTTTATGCAAGTATTTCACATCACAAATAAAACCAAATGCTACTAACATAAAAGTCAGAAGTCACAAAAGGCAAATACTTTGTCTTATTCACTGCACACTATCAGCAGTTAGCACAATGCCTGCCTCTAGTAAATAACCAATAAATATTTGTTAAATGCTGCTATTAATACAAATAAATATGGGAGCAACAATTTCAGAGTTATTATTTGTGCAAAATCATCACTTGTATGAAAGAATTTAGTGAGCAAATTCAGAGGAATTCATTTTTCACTTACTAGTTGAAGTAAATGTTTAACTCCAACTCCCTACTCAGTTACCTCCACCCACCATTAATTACTAAATGCTCAGGAGATGCAATTTGTTTTAGAATTAGTCTTAAGTCAAAACTTGTTTCATACTTTTCCTTTAAAGACAATTGTGGCTTTGAGATGTAGACCAAGTGAGGAAGAAAAAAAACCAAGGCATTTTAGAGTCTATTTAATTTTTTTATGCTTAATATTTTTATATTTAATCTCCATAATTCATAAAAACTTTCTTAAATTAATTCATAAGTTTTGGGTATCTAAAATTCCTTTTGACATAGAAACAATAAGCAACTTTATAAATAACAAAAGAAAGAAATAATACATTTTCAACATTTTCAGATCTGAATGCCAATAAAAGTATATACTTCCACATATCCAGGATCAAAATATGTTATAATAGCCCTGAGAATCTCACTCTCACTATATTCATGTGTAGATCCCACTCTCCCTCCCGCCTCCACAAAACCTTCAAATACATACAAACTTCTTAGGTATCATTCACCTTTACTAGTTAAAACCTGTGAGACCTTGAAGATAGTCATTTACGTACCTTCTGCAATCTCTCTGAATTTTGCTTCAGCATCAGGACTCTTATTTTTATCAGGATGGTACTTCATGGCCAACTTGTGAAAGGCCTTCTTGATTTGGCGCTCTGATGCTGACTTTGGCACACCTAAGATATCATAGTAACTTTTTGAGGCCAAAATTAATTCAGTTATCATTAAAATGCAGATTGCAAAGATGAAAACTGACTGGGGAGTAGCCATTTCTAATATCCTAAAAAAGAAAAGAAAAAAAAATATTATCCATGGAACTAATCTTAAGATTTTTCTTTTAAAAGAAACTGAATGAGCTTTTAGGATTCAAAGTATACTAATGCAGTATCAAAATGTTAAGCATATATAGTGCATCTTGTATCTATTTCCATGTTATTTCACTTATACAGGCTGCACTACCCCTAAATTGGTTGTAATCTTGAGAGCAAATATAATTCAACCAAATTAAGAAAAATCTTTCTTAGTTACTGCCTTTCCACTAACACTCTGGCCATAAACACAGTAGTTACAAAAATATAGCTTAAAATGATCTCAATATCTCAATCTTCCCTTCTAGAATTCATATTCTAAAGGGATTTTTTAAAAACTTTAACTTAATGGTAAAAAAGTATATTACCAAGGTAATCAGCCCAGTATGTCTAAATTAGCAGTAACCTTCCCTCCCTAAGAAACTTTCAGTTTTCATTTCAGCAAGGTGAGCCAAGGATTGCACACAGAGAATCTCAATATTACATAATATTGACAATGCAACACAATAGAATGTAATCTCTCCTTTTTTTTAACTGTAAGATCCCAAATATTTAACAAAAAAGCATGGATAAGTGAGTTTTGTTAAAAACTCATAATTAATAGAATTTAAGATTTCTGCGAAGGCTGCCAGAAAAATGAACTTTCATAGTTTGTACTTTAGATAAGGTAAATTCTTTCTAACTTCTCAGGAGTCGTTAAAATGTTTCTCTAACCTTAAAGAAGTTTGAACCTAGAATTCAACTGAGAATTCTTGACAGTACAGATTAAATGACTTGGGATTCAAACGACCCTGTTTGTTGAACACCGTACCACAGGAGTCCTTAAGAACCTAGGATGACATAACACAGCGGACGAAAGACGCTCTGGTTTGTGCAAACTGCCTGCGTTCCTCTCCTGTTGGCCTGTTCAGAGCGTAATTAGCAGATGGATTACTTCTTCCCAGAGAGTCACTCACAGTCACGCGAACCAAGGATCAAGTACGAACTCCTGGTTTAAAGAACACAAACCAAGCGCGTACTGTGACTGATCCCTAGTCAAAGGGTGGGTCTAAAACTGACAGGGAGGCATCTTCCCAGTTTCACAAACCTTACTCCACAGTTTCAAGTTGAATATACCATACTCTCCTAAAAGACGGACCGTTGCGTTATACTGACTCCTCATTCCTGAGAGCCGGGGGACGGCAAGCCTGGGCCTTACTCCCCAGAGCCAGTGGCTGGTTGGGCTGGACTCGCCCTGTCAGACCTTGCGCCGCCGTCCGGTTGTCCGCGGCTCGGGGTCCGGCCCTGGGAGGAGCTGCCCGACACCCGAGAAGGCCAGCGGCACAACCCCCCCAAAAAACCGCACTACACTGTGCTTAGGCCATCTCCTTTCTCCTACTCTCTTCCTCAAGAACACCAGGCAACCCGAAGCCCTACCGGCGACCGTGGCGGACACCGAGGCCTAAACCCCCTCCCGGAGACCCCGGCCTCCTCCCTCATTCGCACCCTCCAGCTGCAGCTGCTCCTTCAGAGAGCGGAGGCGCCGGCGGTGCTGACCAGCTACTCCACAAGGCTGCGCGGCTTGGCCTCCCCAACCCCGGCCTCCGTGGCCTCCAGGAGCTGGTGCGCACCCACTGCTGCCTGTCCACCGACCTCACACTCCTGCCGTCGCCGCCGCGTCCCCTCACAGCCAGCTCCCCACAGGCGGGCCGGCCGCTGCTCGCGCCACCACCTCAGGAGGAAACCTACACGAAACGCTTTCCTATTGGCTCCCGCCTCCCCACCTGACCCTGGCGCCCTACGCGCACGTGGAAAACTGTTGTTGCCGCTCGGCCTGTGCGTCATTTCCGGCCCCAACCCCCGAAAGGGCCGTACTGAAGCCGGCAGAAGCGGAAGTGAGTCGAGGGTTGCACCGTCTTTCCGTTCCGCCCAGCCTGGCGCAGGCGCAGTGGCTCCGGCGGCCTGCATCTGCGGCTCCGCCTCAGCGAGGAAGGCACGCCTGTGCCGGTCGGCGGCCCAGGTCTCCTGTGGCCTCGCCGCAGCGATGCCCCGTTATTGCGCAGCGATTTGCTGTAAGAACCGCCGGGGACGAAACAGTAAAGACCGGAAGCTGAGTTTTTACCCGTAAGTTGTCCCTAACGCAGAAGCGTCAGCTTGCCTCTGGGTCGCAGTTCTGTGGCGTTTGGGGTTGGGGTTTGGTGTATCTCCTGTCAGCTCTATAAATTCGGCCTTGGTTCTGCGGTCGTGTTCGGCCCCTCCGCGGGAGGAGGGCGCGAAGGCTCGAGTTCAGTTTACCTGGAAATGTTCTGACATTTCTAGGGAGGTCGCTGGGCGTGTGGCGAGGCGTTGGGGCCTGTTGGAGTGTTCATAGGGCGCCTAAAGCAGTCACGTTTGCGCGATGCTCCGTGGTTTTCAGAGCGTTTCCCCACCTCCCCGGAACTCATCTCATTGACGACCTTAACCACCGCTTCAGGTGCATCAAACGTGCCAAGTGGGAAGGTGCTCTTAAAGTTAACTTACACTTTCAGTGAGTTAGGTCGTATAGTTATTTAATTCCACTTTCTCCTGACGAAACTGAGGCCTTTGAGAAAGGTTAGGTAAGTGACCTTGAAAGTTTTGTGGCCGACCCAGAATTATAACCTACCTCCTGCTCAGGGCTCTAGATACTCTCCATTCGTTCAGAGAGCAGGGTAAGTCAGGGCTAACAGGTTTTTCCCGCCCTTCCAACGTAGAGCGTTACTCTGAAACCTTTCCTAAGCGAGGAAGCAACTGCTTTTTTTTGGTAAAAGCGAAAATCTTGTTCGGGCATCAGTACCTGTTAGACCTAACTTTCCTAAAAGTGAAGTGGCAGAAAGCGAACTTTGGAGAAGTGGGTAATACCTGTATTCCAAATTACTGCGGCCACGAAATATTTTCGTGGAACCCGAGAAGTACCCATTTTTATTTGGAAGAATAGTGAAGCAGTATTGTGTAATAAGTAAGAGGCCAGACTCCAAAGCCAGACTTAGGTTCAAATACTGGCTCCACTACTTTGTAGCTGAATAACTGTCCGTAAATTATTTAACCCTTCTAGCTAAGACCTCCCATCTGTAAAGTGGAGACACTAGTAATACCTAATTCACACGTAGTGTGTAAAGACATAAAATGGCGTTTGGCACTCATAACGTGCTTAGTGTTTATGAAAGTCAACGTATTTATGTTATTCTATTTCCTTTATTTCTTGTATTTAAAAATAATTAATTTAGCCCTAACCTGGTTGTCTTTAACTTTCTTTGAATTTTCACTCGCTATTTTGTGAAGCTTATTTGACTTTAGACCTAAAGCTTTCTGTTCACTAATGACTCAGCTGCTTTGCATTATCTTAACTAATGAAAAAAACTGATAACTCCAAATAATTCACACCATGTGGCAATATTTCCAGGATTATCTTCCTCGAAGCCCTTCCACAAGTTGCAAAGAGATATTTTAGGGGGAGAAATATATGCTAGTATATTAATGGCTCTGGCTCTGAGGAGGTTTGTAGCAAAGGATCATGTTGAGCTTGATTTAACCCCATATTTCCTTGGCCTTGGATTTGGGGGCGTCATAACCTCAGACTAAAAATTCTTTTAATCTTTGTGGACTGCGTAGTTACTATTTTTAAGGAGTGAAAAATAATAATGCCAGAGGAAGACAATTATAAAGAATTTTTTCCTCAAAATGAATTTACTGAAAGTGGAGTTTTTAAGTGAGTTTTTGAAATTTCATGTGTAATCAGCAAACTAAACATTGAATTAGTTTTATTCCCCTAATAGCACCAAACTTGAAGAATTGAATTTTCTCATGCTAACACTATAGCACGCTGCAAAGTAAATTTATACTAATTTGAGAATTCAGTGAATATATACATATGGCGACCAGTTTATACCAGTGATTAGTTTATGTTTTGGGGAGAATTAATAAGACAGAGAAACAAAATTACCAAACAAACTGAACCAATATAGAGATACTTAGTTGTTCCAGAAACATATTCTAGGAGAGTTCTTAGAGATTTACCCGTTAAGAAAGCATTGCAATACAATTACCAATAAAGACATTCACAAAGTGTATTTTTTTAATTGTTTGATAACTTAACATATAGGTACAATAGAAATAATTTACAAATGGCATCCATATACATGAAATTACATTTAAAAAAATTTTTTGTAAAAGGCATATTCTCATTTTAGCTGTAACAGAAAAGGTATAAACTTATCTCTGGATAACAGAGTTCCAAGTCCTCTGAAAAGCAAATTATTTTTGCCATTAAATGCCTTTTCTCGTTAGGCGTATCATACTTATAACCTAAGTCATTGATATATGTAAGGTTAAAAAATTTTCAAGCCATATATGAATATTATACCTATGGTAAAAACTTCCAAAGGCAGATAATCTGAGTTTTCCACGGAAGGATATCAGGGTTAAAAATTATTTCCTACAAAATACCCAGACTCTTTTCGTCTAGCATCTTACAAAGTTATCAATATTTATTTTAGAAAATCGTGCTACTACGAAGCATAAATGGTTGTGATTGGGAGGAATGTATAACAGCTGCTTTTTGTATGAGAACCTTCTATGTTACTGTTTTTTGGTTTTTTTGTGTTTTGTTTTTTTTTTGCGGTACGCGGGCCTCTCACTGTTGTGGCCTCTCCCGCTGCGGAGCACAGGCTCCGGACGCGCAGGCTCAGCGGCCATGGCTCACGGGCCTAACCGCTCTGCGGCACGTGGGATCTTCCCGGACCAGGGCACAAACCCGTGTCTCCTGCATCGGCAGGCGGACTCTCAACCACTGCGCCACCAGGGAAGCCCTATGTAACTGTTTTTTATAAGTAGGAAATTATTATGTAGTATGTGTCTTGGACTGTGTTCTTGTAAAATCTTCAAAAGAAGTATAAATCACTGTTGTTTAATTCAGTTTAACTCAAACCTGATTAGACTGGTAGAATAAAGTTTTCTGTCAAATTCTACCATTAGTCCAGTTTTACCCATAAAACACATTGTAGTATGTTAAAGCCAACTCTAAAAATCCAGGTTACTCAGTACAGGAAGAACACGTATAAAGAGCTGTTTTACTTTTCTCTATCTTTTCTGTTTGTTTCATATTATAAAATATCTGAGTCTGTCCTTTAACACGTTTAGTTCTTGTGTCAATTTCTCTTTCAGAACTTGAATACTTGAATTTTAGAGTTCCCAATCTACCAGCTGTAGAAGACTAGAAATATTGGACTAAATTACAAATGGGTAGAATTGAGGCTGATTCCAGTAAAGAGAATGGAGGATTAGAAGTTTTATAAGATTGAGTATTCATTTATGTCAGCTAAACCATTTGTTTGAATTAACATCTCTGTATTTTAAAAATATTAATGTAAGAGCCTGAAGTTTAATACTTCTTGAATTATAGACCAGAAACCGTTTGACTTGTTATGTTACTATGAAATATATTTGAATAGGACTTTGTAGTTACAAAGCTCTTCACTAGTTCTAGGCAAACTGCACAACAGAATGAAAAAGAAATGTAATCCATAGCAAATATGAATAGATTTTATCCTTTGTAGTAACATAGGTTTTACTTGAAGGGACTCTGAGTTATGTATTACAAGCCACTCTTCTCAGACAAAAGCTTTGGCTACACATCTCATATCTTAGTCCTCTTTGCTGCAGAGATGGTATGGTAGTAGTTGTCATGAAGATGCTATTGTATGGTAGGAGTAGTTGTCTTGCTTTTATGGCACTTGATTGATAGGTTATCTATATGTGTAGGCCTGGAATCTGGCAAAATTGTTAAAATATAGCAAAGTTTTCCTTTTTTTACTTTCAGGTTTCCTCTACATGACAAAGAAAGACTTGAAAAATGGTTAAAGAACATGAAGCGAGATTCATGGGTTCCCAGTAAATACCAGTTCCTGTGTAGTGACCATTTTACTCCTGACTCTCTTGACATCAGATGGGGTATTCGCTATTTGAAACAAACTGCAATTCCAACAATATTTTCTTTGCCTGAAGAGAATCAGGTATTGGAGGCAGGGAGTAGGGGAGAAGGGGATAATGCTGAGCATGGTGGCAGGTTGCAGGGTGGCAGGTAATCAGGTAGAGGGGATGAGAGGGAAAGGTAACTGCTGGGAAAACACATATTTGAGAAAAAGAAAAACTAATTTGTGCTTTTACTGAAAGTGTAATAATTTTTTAAAGATTTAAACCATTTTGAAGCATAGCTTCAGAGGAGCCAAGGATAACACATACATAAATTATCAGGTTAAGTTATTAATGTAAATTAATGATCTAGATATTTTACTGGTCTTGTGAGTGATCTGAGATTTTTTTCCATTATATTGATATATTGATTATGCATAATTTTTTAAAAAATGTTTTCAAGTATATTTTGAGCTGTTATATACTGAAAACATTTTTTTAACTGAATAAATTTGCTTGGCCAGTATACTGCTCATAGTTGTACTGAAATAGTCAGCACTAACTAATAAGGGAATAAGCCTAGTAAGGACATCTTTATTAGAATTTGAAAATATTATTTTATAGGAGAAAGACCCTTCCAAAAAAAAATCTCAGAAGAAAAAATTGAAAGATGAGAAAGAAGTATGCCTAAAAGCCAAGTCAGAAGAGTCATTTTCATCAAATGAGCCAAAGAAGAATACAGTTGACACAGACGTCCCCCCTGAACATGCAGAATTACTTGATTCATCTGCCTTGGTAAAGCTACCAGATCCAAAAACAGAAAATTTACAAAATAATGTATTAACTCTTAATCTGCTTAAACAAGATACCAGAAAATCAGAACCTACCTTGGAAACATCAGTTAGTCAAGACATAGGTATAGGTGGTTTTCACACATCTTTTGAGAATCTAAATTCTACAACTATTACTTTGACAACTTCAAATTCAGAAGGTATTCAGCAGTCTTTGGAAGCCCAAGAAGTGCTTGAAATAACTACCAATCATCCTGCTAACCCACACTTCACAAATAATTCTGTGGAAATTAAGTCAGCACAGGAAAATCCATTCTTGTTCAGCACAATTACTCAAAGAGTTGAAGAATTAAACACAAATAAAGAATCTGTTATTGCCATTTTTGTACCTACAGAAAATTCAAAACCTACAATTAATTCTTTTATACCTGCCCCCAAAGAAAAGGTGGAAATGGAAGAAGACATAGATGTTGAAGACTCATATAAGGATGTAGACAATGAGATGGAAGTTTTACAGATTGAGCATTCTTACTGCAGACAAGATGTAAGTAAGGAACATCTTTGGCAGAAAGTCTCTAAACTACATTCAAAGATAACTCTCCTTGAGTTACAAGAACAACAAACTCTAGGAAGATTGAAGTCTTTGGAAGCTCTTATAAGGCAGCTAAAACAGGAAAACCGGCTATCTGAAGAAAATGTCAAGATTATAGAAAACCATTTCACAACGTATGAAGTTACTATGATATAGGTTAAAGAGGTTTTAAAGCTATGACTTTTATGTAAGCTTTTTGTTTGCCAAACCAAATTATATGTAAAGTGAACTTTTTCCTGTGTAAAGTTCTTATCTTAATGAAGCTAAGCAAGTGCTCTAATGTTATGAACTGCGTCCTGTTCTTGTAATGCTCATTTTTGAGAAAAACTAGAGAGTTGTTGGGTAGAAGAAGTGTCGTTAATTTTCCAAATTTGAAGTTAAAATGTAGTGAATAAATAATATGGTTAAGTCGTAAAATGAGAGAACACGGATATGGTAAACAAGAGCCCAGAATAGAAATCAGGCTCAGGAATCAGTCTTGGTTCTACCATTGACATGTGACTTGGACAAGTTACTTATCAAGATTCTCAGTCTCTAATCTGTAAAAAGAGGGCACTTAACTAGACCTCTAACATAGTCTGTTTCTTTATAGTTTCTTGCCTTTTTAATTAGATACTTTTAATAGAACAAGTTTTCTATATGATAATCTTATACTCACATAAAACTAGATGCTGGCTAGCATTTGATATTATTAACTGTTGGATTCTTCTCAATATTTATTAAATTATGTGTTGCTTGGCCTTTGGGCTATAGTTTTCTGTGTTATAAAGGAAAATACTCCAGTTACAATTTTATTCCAATTGAACTAAAATAAGGAATCAACCATTAGCCCAGTTCTTAGGAGAGGTACTTTAAACTTGAAAGAATATGTACCTTATATGTGGCAGACCATCATAATACACAGTCATTTAAGCTTCTTGACACCTTGTATTTAAGGTTATATTTATAAACCAAAAATTTCAATGAGGTTAAATTTTTTAATACTTTTTAAAAATTATGGTTTTTATCTATTTAATATGTGTAACTTTTAAAAATGTGTGCATAAGTTGTTTTAAAATTCCAGAATGATAGAGTAATACTTAATGTTACACCTTCCCACTTACATGTATTTTAGTAAAAGAAATTATAGATAGGTGGTGATAACCTTGGAGAGACAAGTAGGAAAGAGAAATAATGGTGATAGAAATAAAATGAAACGTAAAAGCGGAGACATAGTCGTAGCAACACAAATGTGAAAAATAGATGATCCCTTAGAATTGGCAGTTATGGTATTAAGCAAATTCCTGTCAGCCTGATTCTTAGTTTTCTCATCTGTTATATAAAAAATACTGTTACCTATTTTGAAGGATGGTTTTTTGAATTCTGTAAGGTAGTAAATGTGTTTTTGGTGCCAGAAAATAGGAGGTGCTCAATAAATATTAGTTGACTACACAGCAAATAGTATACTAATTGTTTTGTAAATGGATGATTATTTGGGGCCATATGTCACTTAGTTTTTTTAGGCTAATAAAATTAATTAGTATATGAATGTGTGTCAGCTAATTATAAAAAGTTGATTAGTGGTGTCCTTATTGTGTGGCTATGGGTGGGGCAAAATTCCTTAAAATTTTTGCATAAATTATGTGTATATAATTGGTAAAGTTGATGTGATGTTATTTTTAAGTTGCATTTTGCTGGTATTTAAAATAAATAATATAGATGTAAATAGCCTTTTTAAGTCATTATAAAATATGTTGTACATTGTAGTTATTTTCTATTTAAAGTTATAGTTTACTCAGGAATAATTTAAACTAGTTGTGTTTCTTTAAACTACTAAATTATAAGTATTTAAGATACTTCCTTGGCTTTTCTATATTCAGTTCAGAATGTTCCCTCTAACTCAGTTAACCAATAAATTTTATTTGGGGGTTCTGACCAACTTTATTTCTTACTTACATTCTTATAGCAGCCTCTTAACTAGTAGTACCTATATTTTCAATCTCCTGCTTCCATATTTTCCTGGACTCTGCTATCAGCTTTTTACCTAAACTATAGATGTAGCTGTATCACCTGCACACCACCTAACTTTCCTAGCTCAGAAATCTGTAATCACTCTTTAATACCTATAGAATTAAGCAAAACTTGTTACTATCATGTATATGATCCTCTGTGATTCTGTTCATCCTGTGTTCTAGCCACACTGGACTTCTTAGCATTTCTCAAACATGCTAGACAGGTACTTGTTTTTGTGTTTTCTTATTTTATTCTCTAAATTCAACCAGTCTGTTAAAATTGTATTTCGATTTTGTTGGAATGTCATCCCTTCTTACCAGTCAAAATTGTTTTTTCTCTGTTCCTACAGGGCTTTTTCTTATAACACTGAGCTTTGTTCTATAACACCGTAACAGTGTTTACACTGTATATCATGACGTTATCCATAGCTTTCTCTTCGACTGGACTGTATGCTTTTTGAAAGCAGAATTTTTATTCACTTTCGTTTCTTTGACAATGTAATATTAACTCAATAAATGTTTGGATGAATATTTTGAATTTGCCTACTTAGAATTTCTTGGTTCTGGTCACCTAAAATCAAGAACCTTCTTAACAAATATATCCTTGATACCTTGAGAATGATTAGGGAAGGATATAGATCTTCATATAATCTTTAAAACATTCCATGTTTCCAATGGACAGTACCATTTACCAGTTATCTGCTATGCCACCTATTAACTGATTTTTGTTGTAGAAGGCTATCCCCACCACAGACTATTTCTTACTTTCTATCTGATAGTTAAAAAGGAAATAAGTCTAAGGAAGCTGTTTATGCCTACATGTCAGGGAGATTGGTAAGTCAAATTTAGAAAGACTTCATCATATAAACAATATGTGACGTTGATCTAAACATCATGCAGGTTTTGGCAAGGGGCAGTGGTGGTTTTTTGTTTTCTGGCTATGCATTGCAAAAATTTTGACGTTTTAAGGATGCTTATACATAAGGCATGCATACTACTTTGTTCTTGGTTTGTAAATTAAGTTTTATAAACTACCTTTTTTATACATAAACAAAACCAATTTTCTTAAAGCTACCTTTATATTCTTTCCTGTACCTCTTGAGCCTTGAACTTTGACCTCTGCAGCAATAAAGCAGCACTTCTGTGACACACACAAGGTCATTTTTTTTAAGAAAAAGAATGCACAGAGTTCTTACTTTTTCTTTTTTTTTTTTTTTTTTCCCGGTACGCAGGCCTCTCACTGTTGTGGCCTCTCCCGTTGCGGAGCACAGGCTCAGGACGCGCAGGCTCAGCGGCCATGGCTCACGGGCCCAGCCGCTCCGCAGCATGTGGGATCTTCCCGGACCGGGGCACAAACCCATGTCCCCTGCATCGGCAGGCGGACTCTCAACCACTGCGCCACTGGAGAAGCCCCAGAGTTGTTACATTTTTAAGTGCTGCATTCAAAAGATAGAGTTACTCAGAATTCTCTAGTTTGAATAAATTCTTGCAAAGTATCCTTACTGTTATTTGTGATATGATGCTGTGCCCTAAAGTGTATTTTCTTTACTAATAGACAATTTATTATGGCACATCAGCATGATTTGTTTAGATAGTACACCACTACATTCTGTTAATCATTAGGTGTGACTGAATTTCTTTTGCAGTTATTAAAAAAAAATCTCAACTTTATAAATATGCAGAATAAAACTTTTTAAAATAAAAACATCAAGCAGGGAACTTTTCTGCATATTTTCGATCTTGAAAAAAAATCAGCCATATATTAAGAGTTGGAATATTAATGTGCAGATAAATTTTTCTGTTTCTAGCTAAATTGAACAGTTCTGCCAACTAATTTGGTGTTCAAGTACATCTTTCTTTTTTAGATTATGCTGTTTTGTATTTTTGTGGGTGAGGTGGGTGGGTAGAAATACTCATTCACAATTGTCAGGGAAAAAGCTACAGAGAAGGTTGGGGGGTGGGGGTGGGAGACAAGATGTATCTGTATAAGAGATAAGTTCCTTCAAGGAAGGGTCTTTGTTTCATTTATCATTTTAACCTATTCTCCACCCTCTGGCTTTTTGGTTACTTGACCACCTCATCTCCAGTGAACTTTTCCTCCATTCCTCTTCAGCCACCTCATTTCTGTGGTCAGTGGTAGACCTTTGTCATCACCAGTACTTGCATCCCATTGAAAAACGTCACCTTCAAGCTCCTCATTCTGACTACCACCTTCTATTGTTTAGCACAGTTATTAGAACAACTCACACTGCAACCAACCACTCTTCCACAGTCTATCATCCCTGTCGTAGGTTCTATTTTGCAAATAATGGCCACAAAATATATCTCATCCTGTATTCTCTTCTGCAGTATATGACCTTGCCATTCCCTTATCGAGGGGTGGAGTTTATTTCTCTACCTTGTTTTTTTTTAATAAACCTGTTTTATTTATTTTTGGCTGTGTTGAGTCTCTGTTGCTGCACGTGGGCTTTCTCTAGTTGCGGCAAGCGGGGCTACTCTTCGTTGTGATGTGCGGGCTTCTCACTGCGGTGGCTTCTCTTGTTGCAGAGCATGAGCTTTAGGAACACAAGCTTCAGTAGTTGCAGCATGCAGGCTCAGTAGTTGTGGCTCTCGGGCTCTAGAGCACAGTCTCAGTAGTTGTGGTGCACAGGCTTAGTTGCTCCGTGGCATGTGGGATCTCCCTGTGCTAGGGCTCGAACCCATGTCCCCTGCATTGGCAGGCAGATTCTTAACCACTGCTCCACCAGGGAAGCTCTCTTTACCTTTTTTTTAATCTGGAAGAGCGTGTGACTGCTTTGATCAGTAGAATACAGTGAAAGTGACACTGCCAGTTCCAGACTCAGCCCTTAATGGGCCTGGCAGCTTTCACATCCTCTTTGGAGCTTTTGCTTCCCCTTGGAATGCCAGTGCCATGTAATGTGTGATTACCCTGAGATCATGCTGGAAAAGCAGAATCACATGGAGAAACTCTGGAGAATGAGATATCAGACGTGTGAAGAAGCCACCTTGGAAAATGATTCTCCAGCCCCAGCAACTCGAGACTCAAAATGCAGCAAATGCAGCCACCTAGCTAAGCTCTTCCTGAATTCCTTAACCACAAAATTGTAAGCAAAATGTTTCTTTTGGGGTGGATTGTTAGGCAGTGTTTTAGGCTGTGTTTTCCAGAGAAACACGCTGTTCTTCAGGCTGAGATATTCCAAGGTCTGCAGTTGGCAAGCTAGGGACCCAGGAGAGCCATTGGTGTAGTTCTAGTCCAAGTCTGAAGGCCTAAGAACCAGGAGAGCTGATTGTGTAGTTCTAGTTCTATCTCCAGTTCAATTCTCCCTCACACTGCTCCCTTTCCCTCCTACTACCCCTTCCTCCTCCCCCAAGCTGAGGATCTCATCACATAATTTACTGAAAAAAAAAAAAATTATAAACACCTCTATAAACCAAAACAATAGAGTATTATACAGTAGTTAACATGAATGAACTAGATTTACATGCATCAACATGAATAAATACCCAAACTATGTGAAAAAAGGTAAGTTGCAAAAGGTTTGGTAACAGTCTACTACTTAATTAAAATTTTAAAATACACAAAACAGTAATACATGTTGCTTATATTTACATTCCTATGTAAAGGATGAAAAAGCACACCAACTTCAGGATAATGATTACCTCTGAGGAGGCAAGAAGGGGTGATGGTGGAGAGATTTTATGTGTCACTTCTTTAAAAAAATAAGTGAGCTAAATAAAGACAAAAATATTATCTATTGAAATAATAGATACAGGTTTGCTTTATTACTCTTTTTAAAATGTTTCAGAATTTAAAATAACATATTTTAGTTGAAATGACGAAAGAGTGTGTTAGGCTTATTAAAGTAACTCTAAAGGTCAACTCTGATTAGACATCATTCTTATAGTTTTGTTATGATTGCTCTTTGTTTTAAGAACATTTGAGGGGGAGTGGGGATTTACAGTGAAAGACTTGATGATTTGGATTCAGTAAACTTGGGATTGAAGTTAGGCACTATGGTAGGCAGAAGAATGCTCCTCTAACTCACTAAAACTCTGAAAAGGGGCAATTTCCCTTTTAATAAGTGGTTGAAGTGGCGTGGAGTGGGGTGTGTGCAGGCGGAACAGCTGACTTCTTTAGTTCTCTGCAGCAGTAAAATGTGAGCCAAATGAGGATGACATTTTTGCATATCATTTTCCCACTTGCTAGCAAATTCTAGTTTCATGTCTCTCCTCTGAGCTTGTAATGACGCACTGGCCCACTTCTCTATTCCCAGAGAAAATAAGAACCAGGCAGTACTGGAGAGGATAACAAAACCTTTACAGGCGTGAGAGTAGGTTTAACTCTAATATGAACTAATCAGCTAAATTGTTTTAATATAAATTTAGAGCTATTTCCATCCCCAATTTTGAAATAAATAACCTAGGTTTAATTAATATGATATATATTTAATACTTTAATAAAAGAAGCTTTAACATAATAATCTCACTTTACTCACAATCTCAGAGAAACCCTAAAGACAGCCCATCATTAATCATTAGTCTGTCACAAACACCTCAGTGGTTTTGTTCCAAGGTTCAGGTTTTTAATAGTCTTCTCTATGGCATGTATATAAATAGTATGCATTGTGTAATTAAATATGGTGACCTATTGTTCTGCATCACTAGTAAACTTAATCACCTGTTCCCTCTCTGTAAATTCTACACCTTCTAGATAATGTAAGAGAAGCATTTTCTTATATTTTCATACTAGAGATAATTCATTCCCTCAAATGGACATTCCTTTTCAGACTCCACCTCTATGTCCCCCACACTTATGCCAAGGGCTCTAGATTGCCCTGGATCCCAGAGTCTTGGGCCACAGTATTGACTATCTCATGTATCTGTGCTGTTTTATTAGTGTTAGCTTTTCCATTCACGACTATCTGTTTTGTCTTCTCTTCAGGCATTGTAATATAGTGTTGTATTTTTGTCAAGTGTAAGGTCATTGAATGACCCTATGTTTTAGAAGGACTTGATTACATACATTCAGGTAATGGAAATGTGACGAATATTCACTATTGGAACTGGAACCTACAGATTCTAAAATATATGAGATTTATTTTTTTATTTTATTTGGGCCACGCCATGTGGCATGCAGGATCTTAGTTCCCCAACCGGGGATCGAACCCATGCCTCCTGCAGTGGAAGCGTGGAGTCCTAACCGCTGGACTGCCAGGGAATTCCCAGAAATGTATTTTAAATGTTCTTATAGATGTCTTTTAAATTAAGAAATTTTAGCTTAAATAGCCTAACAAATTAGCAAAATATCTTATGTTGGGTGAACTATTAACACATTCTTCTCTTACTTCAGTTATTTGTAGTAAAATATATTACCTAAGGGGATAAAAATATTAAAACTACTTTTTAATTCTCTGATAATCACACAGGGATGCTATATTAATAAACACATATTCAGATTTTTCTGTATATTTGAAATGTATGCTTTATTTGATATTTAAGAGAAAATATATGATAAATAATTATATTGATTATTATATATTATATATTGATTATAAAGTGGATTTTTCACAATGTGCTGGGTTAAGAGTGATGTGGATTTTTGCCCCCAAAACAATATTCTGCCCTTAAGAATGACTTAAATGTGATTATTTTCATCTTAGGCATTAAAATGTATGCCACTTTTTCCTTTGAAAGAAGATGTTAAAGAATCTGTTGTTCCTAAATAATCAACAAATTTGACTGTTTTTAATGGTCACTGATTAGCGTCTTGTTACTATAACTCAGGTAGTCATGCCTTAACAATGCCAGTATTATATGTACCAACAATCCAATAAAATCTATAGTGAAAATTTCTAAATGATAAATGAATGTATATGTGGATTAAAGGTAAAAATAAAGCCTGGAGAAGTTATGGAGTAAAAATGAAATGGAATTTCATCATGTATTAAGTATTAAGTTCAAAGCAATTTATTCTTTTTGAATCTTTCTATTCCACTTTGTCTTGATAAATATAAGAGTAAAAGGAAAGTTCTGAAAGGGAGGATATATACTAGGAACAGACAAGGATGGTCAAGAATGAGGAGGTTGTATGGAAATAAAGAGAAAAAGAAGTTGATTTCTGTGAATCACAAATGAAAAGTGACAGTAAACTTCAAATAAACAAGTCCAGTGTTATGGGCTAAATTGTGTCCCCTACCCCTGAATTCAGATGTTGAAGCATTAAAAAAACGTACCTTAGACTGGGACTGTATTTGGATATAGGGCCTTTAAAGAGGTGATTTAGTTAAATAAAATGAGGCCATTAGAGTGGGCCCTAATCCAATCTGACTGGAATCTTTATAAGAAGAGGAAATTTCAACACACAGAAACACCAGGAATTTGAGAGCACAGAAAGACCATGTGAGTTACACAGTGAAAAGGCAATCTGCTGCAAACGAAGAGGAGAAGCCTCAGGAGAAACCAAACCTGCTGATACCTTGGTCATGCCTCCAAAACTGTGAGAAAATAAATTTCTGTTGTTTAAGCCACACAGTCTCTGGTATTTTATCATGGCAGTCCTAAAAAACTAATACATATAGGAAGTTGGTTATCCAAATAGTAGTCATTTAAAAAATTCATAACAAAGGAAATAGTAAAAGAAATAGTACAAGAAAATCTTCTAGAATTGAACATGTATTTCCAGATAGAAAGACCCATCATGTGCTGAAAACAGTGGATGAAAATAGATACACCAAGGCAGATTGTTTGTAAAGGTCAGAACTTTAGACACAAAAAGAGGACTTTCAGCAAGAAAGCACATGCAACACAAAAGTTCAAGAATAGAAGAGCTTCAAACCCCTGAATGACTATCATGGAAGCAAGAAGACAAGAGATCAATGATTTGAAAATTATGAGGGAAAAAGTTCTAAGATCAAATTCTATATCCAAATTCTCAAAATATTGCCTCCTCTGTACCGTTTCCAAGGACGCTATTGGAAAATATGTCCTAGGGAAATAAGGCCATAAAAGAAAATCAAGAGAATGATTAGTCTAGAATGATTTAATTTATCATTAAACTGATCAAGAGATTAAAAGTAGGAAAAAGGAAATTCAAATCAAGAAAGAAGCAAAGGAAATCTGGAGTTGGTGGTGAAAGGCAGTCCCAACATGACAGCTGGACCACAGATCTAGAGAGCCAGCAGTCCAAATTGTAGTAGATCAGATGGCTCAGGGATAGAGTTCTTCAAGAAGATGAACATTGATAGAATAATGTGTTGAACATCTTCAAAGGAAACTTACATATCTAGGGTAGAATTTAGAGTTGAGTTAATATTAAGTACAGAGAAAACGATCCAGACACACAAATACTGATGCAAAATGTACAGGAAAGTTCAAGGCATCATATCTTAGTACCTAACTGCATTTACATGGTCAAAATATTGTAAATACAATGTAAACACTGACAGAATGGGAAGATGAGGTATGGCATGGGAGGGATGTGTGTATGTGTGCATATGTTTATGCTAAGTCCAGGAACAAGGGGTTGGAAAATGAGGTAATTAAAGAGAGCAAAATCCTCATCGACCATAGTAGGATATCAAAAGATAATGCCTAAATGCAAAAACTTTAAAATGCAAATTAAGTGTGTTATTTTGAGGTAATACACAAAGAATCTGCATGTATCATTGGAAGGGGTTGACTCCAGGGAGCAGGTAATGAAGGACAGCAGTTTTTGTAACAAGACACAAAGAATGCTGACATTTTAAGCACATGTGTAAGAGATATGGGCTAGCTCCTATTCATCCTTCAGGACTGACCTGTTCATTATTTTATTTAGAGAGCCTTCATTTGCCCTTCCAGATGCCCTTCTTATTTACTCTATTTGCCGCCTTTACTTACCCTGCCATAATACCTATCACCTAGTATCATTATTGCTCTTTACTTGTTTTCATACCCCCAATGTAAGTTTTCATACCCTTAAAGTGTGTTTATTTTACAGGCTTTTTACCTTCATTGCCTAGCACAATTCCTAGTACATAATAGGAGCCCCATAAATATTTGTCAAGTGAATAACAGCACCTACTAAACCATATTTCAGGAACTATTTGCTGGGTCTAATTCTGGCTCCACATTGAGACAGCCACCAAATAAATTAACCAATTTGCAGCTCCATGAATATATTATTGCCCCATTATTCAGGTAGGCTCTGTTAAATTATTGACGTGAATTGTAATGTAAATAATGCTACTTTAAATCTTTTATGGCATGCCATAAACAATACCTAGTAAAGGTGAAGTAGCATTCCTTCTAGACTAGTGTTTTATAACTTGGAGGTCTTTGGGAAGCCTCTAGGAAGGTCACTGGATGCCCTAAAATTTAATGCAAAATTTTGTGTGCAGGAATTTTTCTGGAAAGAGAACCCATAATTTCTGTTAAATTAGGAAAGAGACAAATGATTCCAAAAAATTTAAACAGCACTGGTCAGGGCAGTATTGCCTTACGTTCCACATTGTGCCGTTTTTTAGAGAGGCATAGAGCTCTTTACCTATTTTATTCTCTAAAAACCTTGAAACATAGAGATGGGAAAGCTACTATCCTAGATTTGAGTACACAAAAACCACCAATTCAGTTTTGTGATTTTTATTCATCGGGAGTAAAACTAGGACTGAAAAAAAAATTGACCCATATCCAAAAGCAGGCTGGGTAAGTTCTACACAAGAATTCTTATGAGTTTTAGACCAGTGTTGTTTCACATTTTATGGAAAATAAATTTTAATCTTCAAATTACTATATAGAATGTCAAAATTTATTTCAGATATTAAATAAGTATTATTTTTAATTATTAGAAAATACTGTGTAAGTTCAATTCGTTTGTTTCTTAGTTGCTGGAATATAATTCAAAATGAGAAGCAATGGAGCAGGAGCCAAATTCAGAGCAGGCCTAATCTTTTTTTTTTTTTTTCAGTGCATGGTTTAGGATTTCCATTAATAAAAAGGCATGGTGTTTAAATATGCACAGTGGACTAGAACATCATAAATGTGAAATGAGGTTAATTTTATTGAGCTTTCAACCTTGCTTAGTCTAGGTAAAAATGAATTCACTGTTATGAAACTAGAACATATCTAAACCACAGATGAAAAAGAAGTCAGTTCAATGATATGGTATTAAACTATGAGAAGAAACTTTTGAGAGAGTGAGGAGGGAAGGGCAAAAAGACACCATTCCGATTATTCAGATAATCCCCAGCAAGTCATTAAATAAGAAAGCATGCATCTATTTCTCTGGAACATCAAGTAATATGTTAAAGAGATATTTATTTTGCCTTGTTAAAATTTGGTGATTTGGAGGTTTGAAACATCCTTCAGCATATCAACTTTCAGTTCACCTGTTTAGTTTCATTAATTTGGGAAATGATAAAATGCAAAGGGAAATAATGTAGTGGGATATAGGAGAGGCATAGAGGTAGGACTCAGAAGACCTGAAACATCCAGTTTCCTGAGTAATAAAATTCTAGTCTTCTTTGTCAGTAGGCAGAAGCACATTAGTGGAAAAAACCATGGAAATACATTTCTGAAAAAAAAAGTACTGTAAACAAAGCCTTTTAATGAAGGGAAAACAGACAAAAAGCTAGTCCAAGGCACAATGAGGTAAACCGCTCCTTTGTTAGCAACAGCAAAATACTGAAGGTGAAGAGATGCCACTGCTAATACTAGCGAATGGAGGACCCTGATTTTAACACATAGTGTTTGTCATGGGAGAAATTGCTTCCAACTTAGACAAAATGGTCCCACACATCTCATCTGTCTTTCGTCTTCATTTTGTTAATCTGGAAAGAACTGAACCAGAACTTCCTGGGGGGTTGGTTGGTCCTGTGTATCACTGAGGAACAGGTTTAAATGTTACCTCTTCCAAGAGGTAACAACACACACAGACACACACACACACACTGATGCACACACACACAGATATTCGTACTAGTCAGTTGTTCACTCTGTCTTTGCAGACTCTATTCATATCCTTAATATAACTAAATCATTCTTTGTCACAGTTACCTCCTTATGTATCAGTCTCTGTTTAGACTGCAAGCTCCTAAGAGGTGGGGACCAAAACTTACCTTTGTCAGTGTAGGGGAGAAGAAATTCCTATACCCTCTACCATCCGACATACACACGGGAGAACTCACTGTGATGGGTAACTCAAAGGTATGGACAGAACTTGGGGCTTATATGGTTTCTTAAAAAGGAAAACTGCCAAGACAAAGGAGAAGGGGTTTAGGTCTTTAGAGGCAGCAAACTGTGGGTAGGTGAATATATGGGGCTGGGGGAGGGGACGAATGGCAGATAAAGGCTCTTTAAGTAAGTTTTGTTATTTAGATTCCTCTGGTACTGATAAGAGTCTGGGGTTGTCTCTTGTGGTTAAGAATCCTCCTGTCCTTCCTAGCAGAAAGAAAGAGGACAGAAAGTTTTTTATGTATCTGCATCCTCTCAATTGCCTGCAGCTCAAAACAGTCCTTAGTCAAAGTGGTATATTTTGGGGTATCATGCTTTGAATGCCTTAAGCACCTAGTAAGCCCTCAATTAAGTTGTGGAAAAACCTAATAATATGCTATCTCTAGTGGCGGTATTTGAATGATAGATGATTTTTTTTTTTTTTTTTACAACAGGATCTTATTAGTCATCCACTTTATACACAACAGTGTATACATGTCAATCCCAATCTCCCAATTCATCCCACCACCACCCCACCCCTTCTTTCACCCCTTGGTGTCCATACGTTTGTTCTCTACATCTGTGTCTCGATTTCTACCCTGAAAACCGGTTCATCTGTACCATTTATCTAGGTTCCACATAAATGCGTTAATATACGATATTTGTTTTTCTCTTTCTGACTTACTTCACTCTGTATGACAGTCTCTAGATCCATCCATGTCTCTACAAATGACCCAATTTCGTTCCTTTTTATGGCTGAGCAATATTCCATTGTATATATATACCACATCTTCTTTATCCATTTGTCTGTCGATGGGCATTTAGGTTGCTTCCATGACCTGGCTATTGTAAATAGTGCTGCAATGAACATTGGGGTGCATGTGTCTTTTTGAATTATGGTTTTCTCTGGGTATATGCCCAGTAGGGGGATTGCTGGGTCATATGTTAATTCTATTTTTAGTTTTTTAAGTAACCTCCATACTGTTCTCCATAGTAGCTGTATCAGTATATATTCCCAGCAACAGTGCTAGAGGGTTCCATTTTCTCCACACCCTCTCCAGCATTTGTTGTTTGTAGATTTTCTGATGATGCCCATTCTAACTGGTGTGAGGTGATACCTCATTGTAGTTTTGATTAGCATTTCTCTAATAATTAAGGCTTATTAATTTTTAATAATTGAGCAGCTTTTCATGTGCTTCTTGGCCATCTGTATGTCCTCTTTGGAGAAATGTCTATTTAGGTCTTCTGCCCATTTTTGGATTGGGTTGTTTGTTTTTTTAATATCGAGCTGCATGAGCTGTTTATATATTTTGCAGATTAATCCTTTGTCTGATAATTCATTTGCAAATATTTTCTCCCATTTGAGGATTGTCTTTTCCTCTTGTTTGTAGTTCCCTTTGCTGTGCAAAAGCTTTGAAATTTCATTAGATCCCATCTGTTTATTTTTGTTTTTATTTCCATTACTCTAGGAGGTGGATCAAAAAAGATCTTGCTGTGATTTATGTCACAGAGAGTTCTTCCTATGTTTTCCTCTAAGAGTTTTACAGTGCCCGGTCTTACATTTAGGTGTCTGATCCATTTAGAGTTTATTTTTGTGTATGGTGTTAGGGAGTGTTCTAATTTCATTTTTTTACATGTAGCTGTCGACTTTTTGCAGCACCACTTATTGAAGAAACTGTCTTTTCTCCATTGTATATCCTTGCCTCCTTTGTCATAGATTAGTTGGCCATAGGTGTGTGGGTTTATCTCTGAGCTTTCTATCTTGTTCCATTGATCTATGTTTCTGTTTTTGTGCCAGTACCATATTGTCTTGATTACTGTAGCTTTACAGTATAGTTTGAAGTCAGGGAGTCTGATTCCTCCAGCTCCATGTTTTTCCCTCAAGACTGCTTTGAATATTCGGGGTCTTTTGTGTCTCCATACAAAGTTTAACATTTTTTGTTCTAATTCTGTAAAAAATGCCATTGGTAATTTGATAGGGATTGCTTGAATCTGTAGATTGCTTTGGGTAGTATAGTCATTTTCACAATATTGATTCTTCCAATCCAAGAGCATGGTATATCTCTCCATCTGTTGGTATCATCTTTAATTTCTTTCTTCAGTGTCTTATACTTTTCTGCATACAGGTCTTTTGTCTCCCTAGGTAGGTTTATTCCTAGGTATTTTATTCTTTTTGTTGCAATGGTAAATGGGAGTGTTTCCTTAATTTCTCTTTCAGATTTTTCATCATTAATGTATAGGAATGCAAGAGATTTCTGTGCATTAATTTTTATCCTGAAACTTTACCAAATTCATTGATTAGCTCTAGTAGTTTTCTGGTGGCACCTTTAGGATTCTCTATGTATAGTATCATGTCATCTGCAAACAGTGACAGTTTTACTTCTTTTCCAGTTTGTATTCTTTTTTTTCTTTTACTTCTCTGATTGCCGTGGTTAGGACTTCTAAAACTATGTTGAATAATAGTGGTGAGAGTGGACATCCTTGTCTTGTTCCTGATCTTAGAGGAAATGTTTTCAGTTTTTCACCATTGAGAATGATGTTTGCTGTGGTTTTGTCGTATATAGCCTTTATTATCTTGAGGTAGGTTCCCTCTATGCCCACTTTCTGGAGAGTTTTTATCATAAATGGGTGTTGAATTTTGTCAAAAGCTTTTTCTGCATCTGTTGAGATGATCATATGGTTTTTATTCTTCAATTTGTTAATATGATGTATCACATTGATTGATTTGCATATATTGAAGAATCCTTGCATCCCTGGGATAAATCCCACTTGATCATGGTGTATGATCCTTTTAATGTGTTGTTGGATTCTGTTTGCTAGTGTTTTGTTGAGGATTTTTGCATCTATATTCATCAGTGATATTGGTCTGTAATTTTCTTTTTTTGTAGTATCTTTGTCTGGTTTTGGTATCAGGGTGATGGTGGCCTCATAGAATGAGCTTGGCAGTGTTCCTTGCTCCGCAATTTTTTGGAAGAGTTTGAGAAGGATGGGTGTTAGCTCTTTTCTAAATGTTTGATAGAATTCACCTGTGAAGCCATCTGGTCCTAGACTTTTGTTTGTTGGAAGAGTTTTAATCACAGTTTCAATTTCATTGCTTGTGATTGGTCTGTTCATATTTTCTATTTCTTCCTGGTTCAGTCTTGGAAGGGTATACCTTTCTAAGAATTTGTTCATTTCTTCCAGGTTGTCCATTTTATTGGCGTAGAGTTGCTTGTAGTAGTCTCTTAGGATGCTTTGTATTTCTGTGGTGTCTGTTGTAACTTCTCCTTTTTCATTTCTAATTTTATTGATTTGAGTCCTCTCCCTCTTTTTCTTGATGAGTCTGGCTAATGGTTTATCAATTTTGTTTATCTTCTCAAAGAATCAGCTTTTAGTTTTATTCATCTTTGCTATTGTTTTTTTTGTTTCTATTTCATTTATTTCTGCTCTGATCTTTATGATTTCTTTCCTTCTGCTAACTTTGGGTTTTGTTTGCTCTTCTTTCTCTTGTTCCTTTAGGTGTAAAGTTAGATTGTTTACTTGAGATTATTCTTGTTTCTTGAGGTAGGCTTGTATAGCTATAAACTTCCCTCTTAGAACTGCTTTTGCTGCATCCCATAGGTTTTGGAATGTCGTGTTTTCATTCTCATTTTTCTCTAGGTATTTTTTGGTTTCCTCTTTGATGTCTTCAGTGATCTCTTGGTTGTTTAGTAATGTATTGTTTAGCCTCTATGTGTTTGTGTTTTTTACATTTTTTCCCCTGTATTTCATATCTAATCTCATAGCGTTGTGGTCAGAAAAGGTGCTTGATATGATTTCAATTTTCTTAACTTTACTGAGGCTTGATTTGTGACCCAAGATATGATCTGTCCTGGAGAATGTTCCGTGCACACTGGCGAAGAAAGTGTAATCTGCTGTTTTTGGATGGAATGTCCTATAAATATCAAATCTATCTGGTTGTTTTGTCATTTAAAGCTTCTGTTTCCTTATTTATTTTCATTTTGGATGATCTGTTCATTGGTGTAAGTGAGGTGTTAAAGTCCCCCACTGTTATTGTGTTACTGTCGATTTCCTCTTTTAGAGCTGTTAGCAGTTGCCTTATGTATTGAGGTGCTCCTATGTTGGGTGCATATATATTTATAATTGTTATATCTTCTTCTTGGATTGATCCCTTGATCATTATGTAGTGTCCTTCCTTGTCTCTTGTAACATTCTTTATTTTAAGGTCTATTTTATCTGATATGAGTATTGCTACTCCAGCTTTCTTTTGATTTCCATTTGCATGGAATATCTTTTTCCATCCCATCACTTTCAGTCTGAATGTGTCCCTAGGTCTGAAGTGGGTCTCTTGTAGACAGCATATATATGGGTCTTGTTTTTGTATCCATTCAGCAAGCCTGTGTCTTTTGGTTGGAGCATTTAATCCATTCTTGTTTAAGGTAATTATTGATATGTATGTTCCTATGACATTTTCTTAATTGTTTTGGGCTTGTTTTTGTAAGTCCTTTTCTTCTCTTGTGTTTCCCACTTAGAGAAGTTCCTTTAGCATTTGTTGTAGAGCTGGTTTGGTGGTGCTGAATTCTCTTAGCTTTTGATTGTCTGTAAAGCTTTTGATTTCTCTATCGAATCTGAATGAGATCCTTTCCAGGTACAGTAATCTTGGTTGCACATTCTTCCCTTTCATCACTTTAAGTATATCATGCCACTCCCTTCTGGTTTGTAGAGTTTCTGCTGAGAAAGCAGCTCTTAACCTTATGGGAGTTCCCTTGTATGTTATGTTTCGTTTTTCCCTTGCTGTTTTCAATAATTTTTCTTTGTCTTTAAATTTTGCCAATTTGATTACTGTGTGTCTCGGCGTGTTTCTCCTTGGGTTTATCCTGTATTCGACTCTCTGAGCTTCCTCGACTTGGGTGGCTATTTCCTTTCCCATCTTAGGGAAGTTTTCGATTATAATCTCTTCAAATATTTTCTCCTGTCCTTTCTCTCTCTCTTCTCCTTCTGGGACCCCTATAATGCGAATGTTTTTGCGTTTAATGTTGTCCCAGAGGTCTCTTAGGCTGTCTTCATTTCTTTTCATTCTTTTTTCTTTAGTCTGTACTTTATGACAGCAGTGAATTCCACCATTCTGTCCTCCAGGTCACTTATCCGTTCTTCTGCCTCAGTTATTCTGCTATCGATTCCTTCTAGTGTAGTTTTCATTTCAGTTATTGTATTGTTCATCTCTGTTTCTTTGTTCTTTAATTCTTCTAGGTCTTTGTTAAACATTTCTTGCATCTTCTCGATCTTTGCCTCCATTCTTTTTCCAAGGTTCTTGATCATCTTCACTATCATTAATCTGAATTCTTTTTCTGGAAGGTTGCCTATGTCCACTTCATTTAGTTGTTTTTCTGGGGTTTTATCTTGTTCCTTCATCTGGTACATAGCCCTCTGCCTTTTCATCTTGTCTATCTTTCTGTGAATGTGCTTTTTGTTCCACAGGCTGCAGGATTGTAGTTCTTCTTACTTCTGCTCTCTGCCCTCTGGTGAATGATAGATGATTGATAAAGTATATTGCATTATGCTTAGATCTAGTTAGTTTTAAATGCTGTAGAACTTAATAGAAATTTTATGTTGTTCAGTCTCAAAGCTTGTTAGGTAACTGTGCTGGCTTTATTTTTTGCTGTAATGTATATCTCCGATTTACCCGTTAACAGCAAATAGAGAAGAAGCCATAGAAGTTATAACATTAAAAGAGATGAAAACCTTAGCAAAGATTTAAATGGGGGCAAAGAAGTTTAAGATAGTTAAAAATATACATATCACTGTTTTCAATTTGAGGCATCCCTCAGAAAGTCACAAAATATTTACTCCAAGACTTCTGTTTTCAATTGCAATATATATAATATTTACAAAATAAATAAAATTAAAAAAACCTAAAACCCAGTAATACTATAGGTGACTTATTGGCTACTCCTAAATCTTCCTTATGTTGGACTTATCTAAATTCTAAATTGAAATATTTTTTTTTGGCCTTACCACGCAGCTTGCGGAATCCTAGTTCCCTGACTAGGGATTGAACCTGGGCCACAGCAGTGAAAGCACCGTGTCCTAATCACTGGACTGCCAGGGAACTCCCTAAACTGAAATTTTTAAGGGAAGCCTTTGATATTTTTCTAGACAATTATCTTCATCTTGAGTGATTTATCTCTTGATTTGGATTTTATTTTATGAAGTTTATACTCCACCTACATTTTATTCTATATCTTCACAGATATATTATTCCTAGAAGTGTTTGTAAATATTTCAGTTAGTCACAATTTTCATGATTGAACTGGGAGCAAAATAAGTATACTCTGAGACTTAGAAACTGTCCTTCAATCTTATTGCCATAAGATGTTTGCTGCTAACTCCTTTGAAGTGACACATATTTACTGTTTATGATTGTTCTGGTTACCATACTCATGTATTTAGACATGAAAAGTCATTTTCACTACACTTTAACACAATATGGATTTTCTTAATGCCACATCATAACATGAATAATGCTATGCTTCATTTACTGATCTTCCTAAATCTTATATCAATTCATTTTATAGAGTAATTGAATTCAATTTTGTCTTTCTTAGCAATATGCCTGTTTTTTAACATAGCATCAAATTCCACATAAACTATGGCAATTTATATTTCTTAAAGTAAGACAAAATGAAACAAAATATACTTTGGAACTGTTTTTTCTGAGACATGTTTCTAGCAATTTTTTTTGATTATCTCTTCCTCCTCAACTTGTTTTACTGCATTTAAAATGTGGGATTTAAAGAGAACCTATGGAAAGTTTGTTTCACATTCATTTCTAAGCCCGCTTTTTTATTTTGTTTTAACCCATTCTATGTCAATGTCCTTTATTTAGAAGATTGTTGATCATTTTGAACATGGATTATCTCATTTTCTTCCTTAAATGTTTAGTAAACTTTACCAGCAAAATAACCTGAGCCTGGAGTTTTCTTTGTGGAAAAGTTTTTGAAAACAAATTCAAATTTTTAAATAGAAACAGGACTATTCAGATTTTCTTTGTGATCTTGTACTAGTCTTGGTAAATTGTGTTTTTCAAAGACTTCATTAATTTCACCTAAGTTGTCAAATTTATTGGCATTTAGGTGTTCATTACAATTATTATCTTTTTAAAGTCTGTAGGATCTGTAATCATATCTATCCCCTCTTTTGTTCCTGTTATTAAGTGACCCCTGAGTTAAATACCATCTTTAATCCCCTTTTCATATGGGAAAATAAGGCCCCAGTGATAAAGTGTATATCTTGCTGGCTCAAGATGGCATGATTTACTGTTAACTTCTGATTTGCAATGTACTATGTTTTCCCATGTGTACATTTACCTGGAATAGCTTACAAAATTTTATTTGGCAAAGGATCAAAACTATCACTGGGATAAAAAATACTACTAATGAAAATCCAGGTCATATAGGTCTTAGATATTTTGGGCTGGAATAATTCAGTATCAAAATTACTAAGTATCAAAAATACTAGGAGATATTTCAGGCCTAGAATTGAAAATTATAGATCATAGCTGCTACAGATTGCAGTAGTTTAAAGATACTTCTTTTTTGTAAAGTAATCATTTGGAGATGGACTGCTTGGTGTTGCCCCACAGTCATCATGATTCCAGTACCATCGTGATGGTGGAGGGCTACTATCAATTTCTTCCTTCCCTGTACAAGCATGCCATACTCCCATCAGGAGACAGAAGAAAGAGCCCGTTCCTTTTCTTCTTTGAATCTGGGCTAGCTTTAGTGACTTGCTTGATGAATAAAATGCGACAGAAGTGATGTTCTGGAACTTCCAAAACTAGATCATAAAAAGCCCTGCTTCTGCCTGGGCCTTTTGAAACACTCATTCTTGGGGAAACAAGTTGCCATGTAGGAAGGCAGATTTCTCTGAGCTCATCATGCTCTAGAAGCCATGTGAAGGTGCTCCAGTCAATAGTCTGAGCCTATGTTCTAGCCATACCCATCAAGGCATCAGATGTGAGGTCAAGTCATCTTGAACCCTCCAGATCAGCCCATCTACCAGCTGAATGCCACTAAGTGACTTAAGTCAATGCCATATGGAACAGAAGAAGTTAAGCCATGCCCAAATATCTGACCAATGAAATTGTGAAATATAATAAAGTGCTTGTTGTTTTAAACCACTAAGTTCTGGATTGTGACACAGAAGAAGATAACCAGAACAATGACTATTATGTAAATGGAGGCAAACATCCCTATTATCTGGCCTTTTAAATACAGCTGTAACATTTCAGATTAGTTGAGAGAGGATCTGGAAAAATGCCACCACCAAATCTGTCATGCTAAGTAGTATATCCTAGGCAATTTAGTGCCTCTCCACAGTGCGAGAATGGGATTATAATTTCTAAAAATTATAAAAGGTCTTGCCAACACAGTTATTTCAGCTTAAGATGATTGACTCTTTATGGTCTTCAGCCAATTCTGACTTATTTTTATGTTCAAGGTGCTATAATGAACAGGACTTTTAGATTATTCAGTATTATCTTAAAGAGAAAATAAAAACATCTTCATGTATAAGGAAATGTTTGAGTAGTGATGCAAAGGTAGGGCTGTGAGGTTTTGGCTGGTAAACTTACTGGGCTAGTTCAGATTTCAGACTGCTTTGAAACAAATCTTTGTGATTGAATGAATCTGTGATAGGGGATTTGCTTCCTGAGAGAATTCTCTCAGTGGCGTGTTAAAAGGCTTTGTGATGGGTACATGTGGAGCCCTCTGTAACTTAAAAGTTACTCTGAGCTTTGCAAGCTGCTTTAGCCAAGAGGATCATAAGCAATACAACAAAGGTGAACATATAAATGAAAATGACTGTTAGGTCTTCCCTGGTGGCGCAGTGGTTGAGAGTCCGCCTGCCGATGCAGGGGACACGGGTTCGTGCCCCTGTCTGGAAAGATCCCACTTGCCGCGGAGCGGCTAGGCCCGTGAGCCATGGCTGCTGAGCCTACGTGTCCGAAGAAAAAAAAAGGACTGCTAAATTTAATCAAATCTCTAGGGCTTTAAAAAGAACATCCTGGATCATAAATTACTTTTAGTAAAAGCCTAATACCTAATTTGGCTTGGTGAGAACTTAATTGGAAAGTGTATGTAAAATAATTGAATATGTTTATTGTGAGTCTTTAATATTCCTTTTTATTCTTTAATGAAGAATAATTGTATAGCAACAGAAAACACAGTCAATATCTAAAGTCCTTGATTCCTGCTTAAGCAAGGATCATTCTCCTTAAACAAAAATAATGTAGAGGGCTTCTCTGGTGGCGCAGTGGTTGAGAGTCCGCCTGCCGATGCAGGGGACACAGGTTCTTGCCCCGGTCCGGGAAGATCCCACATGCCGTGGAGCGGCTGGGCCCGTAAGCCATGGCCGCTGAGCCTGCGCGTCCGGAACCTGTGCTCCGCAACGGGAGAGGCCACAACAGTGAAAGGCCTGCGCACCACAAAAAAAAAAAAAAAATAATAATAATAATAATGTAGAGAAATAGTTGCCATTAAAGAATCATCTCCTTGGGGCATATTAAAAATTATTGTAAGCCTCATATGGATACCATGCTTCTATAAAGTGAGCTCTTTTTATTTAGCTTTAAAGCAGTACTATCAAAATTGTTCAGATTACCGAAGAAAATAAAGAGAAGGTGAACTGGCTCATATGCCCACTGAAAGGAAACTGAGTTGAATGACTTAAACTTCCAGCCTTGTTTTTAGCTCAGAAGGGCAATTTTTCAAGTCTTTTTCTGTGGTCTTAACAAAAGCCATTAACTACTGAGCAGACTTTTTAAAGAAAATGGCTTATAAACACTAAATTATACCTATCCCAAAGCTCGATAGCTAGATAAATTCATAAATCAGTTAATAATAATGACCATTTTAGAAAGTGTTGATTTCTCTGGATATATAAAGTCCTATGTCAGTAGTAGAGTGGCTTGTATTTGGCAACCATTGTTAGGAAATGAATAGAAAATCTATCTTATCTCCTGAGGTTACTAAAATATAAAAAATATTTTACTCATTGAGCAGACCAAATTGTTTTGTGACGTGATTACATTGTAATTCAATAAAAACCATAATTTAAAAGCTGTTATTTTTGGTTATTTATGTATATATCAAAAGGCGTATTGTGGATTATTCGTATACATTGCAAAAGCTCTTGCTTCCTTCTATATTCTGGAGGGTTCATTAATTCATTCATTCCTTTATTAACAGGTACTTAATGAGCATCTATTGCTAAGAACTATTCTGTATTCTGAGTTTGCAATGGTAAACAAACCAGGAAAAAAAAATTCCTTCCCTCTTGAGGCTTACATTCAATTTCAAGAGAGAAGAATAAGCTAGTGGTTACCAGTGGGGGACCAGGGAAGGGGAGGGGAGGGGAAGGTACAAATTACTGGGTGTAGGATAGGTTCAAGGATGTACAACATGGGTAATATAGCCAATATTTTGTAATACCTGTAAATGGAAAGTAACCTTTAAAACTGTATAAAAATTTAGAAACATTTTTAAGTAAAAAAATCTTTTTAATTAAAAAAAATTTTTTAAAGCAATTTGAAGAGAGAAAGTTGATTTTAAAATTTCAAATAAGCATATAATATAATGTCAGAGGGTAAAAATTAACGTGAAGAAAAATAAAACAAAGTATGGAATAGAGTATAATAAGTATATTTTTGAGGGGATGATCAGGGAAGTTCTCTCTGAGGAGGTGACATTTTCATCTCTGCAATGAAATGCAAATGAAACAGAGGGAAAAACCATGGGAATATCTGGGGAGAGAACGTTCCAGGCAGGAACAGCAAGTGACCTTGAGAAGAATGGTTGGCAGTGACGATGGAGAGATGGCCAGTAGCTTTGGATTTTATTGTGTGATGAGAAGCCTTTAAAGAATTTTGAGCAGAGAAATAAGGGAACCCTTTAACTCCTTCTTAAGTGACAATAGAGGCAAGAGAGAAAGCTCTGAGAAAAATTCGAAGCAGTTAGGAGGCTCTCGCAAGAGAAGATAGCGCCTTGGACTAGGGTGTGTGCTAGATATTTTCTGTTTGCCTCTCCAGATCCCTTTCTATCCTTCACGGGTGTTTTGTACCCAGAAGGCTGGTTTGATTCAGCCAATAGGAGATACTGGCAGAAACTGGAGAACAGGAGGAGAGTTAGGAGGATACTTATTCTCCAGGCTCACTCCCTGCAGGGTCACAGGAGTTGGTCCATTCCTCTACCATAGCTTCTCCTGAGCAGCCCCTGTCCAAACATCTGTTCTCTCCTGGTTCTGTAACATCTCCCATCAATTGCCCCTTTAAACCTATAATGATAAGGCTTTGTGCTTTGGTAACCCCAAGGTTTTATACTATCCCTTGTTGAGTTTCCTAAACTCTACTCATACCTTTAAACAATCCCTTCAATATATCCTCCTCAAATTAGCTGGTTTTAATGAGCCACCTGTTTCTTGCTGGGCCTTGAATGGCAAAGGATGATAATAGTGAAGATGATAAGAAGTAGTTGGATTCAGGATATATTTTGACAAGATCTGGTGAAAGACTGGATGTTTGCATATAGCATAAGATATGGAGAAGGGATACAACTCACTTTTTTTCCCCCTTAATAATATGGAAGTCTTCTAAGTTAAACCATGTACCTCTATTTATTTTCAACTAACTCAAAAGAATTCCAGAACATGGATATACCATAGCTTATTAATTAATCACCCCACTTGAAGTGATTTATGTCATTTCTGACTTTTTGCTAATACAAATAATGCTGCAGTGTACACTCTTTTTTTTTTTTTTTTTTTTTTTTTTGTGGTACGCAGGCCTCTCACTGTTGTGGCCTCTCCCGTTGCGGAGCACAGGCTCCAGACGCACAGGCTCAGCGGCCATGGCTCACGGACCCAGCCGCTCCAGGGCATGTGGGATCTTCCCAGACCGGGGCACGAACCCGCGTCCCCTGCATTGGCAGGCGGACTCTCAACCACTGCGCCACCAGGGAAGCCCTGCAGTGTACACTCTTGAACATACGTCTTTGTGCATGTGTGGATTTCTTTTTTCTTTTCTCCTTTTTTTGTTTTTTGGCCTCGCCACTTGGCTTGTAGGATCTTAGTTCCCCTACTAGGGATCGAACCTGGGCCCATGGCAGTGAAAACACCAAGTCTTAACCACTGGACTGCCAGGGAATTCCCAACAGTCCATTTCTGTGGATTTCTTAAAGACCGATATATAGAAATAGAATTACTATACCAAGAAATATATACCTTTAAAACTTATTTTATTATTTCCAAATTGCACTCCAAAAAGCAGTACTAATATCACTTCTAACAATATTGCCTTTCACCCTTACCATTAAGAGATTTTTCTCAAACTTTAAAAAAATCTTACGATAAAAATGTTTGTTACCTTCTTTGCTTTTACTTGAATGCTAGTGATAGTAAGCATATTTTCATGATAGCTGGCCAATGTTTGTTGAGGAATAGGATTAAACATAGCTTCAAAATAGCTTTCCACAAAATACTTAATTACAAAGAGGAAAAAAAACCCTCACAGTGGGGAAATCTGATACCACCTTAATTAAGTGACCAAAGTGAATGTCATCAGTAATGAGACAAGTTAAAATTGTGGACCACCTCATGGCAATGAGATATAATGAGAAAACAGCATCACGTCTGTGATATTACTACCAAAGATAGATAATCTGACTCTAATCATGAAGCAAACCCAAACTGAGGGACAAACTACAAAAAAATCTAGTTTGTGTTAAATTCATGGAAGGCAAGGAAAGACTTAAGAACTGTTCCAGAGTGAAAGAGACTGAAGAAATATGACAATTAAATGGCGTCTGTGGATTAGGTGGTAGTCTTGTATCAACATTAATTTTCCAATTTTGAAGGTTGTGTAATGACTTGTAGGAGACACGGGTCTTGTTTATGGGAAATTCACACTAAAATATTAGGAAGTGATGGGGCATCAGGTCAGCAACTTACCCTGAAATGGTTCAGAAAAAGAAGTTATTTGTGTTCTATGTGTAATTGTTATGAAAGCTTGAGATTATTAAAGCAACAACAACCAAATTTTTCACATTGGTAATCTTCTGAACACTTCACTCTGCTTGGCACGCAATGGACACCACATATTCAACCTTGTGACAGAGAGGATAAATTTTAACTTGCTTTCTCTTTCTTAGTTTTCTTTTTTTTTGGCTGATATAGATTTCAGCAGTCATAAATCATATAGCATAATAGTTGGAGAAATATTTCATCACACTATCTACAAGTCAGAAGAATAAAAATTTCCCTGAGCTAATCAAAGGCTGTCTGTCATTGAAGGGGAAACCTCAGTAAGGTACTGGCTTGTTCCTCATATACTCCAGCCTTTTCAGGATTTAAGATGTAGAGAAGTCGCCTGAAATCCTGTGTTAAGGTAATTCAAATGTTATGCAAATTTCAGACATTAAAAAATAATAATAATAGGTCACCTAAATCTCAATTCTCTACAAAAACAACTGTGTTCTCTACAAATTATTTGCAAGAATCAACATAATTTGGGTTCAAAAATTGGTTGCAGATACTGTTATTGAAATAAAGCATGAAAATCTCTAAGTATGACCTAAGCCAAAATATTTGCTTTCAGAATTATTTTTGCCCTTATAACTAAAGAGTTATATTTTAACAATATCTTCTCAATCTACTTCACACAGGAAGAGTTACTATGAAATATCCCTTTTAAGGAAAAAAAAACCCCTGAGAATCTATTGCAGAGTTTCGAAAACAATATGATTGTTATTATTTCATTTTCTTTTTTTCTCTATCCCACCCCCTTTTTTAAATAAATTAAGCTGAAAACTCAAGTAACAAGCTTTGAAAACAGATACAATTGTTACTTTGGGCTGCCATCTAGTGTTAAAATAAAGAACACATTTGCTATTTCCTTTTGAAAACTTGTATTGATAGTATTTTCAATATGACAGAAGTTAGAAGCTAATACTATAGTTAAAATATTTTTTAAATAAAAGTTAAATATATTTAAGGTATATAACATGCAATTTGATATATTGGGTTGGCCAAAAAGTGCCTTCGTTTTTTAAGTAAAAATAAAGACACATTTTTCATTTTCACCGAGAACTTTATTGAACAATGTATTCACCCTTTTGTTTCTCTACCTTCTGCCATTTTTTAGGCAACTTCATAATTCCATCTTCCCAAAATTTTTTATCTCTTTGAGCAAAGAACTGTTCCAGGTGCCTTTTACAGTCTTCCGGGGAATTGAAATTTTTTTCCATTAAGAGAATTTTGTAAAGACCGAAATAAATGGAAATCCGAAGGTGCAATGTCTGGTGAATATGGTGGATGAATCAGAACTTCCCAGCCAAGCTGTAACAGATCTTGCCTAGTCGTCAAAGAAATATGCAGTCTTGAGTTATCCTGATGGAAGATTATGCATTTTCTGTTGACTAATTCTGGATGCTTTTCATCAAGTGCAGCTTTCAGTTGGTCTAATTGGGAGCAGTACTTGTTGGAATTAATCGTTTGGTTTCCCAGAAGGAGCTCATAATAGAGGACTCCCTTCCAATCCCACCATATACACAACATCACCTTTGCATGAAGACGGGCCTTTGGTGTGGTTGGTGGTGGTTCATTTCGCTTGCCCCACAATCTCTTCCATTCCACATTGTTGTAGAGTATCTACTTTTCATCACCCGTCACAATTTGTTTTAAAAATGGAACGTTTTCATTACATTTCAGTAGAGAATTGCATGTGGAAATATGGTCAAGAAGGTTTTGTCCGCTTAACTTATGTGGAACCCAAACATCAAATCAATTCATATAACCAAGCTGGTGCAAATGATTTTCAACGCTTGATTTGGATATTTTGAGTATGTCAGCTATCTCCTGTGTGGTATATTGTTGATTGTTCTCAATTATTGTTTTGATTTAATCGCTATCAACTTTAACTGGTCTACCCGACCACGGAGCATTGTCCAGTGAGAAATCTCCATCCAGCACGGGAATTTCACAAACCACTTTTGACACATTTGATCAGTCACAGCACTTTTTCCGTACACTGCACAAACCTTTTTTTTACGTTTCAGTTGTGTTTTTACCTTTCTTGAAATAATAAAGCATAATATGCTGAAAATGTTGCTTTTTTTCTTCCATCTTCAATATTAAAATGCCTACACAAAAATTCACCAATTTTAGTAAGTCTTTTTTTAAATGCACACAGATATGACAGCTGTCACATATAATCTAGCAAAAATGTTTCAAATGAAGTTAAAGACAACTAAGAGCTACTAGAACCATCTTATGGAAAAAAACAAATGAACCTTATGGCCAACCCAATACATATACATAGTGAAATGATTACTACGGTCAAGTCAGTTAATATATTCTTTCTTTACATAGTTACCATGTTTTGTTTGTGACAAGTGCACCTGAAATTTATACTCAGCATATTTCCTTGGTTCAATACAGTATATTTTTTTTAGTTTAATTTATTTTTGGCTGCGTTGGGTCTTCATTGCTGTGCACAGGTTTTCTCTAGTTGCGGCGAGCGGGGGCTACTCTTTGTTGCAGTGCGCGGGCTTCTTATTGTGGTGGCTTCTTGTTGCGGAGCACAGGCTCTAAGCACGCAGGCTTCAGTAGTTGTGGCATATGGGCTCAGTAGTTGTGGCTCCGTGGGCTCTAGAACGCAGGCTCAGTAGTTGTGGCGCACGGGCTTAGTTGCTCTGCGGTATGTAGAATCTTCCTGGACCAGGGCTTGAACCCGTGTACCCTGCATTGACAGGCGGATTCTTACCCACTGCACTACCAGGGAAGTCCCCAGTATAGTATAAGTATAGTCATCATGCCTGTACATTGGGTCTTTAAACTTATTCATACTCACATAACTATAAATGTGTACCCTTTGACCAACATCTCTCCAATTCCCCCACCATCCCAGCCCCTGGTAACTATCCTTCTACTCTCTACAACTATAACTCTGATTTTTTTTTTTTTTTTTAGATTCCACATACCATATATGGAATTTTATATATATATATATATATATATATGATACATCTTTATCCATTCATATGTTGGTGGACACTTAGGTTGTTTCATATCTTGGCTATTGTTGAACAATGCTGAAATAAACATGGGAGTATAGATATCTCTTTGATATCTTGTTTTCAATTTCTTTAGCTTTTTTTTTTTTTTTTTTTTTTTGGGGTACCGGGGCCTCCGGACGCACAGGCTCAGCGGACATGGCTCACAGGCCCAGCTGCTCCGTGGCACGTGGGATCTTCCCGGACCGGGGCACGAACCAACCCGTGTCCCCTGCATCGGCAGGTGGACTCTCAACCACTGCACCGCCAGGGAAGCCCCTCTTTAGCTATTGACATCCAGAAATTGGATTCTGCATAATATGGTAGTTCTATTTTTAATTTGGAAGGAAACTTCATACTGTTTTCCATAGTGGATGTACCACTTTACATTCCCATCGACAGTGCACAAGGTTCTATTTTCTCCACATCCTTAACAACATTTGTTATTATTTTTTTGATGATAGCCATTCTAACAGTGTGAGTTAATATTTCATTGTGGTTTTGGTTGCATTTCCCTGATAATTAATGATGCTGAGAATTTTTTCATGGACCTGATAGCCATTTTTATGTCTCCTTGGGAAAAATGTCTATTCAGTTCCTCTGCTCATTTTTTAATTGAATCATGGTGGGTTCTGCTATTGACCTGTGTGAGTACTTTGTATATTTTAACCCCTTATTAGATATATGATTTGCAAATATTTTCTCCATTCTGTAAGTTTTCATTTTGTTGCTGGTTTCCTTCTTGGTACAGAAGCTTTTATGTTTTGATGAAGTATCACTTGTTTATTTTTGCTTTTGTTGCCTTTGCCTTTGGTGTCAAATCCAAAAAGCTTTGCCAAGACAACTGTCAAGGATCTTGCTCCCTATATTTTCCTCTAGGAGTTTTACAGTTTCAGATCTTGAATCTGTTTTTAATTCATTTTGTGTTGGTTTTTACATATGGTACAAGATAGGGGTCCCAACTCATTCTTTTGCATGTGATTGTCCAGTTTTCCCAGCACCATTTATTGAGGAGACTATTCTTTCCCCATTGTATATTCTTGGCACATAGTCATAAACTAATTTTTATGCATTTGTTTATTTGGGGGCTCTTTATCCTCTTCCATTGATCTATGTGTCTGGTTTTGTTTGTTTGTTTGTTTTTGCTTTTTTGCGGTACGTGGGCCTCTCACTGTCGTGGCCTCTCCCGCTGCGGAGCACAGGCTCCGGACACGCAGGCTCAGCGGCCACGGCTCACGGGCCTAGCCGCTCTGCGGCATGTGGGATCCTCCCGGACTGGGGCACGAACCTGCGTCCCCTGCATTGGCAGCCGGACTCTCAACCACTGCGCCACCAGGGAAGCCCTATGTGTCTGTTTTTATGCTGACATTATGCTGTTTTGATTACTATAGCTTTTACAATATGTCTCATGTTGAAGCCTCCATCAGGTACATTTTGACATTGGGGCCCAGCTCCTGTCTCTGGAAGTTCCAGTCCACGTGTGTATCCCTTCAGGAAATAGAACTTGCTCATTTTTCTGAGTTTTGTCTTGGTAAATGCCTAGCATTCTCGTTCTATCACAGAAATAGGGCTCAGCCATGCCCAAGACCAAAATCAGGTTCCCTGGCTGATGCCTGGTTTCTGATACCTATCGATGCCCTTTGGCCTTCTGAGATTTATTATCCTGAGCATTATTCAAGTAAATCCACCATTACCATGCCCCTTTACCATAGGGTTTTTGTTACCAACTATTTTCAAAATGTTTTAGTCAGCCCCTATTACAAGGAGAGTTTCCTTGTTCTTATCAGCGCCAATAGGTATGAGAGTCCTTGGTCTATGCCTTATCTTATTAGAGGTTAAGTGGGCAAAATCTACCAAATCTAAGAAATGGCAGTTTTACAAAGGTTCACCTCATTGTCTTCATGCTCAAGAGCTAATGACTGGAGGGGATTGGACTGCTGCTGTCCTTCAGAAGAAGTGCCATATTAACCTAGGAATGCAGTTTTAATGGCAGTCCCATTAAGAAGGATTTGGGAAGATTTGGGGATTTTCAGCACTTCTCGAATCATTTCATACAAAGCTCATTTCATTAAAAAAAAAAAAATTGCCATTATCTGTGGGTTCAAAATCTGGTAGATATTGACTAATAGCCAACCTGGGAGTTGTGAGGCTCAGGGAAATAAATACCTTTGTCTTATCAAAAAGGAAAAATACATACATATTCTTTTTGTATTTTCCTAAAAGTTGCATTTATTCTTCTAATCACTACAGTAATGAAAGAAATAATTTATAATTGAATCACACTGAGGTTAAGTATTCCCAAAATATAGGACTCGTTTTCCAGTCCATAATGTCATAACTGGCAATTCTCCCTTTTAGGTTCTCAATCTTTGCAGACCCAATGCCTTATTTTTTATTGCAAATATTTGGCAACATTTTTACCATTCTAAAATAAAATTCATAGATAATACAACCCTTCCATACATGTAATGTTCTAACTGTAATATAAATGAGTAGTGAAAGAGAAAGTTATTTATAATAAAATATATGTATTTCTGTGTAAATGCTCAGACACGATCACAAAAGGAGACAAAATGAGGCAGTCTGATGTTGGCACCTATATCTAATATCAACCTGAATACTACAACTACAAATATTGTTTACAGGTGTGTTATGTTGTTTGTTAATGTCACAGATGATATTGCCATTGACAATGTGATTTTCCAAAGGAATTCTTGTTAAAGTTCTGAGGAAAACAGAGTAAAATCTTTCCTCAATATCTATGGTAGCTACATTTCTGGAAATTTCAGAAAATTAAAACCATACCAAGAAAATACTATGTGTTTATGAAAACTGAATAAAACCTAACTAACTGCTCTGATTATTATGAGCATATGTTTCAATTCACAAATGTCTGGAAGAACATTCAAAAACACAGCAAGACCTGATAATTTTGAATTGTGTGCAAGGCAGGGTGTCTAGCCTCTGACCCCAGCCATCAAATGCCAGTGGTACTCTCTTATAATAGTGATATCCAAAGTGGCCTGAGAGGCCAGTGTCACCCCCACTCCTGCATGAGATTCACTTGTAAAGCAAATAGAGACAAAAAACTGGCAAATTGAAATGTTTTGTTTATTCTGTAAATATTAATGAATAAGATATTTTATATATTGCATTTCTATATTTGGGATAGTATTTCTTATAGGTCCACAAAAATAGGCCCTTTATTATAATATCTGATAATACAGAGAAAAGCATAATTGCCAGACCTCCTTATCCTTGTAGAGCAATACAATCTACAAGCTAACAGATATTATGACAGTAAGATATGGATATATAAGAAGAGAAATGATGTAATTTTCATAAATAATTTTTAAATTTTTAAAATATTTTACTATAATTATTTTCTTACACATTTTGTGGGTGTAACAAATTTTCTCACAACTTTTTTGGGTCTTAGAAATTTTCTTACAAATATTATGGGTCAAATGAGAAGGAAAAAACTAAGAAAAGGTGGGAAAAGAAGACAAATAAGAAATTTTAAAACTATATAACTTAGAAAGAAAGATGAATAAGTGAAAGTTTAAAGCAGGAAAAAATTTGGATAAGTCATGTATGTATGTTGTTGCTTTTTCTTCCTCAAAATTAATTTCTATGACTCAGCAATTTTAGTGATCATAAAACCTCCAGGGGTATTTCTTATTCATCTGATAAATTTGTGGATTCATAGAGTATAACAAATAAAGAAAAATCTTTAAATCCTGAACATTTATCTTGCTGGGGAAAGAAAAAAGTTACCTTAATTCATTCCGTTCTTCTCTTCCTACCATGAATTGCTTCAGGTTCTGAAGGCTCAAATATGAAACTGGATCAGTTCTTTGGAAAGTTTCAAGATTGTGAAACTTTGAGGGAAATAGTAGAAATATGGGCACAAGGCAAAAAAATCCATAAGCCTGTGTTTCAATTTAGCAGCCCAATCTCATAGCCTAAATTAATGGTTTTCCTATATATTTCTCAAGAGTTCTTTTTTTTTTACAATATTGTTTTTAATTAATTGAAGACACAACTTTAAGGGTGAGAGGGAACTCTAAGATTTCAGTATAACTTTGTCTGCAAGGGAAATCTAAATTGTGGCCCAGGATATCTAGAAATCCTCCAAAAAACAGAAAGGGGGAAAATTAAATCACTTCCCTTGGGAACTCATTTTAATGCCTAGCAGCATATTGGTCAGGAATATTGTCTAAGTTACAGTTTCACCATTATTTAGATATACTCAGTAAGCTTTTAAATGATTTTTGGAGATATTGAGGGAGTTGATCCCATGTCCTTAAACCAGACCTTTCAAAGGACAAATCTAGAAAATTATTATAGCAGAAGGCCACAAAGAGATCTGTTTCTCTTGATGTCTAGATAAGTGACTTCCCACCAAAGTTATGGTAATCTAAAAAAGTTTTTTACTACTCTCTCCCCTTATCTGTTTTTTGTGAGGGTGTGAGTTGAATAGTCATCTCATCTGGTTAGCCAAATAGAGTTTGTGTCTTTGAAATGACCATGATCAGGATTAATTTACCCAAGGTTAAGTGGAATGAAAAGAACTAGAGGGCTGAGTCCAGTCCAAAGCCTAAGAAAAGACCATGTTTCAAACTGAGGAAACTAAAATAAGCTAGTAAAACTCAGAAACCATTAGACCATGGTACCTGGATGGGCCAAGTAGATATTTTATATTGGAAAATAATGCAGTATTGCAACACCAGGTAAATTGAACATCACTAGTCTTTGTATATGTATCATTCAGAGATGGTAGGAATTAAATAAGGGCTGAAATGAAGGCTCTGACATTTTATAATCCTTTTATTTGGCTGTATTAAGGCATGGTTTTAATCAAGTAATGAAATAACCATTCCTGTTTTCACTCTCAATATTAAGGAAGTAATTCTGAATACTATACTTTGTGGTTAACGGCACAAAAGGCAATTCCATAGGTCAATTATCTTTTGCCTAAACCAATGGCTTCCCCCAAGAACAAAGAGCAGCAAATCAAAGCAGCTAATCGCTGTTACACTCAAGAAGATTTCATTATAAAATGCAACATTGTCATTACAGTCACTTGAATGTGCCACAGTGTACAAGTAATAGATCCTAAAGAACTGGTAGGGAAGGAAGCAAATAAGAATGACCCCTATAAAAAGCAGGTTTTTCAACTGGGCCCAGAACTCCTGATGGGATAGTAAGGAGTGGTGTAGCTTCCGCGCCATCAACACAATGATGATGCTCTGGAGGACCAAGAGAATCACTGCAATAACTATGACAATAATGACTATCAAATAGTTGATGACTTGCACATATGCATAAGCAAGTTCTTTGTGGAATTTAAAACAGTGGTATTTGTCATAACCCTCATGAATTCCATACTGAGAAACAACCAGGGGCACCACAATGATAATCACAAGTAGCCACAGGGCAGTACTGGCAGCCACAGCATGCAGTTTTCTGTAGAATTCCACTTTGTCCTTGTGCTTGAAGAAGATGAGGTACCTGATGGCTAGGATCACAACGTAGAACAGGAATGTGAGGTACATGTGGATGTGCAGCATGGCGCTCACAAATTTGCAGAAGGGCAACCCAAATGTCCAAGTGTGCTTGATGAGGTAGGTCAGGCGAAAAGGCACTGTCAGGAGAAAAACACTGTGGACCACCACCAGGTTAATGACTGCTGTGGTGGTCACAGACCGGGTGTTCATTTTCACCAGCAGGAACAAAATGGAGATGATGCCCACCAGCCCTCCAAAGAGCACTATGAAGTAGAGCCTGGTTAAATGGGGTGACCTTATAGGGTTATTGCAGGAGGAACTATTGTGGTCAGCCATACTTCAGGAGTCACCTGGAAGAGATAAAGCACCAGTGTAACTAACTTCCAGAATTTTGTTCATATTTTGTTCACATTGCACTGGCAATGTGACTTTGTCATGTATCTGTTTACATGACATAAGCTTTATGTGCCTTAAGAATGAAGATTATTGTCATATGCATTTCTGTGTACTCTACACTGAAAACACAGTTAAGTCATTGATTCTTGACCTTTAATGGTTAAAGACCTCATCAAGAGGTCTGTATATCTACACAGTAAAAACTATTTGCATAAAACTGATTGCAGACCATTTGAAGCTGATACATGGACACTATTACTGTAGCAACCACTGGGGGAAAACAAATCTTAAGATGGACAGAAAGATGAGTGGGTGCATTAAATACGTGGAATATTTTTTTCTTTTGTGTATCATTATAATTCTCTAATTCCTTCCAGCTCATCAGCAAATGATCCAAGAATATTTATACTTAATTCCTTTAGGATACCGATGAGTTTGGCTAAAAAACTGGCTAAATCAAGGCAGCAGCAAGCAATAGGAGGGTATATCTGAATTTCTCATCACAGTTATATTATCATCTAAAACTGAGACCTTGGCTAAGTTTTTATCATGGGCCCCACTAGGAATATAGCATGTCTCCTAATTCTCCCATTCCTCCACCTTTAAATTCATAAAAGAACCACTATCATTTTTCCTCTGGACTCCTGAAAGATCCTTTCCCTATATAGTCTTGGTCCCTTCTAATTATTATCCACATTCTAATTTATTATTTACTAATTAATAAATAAAGTAAATAATAAAGACATATTAATCTAAATACTTATTAATCTTTACTTTAATCAGGTCACCTCACTTTCTTATTTAAATTCCTTCAATGGCCTCCCATTTCTTCTAAGGTAAAAATCAAAATTCTTGCATGTTTAGAATGTTCTGAGTTGTGGCAAAATCTGATCCCTTGAGACCAGATTCAAGAAATAATCTAGAGATGAAATTGACAGGATTTGACATGAGTTGTATATTGGGAAATGAAGGGAGAGGAAGTGTCTCAGTCACTCTCAGATTTCTTACTTGAACAACGGGGTGATAAGAGGTCTGTTTACTGATACCAGGGAAACTGAGGCTCAGATTTAAGGAAGAGCAGTAGTTGAATTATGCACTTCATAATTATGCACTTTGTAACATGTTTGCAATTATTCTTATTCATTTTTTTAATATCTCTTCATACAATCAAACTTACCTAGCAATAAAAATGAACCAACTACTGATAAAATACTGATGAATCGAAAAAGCATTATACTAAATCATGTATTCTCAATAGGGTAATATTGCCCCCAAGGGGGCAAACGTTTGTTCTGGAGGTGTGAAAAATCTTACTTTTACTGTATAAAATACAGATATACATATAGTACATAAACAGACAAACAGTATATCTGTGGCATTAAAATTTCATAAGAGGGAGAGAGATAATTAGGGAAATAGGTCTAAAAAGGCTCTTTAGAAGGGCAATAATAAAGTTGAGAACACCGTACTAAATAAAAGATGCCAGCCACAAAAGACTACATGCCGAATGATTTCTTTTTCTAAACAATCACAACTAATGTGACAGATCAGTGTAGCTCAGGGCCCAGGTTGCAGGGGAAGGGATTAACTTCAAAGGGGCATGGGGTAACTTATGGGATGATGGGATGTTTTATATTGTATTGGTTACAATTGTAGTTATTTGTCAAAGCTCATTGAATTGTACACTTAAAATTGGTGAATTTTCTTGCATAGAACTTATACCTCAATAAGACTAATTAAAAAATAATAATAACCTGGCCCCAGAGAGCCTCTGCTTTCCTGGGTATGGAATAGAATTTCCTTGCAGCCGACCTTAAAACTTGCCTCATGTTATACTGGTTCTGTGTGATGTGTAATCTCTGTACTTGCCTTTTATTTTTCTCTGTAGAAAAGTAGTTCCATCAGGTAAATGTGAAATTATACTGTGTTCGGATCTGAATCAAGGATGAACGTGCCACCATAAGTTCTGCTCATCATTTTTTCAGCTATTTACCTAGAAGGACCAGCTTCTAAAAGAAGAAAATATGATCAGTTGCATATCATCTATCTCAAGTCCTCCTTCCTTATCACCAACTGCCATGGTCTCTCTCTTTCAGATATAAGAAGCTCATGTTAAATCTCTTCTATGTACCAGGTACTACATGAGATGCTTGCCTGAACATAGTCTCATTTGACCCTCAAAGCAGTCCTGTGTATTGTATATGTATCACTATACTGATTTTCAAATGAAGAAACTGAGCCCCAGTCTGGATATCATTTGCCAAGTTTTCCAAAGTCTCTCTCTCTCTCACACACACACACACACACGCACACATGCACGCACACACACTCATTACTGTAAGTCATGGAGAAGCACGTGTGCACGTGTGCATCTCCTAAGCCCAAGCTTCTAAATCTTAACATAAGAAGGGGGGAGGCCATGAAAAAATTTGGTTCTACTCACATAGCTGTATGCTAGTATATCTTAAAAGCTGCTTTTCCTTTTTTTTTTTTTTTGGCCGTGCCATGTGGTATGTGGGATCCCAGTTTCCCCAACCAAGGATCAAACCTGCACCCCCTGCACTGGAATCACTGGACCACCAGGGAAGTCCCTGTTCTTCCTTCCTTTTGGATTTCTTATTTTCTTATTCCCTTTACTTAGTTTACAGCAGATCCCATAAGTTAGCTCATTCAACATCCATTCTAACCTTTTCTGGTCTGCCAGAAAATTTCTGTACAGATTTTTTGCAGTTATAGTGGTTGTATGTGAACTAGTTTCTGCCAGTTTGTTGCACTACTGCAAAACTTGGAGGCAAAGTGAAGGATATCAATGTGTAGAGAGTTTAGATCATTTGGCAAGACAGTAATGGAAATGTCTGGTTGCTCTGGGACAGCAATGGCACAGGTCTCCAGAACTATACATCATGGATTTCAGGAAGCAATCGTTAGTGATGTTTCTGCTATTAATCCCATGGTAGTATTGAATATTTTTCTCTACATGGAGCATGTCTTTGTAGCAGCCAAGCCTGGTTCCCAGACATTCCATTATATTCTGTAAGCTGTTACCTTCTAATAAACACCTTCTGCTTAAACCAGCTAAAGTGGGTTCTGTTGTCTGCAATTAACAACCCTGATATACCCGGTTAATTCCTATGATCTTTTAAGAATCAACTGAGGCAATCATTTCTCCCAGGAAGCCTTTCCTAATATGCATTCTCAATTCAGATTGGATGTCATTCCTCTTTTGTCCCATGGAATACACCAACCATGCTTACCTCTATTATGGCACTTATCACACAGACCATAATTCAGTTCTGCCTTCCAAACAAGACTGAGCAAGGAAGAATCCAGTTTTCCTTTGTATTCATAGAATCTAATGAAGTTATTTAAATTAATGTAAATATTATCATTGAAAACTAACATACCTATAGTAGAGTGCCCTAATATGAGTATACAGTTCAATGAATTTTAACATAATAAACATACCCTCACTGAAGGTAATCACTATCCTGACAACTAAAACCACATAGTAGGTTTGTCTACTTTGAATTTTATATAAACTCAGTGTCGTTTTTTTGTGTGTATCTAGTTTAATTCACTCAACAATATGCTTTAAGATTCATTCATGTGTATGGTTTTATCTTATTTAGTATATTGTGTCATTGTATGACTATTTCACAATTTATCCAATCTATTGTTGATGGACAGTAGTGCTATTTCCACTTATAGGGCTATTATAAATAACACTATAAACCATAAGCAAAACAAAAAGACAACCCACAGAATGGGAGAAAATATTTGTAAACAGTGTGACCCACAAGGGATTAATCTCCAAAATATACAAACAGCTCATGCAACTCAATATCAAAAAGACAAACAACCCAATCAAAAAATGGGCAGAAGATCTAAATAGACATTTCTCCAAAGAAGACATACAGTTGGCCAAAAAGCACATGAAAAGATGCTCAGCATCGCTAATTATTAGAGAAATGCAAATCAAAGCTACAATGAACTATCACCTCACACCAGTCAGAATGTCCATCATGAAAAAGTCTACAATCATACTAAATACTGGAGAGGGTGTGGAGAAAAGGGAACCCTCCTACGCTGTTGGTGGGAATGTAAATTGGTACAGCCACTATGGAGAACAATATGGAGGTTCTTTAAAAAACTAAAAATAGGGGCTTCCCTGGTGGTCAGTGGTTGAGAATCTGCCTGCTAATGCAGTGGACACGGGTTCGAGCCCTGGTCTGGGAAGATCCCACATGCCACGGAGCAACTAAGCCCGTGCACCACAGCTACTGAGCCTGTGCGTCTGGAGCCTGTGCTCTGCAACAAGAGAGGCCGCGATAGTGAGAGGCCCGCGCACCGCGATGAAGAGTGGCCCCCACTCGCCGCAACTAGAGAAAGCCCTCGCACAGAAACGAAGACCCAATACAGCCAAAAATAAATAAATAAATAAATTTATTTTTAAAAACCCTAAAAATAGAACTACCATACGACCCAGCAATCCCACTCCTGGGCATAGATCCAGAGAAAACCATACTTCAAAAAGACATATGCACCCCAATGTTCATTGCAGCACTATTTACAATAGCCAAGACATGGAAGTAACCTAAATGTTCATCGACAGATGAATGGATAAAGAAGATGTGGTATATATATACAATGGAATATTATCAGCCATAAAAAAGAGTGAATTAATGCCATTTGCAGCAACATGGATGGACCTAGAGATTATCATACTAAGTGAAGTAAGTCAGACAGAGAAAGACAAATGTCATATGATTTCACTTATATGCGAAATCTAAAAAACGAACTTATTTACAAAACAGAAACAGACTCACAGACTTAGAAAACAAACTTATGGTTACCAAAGGGGAAAGGATAAATTAGAAGTTTGGGATTAACATATACACACTACTATATAAAAAATAGATAATCAACAAAGACCTACTCTGTAGCACAGGGATTTCTACTCAATACTCTGTAATAACCTATATGGGAAAAGAATCTGAAAAAAGAGCAACTATATGTATATGTATAACTAAATCACTTTGCTGTGCACCCAAAACTAACACACCATTGTAAATCAACTATACTCCAATATAAAATAAAAATGAAAAAAAATAATGCTACTCTGAACATCCTTTTTTTTAAAATTAATTTATTTATTTATCTTTGGCTGCACTGGGTCTTCGTTGCTGTGCTCGGGCTTTCTCTAGTTGCGGCAAGTGGAGGCTACTCTTTGATGTGGTGTGCAGGCTTCTCACTGTGGTGGCTTCTCTTGTTGCAGATCATGGGCTCTAGGTGCCTGGGCTTCAGTAGTTGCAGCACGTGGGCTCAGTAGTTGTAGCTCTCAGGCTTTAGAGCACAGCCTCAGTAGTTGTGGCACACGGGCTTAGTTGCTCCTCGGCATGTGGGATCTTCCCGGCCCAGGGATTGAACCCATGTCCCCTGCACTGGCAGGCGGATTCTTAACCACTGCGCCACCAGAGAAGCCCTGAACATTCTTATAAATATCTTTTGTGAAAATAAGCATTTCTGTTGGGAATTTACATAAATGTGAAATTGATGGATTGTTTGGTATGTATATGTTCAGTTTCAGTGAAAACTGCAGTTTCTGAAATAAATTCCCACTAACAGTAGATGAGAGTTTCAGTTGTTCCACAACCTCGAGAACATTCAGAATTTTCTGTCCTTTTTGTTTTTGCCATTGTAGTTGATATAGTTGTATTGCATTGTGGTTTTAATCTGCATTTACCTAATGAATAGTAAATATGAGCACATTCATAGGTATCTGTTGGACACTTGCATATCCTGTTTTGTGAAGTGCCTTTTGAAAGTCTTTCACATTTCTATTTGGTTGTCTGCCTTTTTCTTATTGGTCAGTAGTAGTTCTTTATGTAGCCTAGATATTACTCCTTTGTTTTAGATATGTATTGTAAATATCTTTTTCCACTTTCCTTTCATTCCTTAATTGGTATCTTTTGATGAACAGAGCATCTAATTTTTGGTATTACCAATTTGTCAAATTTTCCTTCAGTCAGCACTTCCATGTTCTTTTAAGGAATCTGCCTACTCAAAAGTATTAAAGATAGTATACTGTGTTTTCTTCTATTTAACTTTCTTTTTTTAATTTTTAGATATACCATTCATCTAGAATTGATTTTTTTAAATATAAAGTAAGGTAGGAGACCATGATTATTTTTTCCCATATAGATAACCAATTGACATGGAATTGGAAATACCATCCTCACCCACACTAAACTGTGTCATAAATCAGGTGACCACATATGAGTCAATTTAGCCCATTTTTAGGTCTCCAGTATGTTCCACTGGTTTATTGATCTATACATGTGTGAATACCACACTGTCTAAATCACTATTGCAGTATAGTAAGTTTTCATAGCAGGTAGTGCAATTTTTTTAGCTTTCTTTTCCTTAAGATCACCTGAGCTATACTTGACCTTCTGCATTTCCATATAAGTTCTGGAATCTGCTTTAAAAAAGTCTAGTGTTTTTAATGGATTTTCATTAAAATTGTAGATACCGATAACTTCAGACAGATAGTAATAGCTTTTCAATATGTCTTCTAATCACTGAACATAATATATCCCTCCATGTTCTTTTTTTTCTAATTTTTTAATTATATTTTTTTGAATTTTATTTTTTCATTCAGCAGGTTCTTATTAGTTATCCATTTTATACATATTAGTGTATATATGTCAACCCCAATCTCCCAGTTCATCCCACCACCACCCCACTGCCATTTCCCCCCCTTGGTGTCCATACACTTGTTCTCTACATCTGTGTCTCAGTTTCTGCCCTGCAAACCGGTTCATCTGTACCATTTTTCTAGGTTCCACATATATGCATTAATACACAATATTTGTTTTTCTCTTTCTGACTTACTTCACTCTGTATGACAGTCTCTAGATCCATCCACATCTCTGCAAATGATCCAATTTCATTCTTTTTTATGGCTGAGTAATATTCCATTGTATATATGTACCACATCTTCTTTATCCATTCGTCTGTCAATGGGCATTTAGGTTGCTTCCATGACCTGGCTATTGTAAATAGTGGCTGTATCAGTTTACATTCCCACCAACAGTGCAAGAGGGTTCCCTTTTCTCCACACCCTCTCTAGCATTTGTTGTTTGTAGATTTTCTGATGATGCCCATTCTAACTGGTATGAGGTGATAACTCATTGTAGTTTTGATTTGCATTTCTCTAATAATTAGGAATGTTGAGCAGCTTTTCATGTGCTTCTTGGCCATCTGTATGTCTTCTTTGGAGAAATGTCTATTTAGGTCATCTGCCCGTTTTGGATTGGGTTGTTTGTTTTTTTTAATATTGAGCTGCATGAGCTGTTTATATATTTTGGAGACTAATCCTTTGTCCATTGATTTGTTTGCAAATATTTTCTCCCATTCTGAGGGTTGTCCTTTCGTCTTGTTTATGGTTTCCTTTGCTGTGAAAAAGCTTTGAAGTTTCATTAGGTCCCATTTGTTTATTTTTGTTTTTATTTCCATTACTCTAGAAGGTGGATCAAAAAAGATCTTGCTGTGATTTATGTCACAGAGTGTTCTTCCTATGTTTTCCACTAAGAGTTTTATGGTGTCCAGTCTTACATTTAGGTCTCGAATCCATTTTGAGTTTATTTTTGTGTATGGTGTTAGGGAATGTTGTAATTTCATTTTTTTACATGTAGCTGTCCAGTTTTCCCAGCACCACTTATTGAAGAGACTGTCTTTTCTCCATTGTATATCCTTGCCTCCTTTGTCATAGATTAGTTGACCATAGGTGCGTGGGTTTATCTCTGGGCTTTCTATCCTGTTCCAATGATCTATATTTCTGATGGTCTCCTTTCCTCTGCAGAAGCTTTTTAGTGTAATATAATCACACTTGTCTGTTTTTGCTTTTGTTGCCTATGCTTTTGATGTCACATCCAAGAATTCATTTCCAAGGCCAATGTCAAGAGGTTTTTCCCCTATGTTTTCTTCTAGGAGTTTTATGGTTTAAGCTTTACAATTAAGTCTTTAATCCATTTTGAGTTAACTTTTGTGCGTAGTATAAGATGAGACTCCAATTTCATTCTTTTCCCTCCAGTTTTCTGAAGACCATTTATTAAAGAGACTACCCTTTCCTCATGTGTATCCTTGTCAAAGATCAGTTGACATATATGCATGAGTTTATTTCTAGGTTCTCTATTCTGTTTCATTGGTCTATGTGTCTGTTTATATGCCAATGCCATACAATTTGTATTACTTTGTAATGTATTTTGTATTACAGCTTTTTATGGTAGCTTTGTGATATGTTTTGAAATCAGAAAATGTGATGGCTCCAGCTTTGTTCTTCTTGCTCAAAATTGCTTGGGTACTCAAGAGTCTTTTGTTGTTCCACATGAGTTTTAGGATTTTTTTCTCTTTCTGTAAAAACTGTCATTGAGATTTTGACAGGGATTATATTAAATCTGCAGATCACTTATGCCAGTATGGATTACTATGAGTAGTAATTATAACAATATTAATTCTTTCAATCCATGAATGTAGAGTATTTCCACTTATTTCTGTGTCTTAATTTCTTTCATCAGTGTTTTATAGTTTTCAGTGTACAAGTCTTTTACCTCCTTGGTTAAGTTTATTCCTGAGTGTTTTATTCTATTTTATTCTCCTATTGTTAATGGGTTTGTTTCCTTAACTTCTGTTTCAGATAGTTTATTGTTAGCTTATAGAAATGCAACTGATTTTTGTATGTTGATTTTGTATAGTGCAACTTTAATGAATTCATTGATTAGTTCTAACAGGTTTTTTTGTAGAGTCTTTAAGGTTTTCTACATATTAGATAACATTATCTGCAAATAGACGTAATTTTACTTCTTTCTTTCCAATTTGGATGCTTTTTATTTCTTTTTCTTGCTCTTTTTACTTCTTTTTAATTGCTGTTTTAATTTCTTTTTAATTTCAGTACCGTGGTGAATAGAAACAGCAAGAATGGGCATCCTTGCCTTGTTCCAGATCTTAGAGGAAAAGATTTCAGTATTTCACCATTGATCCTGATGTTAACTATGGATTTTTCACATATGGCATTTATTGTGTTGAGGTAAGTTCCCTCTACACATAATTTTTTGAGAGCTTTTATCATGAAACGGTGTTGAATTTTATCAAATGCCTTTTCTGCATCTATTTACATGATTGTGTGACTTCTATCATTCATTCTGTTAATGAGGTGTATCACATTGATTGGTTTATGTATATTGAACCATTCTTGCATACAGGGATAAATTTCACTTGGTCATGATGTTTGATTTTCTTTAATGTGCCATTGAATTTGGTTTATTAATATTTTGTCAAGGATTTTTGCATACATGTTCATCAGTGTTATTGTGCAGACTCCCAGATGGTCTGCCTTAAATCCCAGCTGCTGCATTCTGCCTTATCTTTTGGCTAAGCTGTGCTGTGCACTCTCTCAGCCTGCCTGCAGGGGGCACACTCTCACTCAGTTTTCTGAGTTTCCAAGGAAACCATCTCCACTGTGGCCCAGGTAACACAATGAGAAAAGAGAGGTTAAAAGGGTCTTTCTTCCTAGAGGGTGTTCCTTTTTTAAAAACTCTCTTCCTCTTTGCCTCCTTCTACATGGCACTTTCTCTTTTTTGTTCTCTTGAAGACTGCTCCATTCCACACAATTGTCCTCCTCCACCAAGATGGCTCATCAGCTCTTGAAAGCCAAACAGAACTAGAATGGAGCCTAGAGGAAGAAGACAATGAAGCAGTAAAGGCTTTCGAGAGTCATAGGTAGTAAAGGAGATCAGATAGGGATTTGGGCCCAATTTCTTCCCGGGGGGGGCGGAAAAAAAATGTGTGTCCAAGAAGTATTCCTCTGCATGTGGGATATGACTCCAGTGATTAATAGAAATTTTTAACTAGTTGGCATAAAAATTTTATTTCTCCTCTCCTTCATTCTTTCTCAGAGAAGCACTTTATTCTCCTACATACATGACTTGCTTGTAGCCGTGACTGTGTATGTCCACACTATCAGTCACTTTCCCACCTGTGTAGGGACATTGTGAGCAATGTCCTATTTTTCTTACTGTCAAATTTCTTTATACAGTGGTTTACTTCAGTGACAATAGCAACATCAGTTCAACCAAAGTAAACGGATTTGTTTGAACCTAGATGGTTAAATGTTTCCTAACCTATTACTTTATGTGTTAGAGTTGGACACCCACAAAGAATAGGGGATAGCTCAAGTTTTTGCACAAAATTGGAATTTCAAAGCTTAAAAATCTTGGAAAGAAATGCCTTAATTTCAAAAACTTTGAACCACACAAAAATAGTAAATGCCATTCAGAAATGCTTCCAGTGCATCACTGTAGAATAATAGCTTGCTAATGAGAACAGTCCTACACTGGATAAACCGAGAGGATGTCTGAGAGAAGCAGTAAGCTGTGTGACAGACAGGCCTGGGAGACAAACACCACAGGCAGGACCTGGGGACCTGAAACAATTGAGCCACCACCCACAGTCATAGCGCTCAAGGGCAAGCTCAGTTGAGGGCTTTGACATGTGTTATATATAGAACTTGACAAGTGAGGTTCAGTAAACACTTGCAGATAATATATACTCTCTTATTAAACGAGAAGTTCTCTTTCTTCCCCTGGATGTCAAGTTTAGATGCTATGTGTTTGGATTTTTTAATATTCAGGCTCAGGTTTGGAAATTTGCCCTGTGCTTTGGGACAGACATTTTGAAGAGGAAAAAGCCTGAAACTTAGAAGACACCTGGATCGAATGTTTGAGACACACTAGTTATTATTATTTAAAGACTCCACCTCACACCCAATTTTTGTAGAAAAAAATAATGTGAGCACTAGCCCAATATTTACTGCATGGTAAGTGGCCAGTATATCTGTAGTGATTGAATGAGTTAGTGAAAGAAAAAGAGAGAAATCAAGAAAAAGGGGGATGGAAAGATAGAGAAGGGAGAGGAAAAAAGAAAAGAATAAGGAGAAGGAGGAAGAGGGGGAGAAGAAGAAGGAAGAAGAGGAAGACAGGCTCTAAGGTTCCCAGCCAGCCATACTGTCATCACTTGCAGGCCTTGAGCTGACTAATATCTTCCTGGCATCAAAGTCTTTCTACCTGGAAATAATACAAATATATTTATTTACCCACTTGATTGTCTACTATAATATGAACTTTTTGCAAAAGAGTGCAGCTGACCTCTGTAAGACCTGAAAGTAAGGGCTATAGTTTCTGCTTCCAGGGAGCTGATCCATTATGAATACAAGGAGCCAGGGAATTTTTTATTTTATTTATTTATTTAGTTTAATTTTTAAATTTTATTTTTTTTTTTATACAGGTTCTTATTAGTCATCAATTTTATACACATCAGTGTATACATGTCAATCCCAATAGCCCAATTCATCCCACCACCCCACCACCCCCCGCTGCTTTCCCCACTTGGTGTCCATACGTTTGTTCTCTACATCTGTGTCTCACTTTGTGCCCTGCAAACTGGTTCATCTGTACCATTTTTCTAGGTTCCACATAAATGCGTTAATGTACGATATTTGTTTTTCTCTTTCTGATTTACTTCACTCTGTATGACAGTCTCTAGATCCATCCACGTCTCTGCAAATGACCCAATTTCGTTCCTTTTTATGGCTGAGTAATATTCCATTGTATATATGTACCACATCTTCTTTATCCATTCGTCTGTCAATGGGCATTTAGGTTGCTTCCATGACCTGGCTATTGTAAATAGTGCTGCAATGAACATTGGGGTGCATGTGTCTTTTTGAATTATGGTTTTCTCTGGGTATATGCCCAGTACTGGGATTGCTGGGTCATATGTTAATTCTGTTTTTAGTTTTTTAAGGAACCTCCATACTGCTCTCCATAGTGGCTGTATCAATTTACATTCCCACCAGCAGTGCAAGAGGGTTCCCTTTTCTCCACACCCTCTCTAGCATTTGTTGTTTGTAGATTTTCTGATGATGCCCATTCTAACTGGTGTGAGGTGATACCTCATTGTAGTTTTGATTTGCATTTCTCTAATAATTAGGGATGTTGAGCAGCTTTTCATGTGCTTCTTGGCCATCTGTATCTCTTCTTTGGAGAAATGCCTATTTAGGTCTTCTGCCCATTTTTGGATTGGGTTGTTTGTTTCTTTAATATTGAGCTGCATGAGCTGTTTATATATTTTGCAGATTAATCCTTTGATGATTCATTTGCAAATATTTTCTCCCATTCTGAGGGTTGTCTTTTCGTCTTGTTTATGGTTTCCTTTGCTGTGAAAAAGCTTTGAAGTTTCATTAGGTTCCATTTGTTTATTTTTGTTTTTATTTCCATTACTCTAGAAGGTGGATCAAAAAATAGCTTGCTGTGATTTATGTCAAAGAGTGTTCTTCCTATGTTTTCCTCTAACAGTTTTATAGTGTCCGGTCTTACATTTAGGTCTCGAATCCATTTTGAGTTTATTTTTGTGTTTGCTGTTAGGGAGTGTTCTAATTTCATTCTTTTACATGTAGCTGTCCAGTTTTCCCAGCACCACTTATTGAAGAGACTGTCTTTTCTCCATTGTATATCCTTGCCTCCTTTGTCATAGATTAGTTGACCATAGGTGTGTGGGTTTATCTCTGGGCTTTCTATCTTGTTCCATTGATCTATGTTTCTGTTTTTGTGCCAGTACCATATTGTCTTGATTACTGTAGCTTTATAGTATAATTTGAAGTCTGGGAGTCTGATTCCTCCCCCTCCGTTTTTTTCCCTCAAGACTGCTTTGGCTCTTCAGGGTCTTTTGTGTCTCCATACAAATTTTAACATTTTTTGTTCTAATTCGGTAAAAAATGCCATTGGTAATTTGACAGGGATTGCACTGAATCTGTAGATTGCTTTGGGTAGTATAGTCATTTTCACAATATTGATTCTTCCAATCCAAGAGCATGGTATATCTCTCCATCTGTTGGTATCATCTTTAATTTCTTTCTTCAGTGTCTTATACTTTTCTGCATACAGGTCTTTTGTCTCCCTAGGTAGGTTTATTCCTAGGTATTTTATTCTTTTTGTTGCAATGGTAAATGGGAGTGTTTCCTTAATTTCTCTTTCAGATTTTTCATCATTAATGTATAGGAATGCAAGAGATTTCTGTGCATTAATTTTTATCCTGAAACTTTACCAAATTCATTGATTAGCTCAAGTAGTTTTCTGGCGGCATCTTTAGGATTCTCTATGTATAGTATCATGTCATCTGCAAACAGTGACAGTTTTCCTTCTTCTTTTCCAATTTGTATTCCTTTTATTTCCTCTTCTTCTCTGATTGCCATGGCTAGGACTTCCAAAACTAAGTTGAATAATAGTGGTGAGAGTGGACATCCTTGTCTTGTTCCTGTTCTTAGAGGAAATGCTTTCAGTTTTTCACCATTGAGAATGATGTTTGCTGTGGGTTTGTCATATATGGCCTTTATTATGTTGAGGTAGGTTCCCACTGTGCCCACTTCCTGGAGAGTTTTTATCATAAATGGGTGTTGAATTTTGTCAAAACCTTTTTCTGCATCTGTTGAGATGACCATATGGTTTTTATTCTTCAATTTGTTAATATGGTGTATCACATTGATTGATTTGCATATATTGAAGAATCCTTGCATCCCTGGGATAAATCCCACTTGATCATGGTGTATGATCCTTTTAATGTGTTGTTGCATTCTGTTTGCTAGTATTTTGTTGAGGTTTTTTGCATCTATGTTCATCAGTGATATTGGTCTGTAATTTTCCTTATTTGTAGTATCTTTGTCTGGTTTTGGTATCAGGATGATGGTGGCCTCATAGAATGAGTTTGGGAGTGTTCCTTACTCTGCAGTTTTTTTGAAGAGTTTGAGACGGGTGGGTGTTAGCTCTTCTCTAAATATGTGGTAGAATTCACCTGTGAAGGCATCTGGTCCTGGACTTTTTGTTTGTTGGAAGATTTTTAATCACAGTTTCAATTTCATTACTTGTGATTGGTCTGTTCATATTTTCTGTTTCTTCCTGGTTCAGCCTTGGAACGTTATACCTTTCTAAGAATTTGTCAGTTTCTTCCAGGTTGTCCATTTTATTGGCATAGAGTCGCTTATAGTAGTCTCTTAGGATGCTTTGTATTTCTGTGGTGTCTGTTGTAACTTCTCCTCTTTCATTTCTAATTTTATTGATTTGAGTCCTCTCCCTCTTTTCCTTGGTGAGTCTGGCTAATGGTTTATCAGTTTTGTTTATCTTCTCAAAGAACCAGCTTTCAGTTTTATTGATCTTTGCTATTGCTTTCTTTGTTTCTATTTCATTTATTTCTGCTCTGATCTTTTTGACTTCTTTCCTTCTGCTAACTTTGGGTTTTATTTGTTCTTCTTTCTCTAGTTCCTTTAGGTGTAAGGTTAGATTGTTCACTTGAGATTTTTCTTGTTTTTTGAGGTAGGCTTGTATAGTTTTAAACTTGCCTCTTAGAACTGCTTTTGCTGAATCCCAAAGGTTTTGGATCATCGTGTTTTTATTGTCATTTGTTTCTAGGTATTTTTTGATTTCCTCTGTGATTTCTTCAGTGATCTCTTGGTTATTTAGTAATGTATTGTTTAGCCTCCATATGTTTGTGTTTTTTACGTTATTTTCCCTGTAATTCATTTCTAATCTCATAGCGTTGTGGTCAGAAAAGATGCTTGATATGAATTCAATTTTCTTAAATTTACTAAGGCTTGATTTGTGACCCAAGATGTGATCTATCCTGGGGAATGTTCTGTGCACACTTGAGAAGAAAGTGTAATCTGCTGGTTTTGGATGGAATGTCCTGTAAATATCAATTAAATCTATCTGGTCTATTGTGTCATTTAAAGCTTCTGTTTCCTTATTTATTTTCATTTTAGATGATCTGTCCATTGGTGTAAGTGAGGTGTTAAAGTCCCCCACTGTTTTTGTGTTACTGTCGATTTCTTCTTTTATAGCTGTTAGCAGTTGCCTTATGTATTGAGGTGCTCCTATGTTGGGTGCATATATAGTTATAATTGTTATATCTTCTTCTTGGATTGATCCCTTGATCATTATGTAGTGTCCTTCCTTGTCTCTTGTAACATTCTTTATTTTAAAGTCTATTTTATCTGATATGAGTATTGCTACTCCAGCTTTCTTTTAATTTGCATTTGCACGGAATATCTTTTTCCATCCCCACTTTCAGTCTGAATGTGTCCCTAGGTCTGAAGTGGGTCTCTTGTAGACAGCATATATATGGGTTTTGTTTTTGTATCCATTCAGCAAGTCTGTGTCTTTTGTTTGGGGCATTTAATCCATTCTCGTTTAAGGTAATTATTGTTATGTGTGTTCCTATGACATCTTCTTAATTGTTTTGGGCTTGTTTTTGTAAGTCCTTTTCTTCTCTTGTGTTTCCCACTTAGAGAAGTTCCTTTAGCATTTGTTGTAGAGCTGGTTTGGTGGTGCTGAATTCTCTTAGCTTTTGATTGTCTGTAAAGCTTTTGATTTCTCCATTGAATCTGAATGAGATCCTTGCCGGGTAGAGTAATGTTCGTCATAGGTTCTTCCCTTTCATCACTTTAAGTATATCATGCCACTCCCTTCTGGCTTGTAGAGTTTCTGCTGAGAAAGCAGCTTATGGAAGTTCCTTTGTATGTTATTTGTTGTTTTTCCCTTACTGCTTTCAATAACTTTTCTTTGTCTTTAAATTTTGCCAGTTTGATTACTGTGTGTCTCGGCGTGTTTCTCCTTGGGTTTATCCTGTATGCGACTCTCTGCGCTTCCTGGACTTGGGTGGCTATTTCCTTTCCCATGTTAGGGAAGTTTTCGACTATAGTCTCTTCAAATATTTTGTCAAGTCCTTTCTTTCTTCTCCTTCTGGGACCCCTATAATACAAATGTTGTGTGTTTAATGTTGTCCCAGAGGTCTCTTAAGCTGTCTTCATTTCTTTTCATTCTTTTTTCTTTATTCTGTTCCACAGCAGTGAATTCCACCCATTCTGTCTTCCAGGTCACTTATCCTTTCTTCTCCCTCAGTTATTCTGCTATTGATTCCTTCTAGTGTAGTTTTCATTTCAGTTATTGTATTGTTCATCTCTGTTTCTTTGTTTTTAATTCTTCTAGATCTTTGTTAAACATTTCTTGCATCTTCTCGATCTTTGCCTCCATTCTTTTTCTGAGGTCCTGCATCATCTTCACTACCATTATTCTGAATTCTTTTTCTGGAAGGTTGCCTATCGCCACTTCATTTAGTTGTTTTTCTGGGGTTTTATCTTGTTCCTTCATCTGGTACATAGCCCTCTGCCTTTTCTTCTTGTCTGTCTTTCTGTGAATGTGGTTTTTTTCGCACAGGAACAGGAACTTTCTTCTGCTGTCTGCTTTCTGGTGGATGAGGCTATCTAAGAGTCTTGTGCACAGGGAATTCTTTAAAAACAGCATCTATAGTATTTATTGCTGATGTTACTTAGATATGTCACCCAAATATCTTATTGTGTTTCCCCTTCCCAAAGTATTATACCCTATTCATTCCCTTCTGCACACTCCTGAGGTCGAAACTCAAATTCCTTTTCTTTCAGGAGCCCTCTTTGGCCCCCTTATACATTCTCAGCTGCTGTCTCAAAATGCTTCACCTAAGTGTCTCATTCCTTCTTTCATTGCTTCATTAATTCCCATTTTAATTCTTTATTTTAGTCATTTGTGTATCTGTTTTTAATGTTGAATTTCTTTCAGAACTAACTGAGTGTTTTTTTATATTAGGCATGAATTTTTAACTGAATGTGAGAAATAATGGTTAAAAACCACCTTTACCTTATTAAACATATCCCTGAAAGGGCTGCGTTTGGATCGGATTCAGTAACTGATGTCGCGATTTTAGAATAAACTGTGGGCCCAGGGCACCCTCTCCTAAGGAGCAGGGCTGCCTCCCTGGCTCTCTGTGAGCCACCTTGCCTTGGGCAGCGAGCTCTTCTTTATCTCTGTCATTGACCCCTGAAGCACAGCAAGAAGCCTGGCCTCAAACCCCAGTTTCCCTCTGCCTTCTCTCATTCTCCTACTTTTGGGGAATTCCCTGGTAGTCCAGGGGTTAGGACTCTGAGATTTCATTGCTGAGGGCCCAGGTCCCTCAGGGTTCAATCCCTGGTTGGGGAACTAAGATCCCTCAAGCTCCCACAAGCCAAGTGGCAAAGAACAAACAAACAAACAACCACGCTTTCTTGGTTCCTTTTAGTGAAAAGAATGAAGTCTGACGCTTACCACACCACACACCATACACACCATATAAGCCATTTGTAATCTGACCCCAACTTATATTTCAAAGCATACTTTTTGTCATGACCGCTCTTTCCTCACCCCACCCTCAGCTGATGCACCAGACCTACAGGCCTTCTTGCTATTCCTGGAATGTTTTTTTTTCATACCTACAAGTTGTTTCTTCTCTCTATAGACCCCAAATGTACAGTTTGACACAGGAGACTGAGGTCTAAATTATATCCTAAATGATTTTATTTCTGTTCTTAAAAACTCCCGCTTGTTCTCCCATTGCCTCTCAGAGATGTATAAATGTCTTAGCATGACATACTAAATCTCTCCCGCCAGCCTTTATAATTCTATATCCAGCCTCTCCGCCACTGGAGCACCAGGATTCCCCCATCTTCCCTGAAGAATTTCTTCATTGTTCTGCTCTGACCTCAACCCACACAGGAGAACTCTTCAGCTTTGCTGAGGCTTGGCAGGAGCTCTTTCCTTGAGTCTCACCAGTTCCCTTCCCCATGCTTTGCTCACAACCCTGCTTGGGCCCCAGTGGTCATTACCCATGGCCTGAGGCCTACCTCCATATCATAAGTAAGACATAAAGTGGCTTCTGTGGCTGTTTTATAAGGAATCCATGATAGAACCAACATTAGAGGCCAGTCTACGAGTTGAGAATCCTAAAAAAAAATTGTACAGTCCTACAAAATAGCATTAGGCAATCCATATCCTCATGAGTGCCTAGACTTCAGGTCCCAGGACCACCTCTCCTTTCTAGAAGTGCATCTATAATCTACTTTGGGATTTCTCACTTTGTTCAATAAAGAAATCATATTATTTTAAGTATCTTTCATCTAGTAGGTACTTAATATTCTGAGATTAATAAAACATATCCCTCCCTGCATTTAAATCTCCTTCTGTCTAGTAGGGGAGAAAGAGGTACATAAGTTATTTACAACAACACCTACACCTACAGGAAAATGCCACAAGAATTCAGAAAGGGGAGTAATTTATTTAATGCAGTGGAGAGTGAAGGCATCAAAATGTAGCAGCAATGGAGTAATGCTTGGGCACAGATTTGTAACAGGTGCTGGATCTTGAAGGATGCATTAAAGTTCTAGATGCAGACAGAAAGAGGTAGAGCACTCCAGGTAAAGACAAGAGTCTGAGAAAAGGCATGGATGCATGTTCAGGGAATTACCGATAGTCTGATGTGCCAGGAATATTAGGTAAATGAGTAGAAAAACAGGTGAATATCTGTAGATGAAGCTTGTCTACTGAAAATTATAAAGATGCAAATTGTAAAATATCAAATGACATTTTAATATTTCAATTCCAAAAGCTTACTTTGGGCAACGGAATGGAGAAAGGATTGGAGGAAGGCAGGACAAAAAGATTAATACTGTTAGCAGGCTATTATGCTGATCATGTTTAAATATTATAAGGATTGGTGCAAGTTGACACCACATAGGAGAATTCACCCCCAACTAACAAAAATTGAAGACTCAGGCTGGAGAGGACATTGCGTGCTTCATGTACATCAGTTAGCAAGTGATGACATTTATATATTAAATCAACAATAAAAAGACAGAAATAATCACTGGACATTTAAAGAAAGCAAATGCCACATTAAAAAAAAATCAAACTCCGCAGGCAAATGAACTAACAGACTAGCTAGTTTGCTAAGAGGACAAAGGATAAAAAGTAAATTTAAATGTAATTAATACCATCAAAGAGAAGAGAATGATGTGAAAGAAATTCAGCTATAGTTGTTACTGAATAATAGATGTACCAAAAACCCAATTGGTGAGCTTGTAAGAATGTTCAGAAAGATTCTCACAGATGAAACAAAGAAATGGCCAAGAGAGAATATTGAAAATGAATGCTACTAGACACTTAGGGCAAATCTAGAAGTTCCAACATCATCTGGAGAGAGCAAAATGGAATGGAGTACTCATAATCGAAGACCATCTCCTATACACAAAAAAGATGACATCTTTATGTTAGTGGATCTCACCCAGTGCTGAGCTGAATCAATAGAAGAGATTCATGTTTCGAATCAGGATGGAATTTCAAATCACAAAGAACACACTCACATATCCACTTGGATGTCTAATAAACATCTCAAATTTAGTACATCCAAAACGGAACTCCTGTACCTTTCTCCCCCCACGTCCCAGACATACACATAAACTTGTTACTTTCAAAGTTTTTCCAGTCTCAGGTGATAGTAACTCCACTTTCTAGTTGCTTGAGTGAAAAACCTTAGAGTCATCCTTGATTCCTCTTTTTCTCCCCAAATTAAGCTCCACTCCATAAGCAACTTCTATCCTCTTTTCTTCAAAATAATCAACATAGGATACCTGGACCAGATCTTTTTTCTATAAAGTACATTCCTGAGACAATTGACACAGAGTCTACAGATGATGTAACAGAATTGCATCAGTGTTGCTTTCCTGACTGTGATTATTGTATGTGGTTATGTAAGAGAATGTACTGTTCTTAGGAAATATATACTGCATGTCATAGAGATAAAAGCATCATGTCTTCAACTTATTCCCAAATGGATCAAAATATTATAATATGTATATATAAAAAGTGAAAGGTAAATGTGGTAAACGTTACAATTGGGGAATTGGGTTAAGGATATATTGGAGTCCTTTGTACCATTCATACAATGTTTTTGTAAATATAAAATTTTTCTAAGTTAAAAATTACAAAAAAATAAAATAAATCTAAGGTGTGTCTTCTCTTCACCACTTACATTGCTACAACTGTAATTCAAGCCACAACATGTTTCACTGGGATTATAACAAATTCATGAATTCTCCCTTTTTTTACTCTTGCCTCCCCTATGGTCTATTCCCAGTTCAGCAACCAGAGTGATCTTTCAAAATGTAAGTCAGAATGTAAGTCAGAATTCCTCTCTTCACAACCCTCTAATGGCCTCTCATTTTACTCAGAATCTAGTCAAAATTTGGAAAATAGCCTATTAGGCCCTACAGAATTTAAGCCCTCTTCCCTCACACTCTCTTTCTTTGATCTTATCTCCTATAACTCTCCCTTCCACTGGTATATTCCAACTAAACATAATAACTCCTTGCTTTCCCTCAAACATCCCTGGCATGTTCCCACCTCAGGGCCCTTGCTCATGAAGTTTCTTCTTCAGGATGTTCTTTCCCCACCTATCTGCACAACTTGCACCTTCACCCCCTTCACATCTCTGACCAAAGGTACTTCACTGATTCCTTTCCTCCATATTTGAAATGTCAACACTTGACCACTTGCACCCAGCACACCTTTTCCTCTTTTTCTACTTTATTATTCTCCACAGCATTTATCACCGACATACCATGTTTTCGTTGTTTGTCTTCTTGCTCCCTCCACTATGATTCAAACTCCTTGAGGACAAGAAATTCTGTTTTGTTCACTTTTTTACCTCCAGCACTGGGGACACAGCTTTGCACATAATACCTTCTTAATAAATAACTGTTGAATGGATGAAACCAAACGTACTAAAAGTTCTCATGGGGTGGTGGAGCGGGGGAGTCCAGATACTCTATAAAAGAACTTAAGAAAAATCAGCGTCAGACTTCTGACATAGTGAATGCTGAAGAAAAAAATCTGAATGGTTCTGAAAGATGATTTTGAATTTAGAAGTCTGCTTTCAACCAAACCACCATTTGAGATGGAGAGAAAAGGAAAGGTATATACATGAACGCTCAGAAAGTTTACCTCTCTCAGATCTTCCTTGAACTATTAATGTATGTTCTAGTAACATGAAAAAGTTACATGGGATACCAAAATAAAGTAGTCGGGGAATGACATCAGCATCACACTGATGTGAGAAGCTCTCTTTGTTCTTCCCCTTCAATCTGCAACCAGTAAAACATCCACAACTCAACAAAGGTGCCCCTGCCCAACACACCAGGGTGCTGGGGAATTCCACATATCTGTACATCTAAAAGTGGATGCATTGGAACAAATAGAGGAGGTAGAACCAGAAAAACAGTAGAGGTGACACCTGCAATCCCAGGTCACCAGTCACAGCAGCTGAGCCCAGAGTCCCAGAGAACTCAGTAGCAGCAGAGGAGGAGGTACGAACAACTCTGGCCTCCCAGCCACCTCCCAGCCACAGCCATGGTTAAATGGGCAGCAGTGTGGTGGGTGGCCTGTGACCCTGTCCTGCCAACTGCAGAGGAGCCCACAACTCCAGCCCCTCTGCCCTCTGCGTGCAGCAGCAGAGCCTGTGAACCTGACAGCACCAGACATGGCAGAGGTGCCTGCACCACCCCAGTTCCCCATCACCTTCCCCTCCCCCATGGGGAGGGAGTGTGCACATCAGGAGATCCTGAGCTTAGTGGAAGAGCCTACCATTCTGGTGCCCCAGGCAGTGATGTCAGTGACATGGGCAGCAGCAAGGTACCAGTGATCCTGGAGGCACAAGCAGTGATAATGAGGGCTGTGGGCCACATCTCTGACAGGCAGTGAAGGGTAGAAAGTGCCAATTCTCAAATATAACCAGAGGCAGCTCAGGTAAGCGAAACCAGAAACTCATGCTATAGTGCTAACTACTGGAAAGCAAAAGAAAGGCCTTTAATTTCTAACCTGTTGAATTCTTAGAGACAAGTAAAAAAACAAAACAAAAAACAACTTTACCTAAAGAAGAAAGGTGTGCAATACTTCAGATGCACCAGCAAAGGAAGAAGTCATCAAGCACCACAGTAACATGGTACTACAAAAAGAAAATGACAGTTCTCCGGAAACCAAACTTAAAGTCACAAAATATTGTGATCTAACTGATAGGAGAATTCCAAAAAGCTATCATGAGGAAACTCAACGTGCTACAAGGAAAAGCAGAAAGGCAGTTCAGTGAGCTCAGGAATAAAACTAATAAACAGAAGCAATACTTTACCAAGGAGATTGAAACTCTAAAAAAATAACCAAACAGAAATTCTGGGGCTAAAGACCTCAATAAATGAGATAAAGAATGCATTAGAAAGCATTTTAAACAGAGCAGACCATACAGAAGAGGGAATCAGTGAGCTCAAAGATAGAAATCTAGAAATGATACAGATAGAAGAGGAAAGAAAATCAAGATCCCCCAAAATGAAGAAACTCTATAAGAAGTATCGGACTCTTTTAGGAAGGGCAACATTAAGGTGACGGGTATCTCAGAAGAGGGAGAAGGGAACAGAGAGTTTATTTAAAGAAACAATAGCCGAGAACTTTCCAAACCTGGGGAAGGAACTGGATATACACAACTGTGAAGCTAAGAGAACATCTAATTACCTCAATGCAAAAAGACCTTCTCCAAGACACAATATATTAAAACTATCAAAAGTCAATGACAGGGCTTCCCTGGTGGCGCAGTGGTTGAGAGTCCACCTGCCGATGCAGGGGACATGGGTTCGTGCCCCGGTCTGGGAAGATCCCATGCGCCGCGGAGCGGCGGGGCCCGTGAGCCATGGCCGCCGAGCCTGTGCGTCCGGAGCCTGTGCTCCGCAACGGGAGAGGCCACAACAGTGAGAGGCCCGCGTACCACAAAAAAAAAAAAAAAAAAAAGTCAATGACAAAGAATTTTAAAGGCAACCAGGAGAAAAAGGATTGTATCCTACAAAGAAACCCCTTTTAGGCAATCAGCAGATTTTTCAGCAGAAACTCTACAGGCTGGGAGGGAATGGGATGACATTCTCAAAATGCTGAAAGATAAAACTGTCATCCAAGAATACTGTATTCAGCAAGGTTGTCATTAGGTACAAAGGAGAAATAAAGACTTTCCCAGACGAACAAAAGCTAAGGGAGTTCATCAGTAAAGACACAGTTTGTAAAAAACGTTGAAAGGAGCTTCTCTACCAGAAACAAAAGGTAAAAATACACAGAACTTTGAGTAAGGTGATAAATAGACAGACAGAATAAAAAAATTGCAACTCTATATCAGCATATGTTTTTGAACACTTTATTAAAGCATAAAGGTTAAAAGGAAGAGAAGCAGAAAATAATAACTATAGCTACTTCAATTTGGTAAAAAAAGCGAAAACTCATAAAAAGGGATAATTTGAGACAACAAAAACACAAAAGGGGAAGAGGAAAAGGATGTATCTCATGTAGGTAAATGAAGATAAGATACTATCAGCAGAAATGGACTATTTTATCCATGAGACGTTTTATATAAACTTATGGCAACTATAAAACATAAGTCTAGAGCAGAGACACAAAACAGAAAAAAGAGGAAACCAAGAAAAACATTATAAAAAAAACCAAACCAAAATGGCAGACAGAAGCACAAGGAAAAAGAAACAATGGAGATATAGAGCAACCAGAAAATGAAAGATAAAATGAAGAAACTGAAAAACATGCTACTGAACAATTATTGGGTCAAAGAGGAAATCAAAAGAGAAATCAAATAATATCTGAAGACAAATGTAAGTGAAAATATGACATATCAAAATCTATGGGATACAGCAAAAGTGGTACCAACAGGGAAGTTTGTATAGCAATACAGGCCTACCTCCAGAAACAAGAAAAATCTCAAATAAACAATGTAACCTAAACTTACACCTAAAGGAACCAGAAAAAGAAGAACAAACCAGGCCCAAAGGCAGTTAGAAGGAAGGAAATATTAAAGATCAGAGTGGAAATAAATAAAATAGAGACTAGAAAGACAGTAGAAATGATCAGTCAAACTAAGAGCTGGTTCTTTGAAAACATAGACAAAATTAACAAACCTTTCACTAGACAAACCTTTAGCTACGAAAAAAAGAGAGAAGTCTCTGATAAATAACATCAGAAATGAAAGAGGAGAAATAACAACAAATACCACAGAAATACAAAGAATTATAAGAGAAAATTATAAACTGCTGTATGCCAACAAATTGGACAACCTAGAAGAAATGGACAAATTCTTAGAATTATACAACCTTGCAAGACTGAATCATGAAGAAATAGAAAACCTGAATAAACTGATCACAAATAAAGTGATTGAAATAATAATCAAAAACCTCCCAAAAAACAAAATCCAGGACCAGATGCCTTCACAGGTAAATTCTACCAAACATTTAAAGAAGATTTAATACCTACCCTTCTCAAACCCTTCCAAAAAAATTGAAGAGGAGGGAATGCTTCCTAACTTATTTTACGAGGTCAACATTACCCTGATACCAAAACCAGACAAAGCAACCCCATAAAAGAAAGTTACAAGCCCATATCTCGGGTGAACATAAATGCAAAAATCCTCAACAAAATATCAGCAAACTGAATACAACAATACATGAAAAGGATCATATACCATGATCAAATGGGATTTATTCCAGGGATGTAAGAATGTTTCAGCATCTACAAATCCATCAGTGTGATACACCACATTAACAAAATAAAGGATAAAAACCATATGATCATCTCACTAGTGGTAAAAACCTGAAAGCTATTCCTCTAAAATCAGGAACAAGACAAGGATACCCACTCTTGCACTCTTATTCAACATAGTATTGGAAGTCCTAGCCAGAGCAATTAGGCAAGGAGAACATATAACACTCATCCAGATTGGAAAAGAAGAAGTAAAACTGTCACTATTTGCAGATGACATGATTTTACGTATAGAAAACCTTAAAGACTCAACCAAAAAAACTATTAGAAATAATAAATGAACACAGTAAAGTTACAGGGTACAAAATCAACATACAAAAATCTGTTTCATTTCTATACACTAACAATGAGCTAGCAGAAAGAGAAATTAAGAAAACAATCCCTTTTACAATTGCAACAAAAAGAATAAAATGCCTAGAAATAAATCTATCCAATAAGGTGAAACACCTGTACACTGAAAATTATGACATTGTTGAAAGAAATTTAATAAGACACAAATAAATGGAAAGATTTCTGTGTTCATGGATTGGAAGAATTACCATTGTTAAAATGTCTATATTCCCTAAAACAATCTATATATTCAGTGCAATCCTTATTAAAATCCCAAGGACATTTTTCACAGGAATAGAACCAAAAATTCAAAAATTTATATGGAACCACAAAAGACCCAGAAAGCCAGAGAAACCTTGAGATAAAAGAACAAAACTGGAGGTAACACACTCCCTGATTTCATGCCATATTATAAAGCTATATTGATCAGAACAGCTACTAGGAGAAAAAACAGATACATAGATCAATGGAACAGAATTGAGAGCCCAGAAATATACCCACACATACATGGACAATTAATTACGAATAGAATATACATATGGAGAAAGGACAGTTTCTTCAATAAATGGTGCTGGGAAAACTGGGCAGCTACATGCAAAAGAATGGAACTAGACCACTATCTCACACCACACACAAAAATCAACTCAAAATCGATAGAAGACTTGAAGGTAAGACCTGAAATCATAAAACTCCTAGAAGAAAATATAGGCAGTACACTCTTTGACATTGGTCTTATCAATATCTTTCCAGATATATCTCCTCAGGCAAAGAAAACAAAAGCAAAAATAAACAAATGGGACTACATCAAACAAAAACTTCTGCACAGCAAAGGATGAAAAATGAAGAGAACCCACCAAATGGGAGAAGATATTTATTGACAAAGGCAAAGAATTAATACAGAGGATCAATGGCTAAGCGGCTGCCTTAAGGTCGGGAGCAGAGTAATGAAGTATGACTCACAGTGGATGCTGTGCCGTAACTGGGAGCTTTGGGTGACCTGATCAGGCTCGTGATAAAAGGCCTGGTCCCTTGGACCTTATTCTTCATTCCTCTTTGCTTCCCAATCCATCCCTGGATCACTTCTCCTGCTGCACACTGAACAAAAGGGACTGTGGGTGACAGCTTCCTGATCATTCAATATCAGAAAACAAGTCCTGCCCCAGTTATTTCTTCATAGTGCTTATCACTGTCATCTGACTTTCTCCTTGTCATCCTCCACACCCACATTTGGACCCTTCTGGAAAGAAAGGATCCATGAAAGCTGTATACTTTACCACTGTGTCTGCAGGGCCAGAGGAACACCTATGCCAGGGATCAGAAGACAAAAATCACAAAATCTTAGCATTAGGGTGAAACCTAGAGCTTCTTGTGTCCATTTAAACTGAGGAAGACACTGCGGCCCACACAGGGACCTTCCTTACCTAACACAGCAATCACTAGCTTAATCTCAGCAATCCTGTTCCCGTCCAGAACTGTTCCCATGACACAGCACCATTATAGGAGGACATCAGAGGCCTAGAGAGGTAAAAGGCAGCTTCTACACGGCAGAGCCATGCTCTAAGCCCACCCTCATATATCCCTCTTCAAGAACACCAGATAGGAGCCACAATGAATATCCAGCCCCAGCTAGAAGAGGCAAAAACATGAGAAAGGTTGTTTGTGGACAAATGGCTTCCTTGACTTTGAGATACCTTTAGAACAAATTACATTTTGTTATTTCTGTTGGAAACAAATAGGGGCATTCACTTTAATCACTCTGGGAAAATCAAACAGCGTTTTATCCAAAATATTTTGAGAAAAGACTCTGGAATGACAGCTCCATGTTAAGAACCACCTCAGGGTAGCTAAAAAAGAATCTGTCTGAAAATATCAGAAGCAGGGTGGAAAACACAAAACAGAAATATCGGCTCTAAAGAAATCTATTTGAGGGACTTCCCTGGTGGTGCAGTGGTTAAGAATCTGCCTGCCAATGCAGGGGACACAGGTTCATGCCCTGGTCCAGGAAAATCCCACATGCCACGGAGCAACTAGGCCCGTGCACCACAACTACTGAGCCTGTGCTCTAGAGCCCGTGAGCTACAACTACTGAGCCCACGTGCCACAACTACTGAAGCCTGTGTGCCTAGAGCCCGAGCTCCGCAACAAGAGAAGTAACCTCAATGAGAAGCCCATGCACCATAACGAAGAGTAGCCCCCCTCTCCACAACTAGAGAAAGTCTACGTGCAGCAATAAACACTCAACACAGCCATAAATAAATAAATGAATAATTTTAAAAAAAGAAATCCATTTGAAAGAATTATATGCCTAAGTAACATATTAAACAGTCACCCCTCGCCTGTTTTTTCCTTGTGTTTGTACTCTTTCATGGTCATTTTCCTTTGCTTATACTATTTCTGAAGTTTGAAAAGAATCTCCTGGTTCTTCAACTAAAATAACAACAACAACAAAAAAAACCTTGCTTGGGCAATTTTAAGTACAGTTATAGATCTGCAGCCTCACAAATGAAAAAATTCAGTTTCAACAAACAACAGCATTCTGGGTTTGAGCTATTATTTTTGCAATCACTTGAGGAGTTAAACCTTGTTCCCGACTTGATAATTTCTGGTGACCCATAAGGAAGTGAAAGCTGGGGTCAGATCCCCATGAAGGTGAAACTCAGAGCCTTTGTGTTTGTACAGAGTAAGAGCCACACTGCCCTGCAAGCCACCTCAGCACACTGTTTCACAACCTACTTTCTCCAAAATAAGGAGCAATCTGTGAGTTCTTTCCATTCCCAGGGGCAGCTTTTTTCAGATATCCAGGTCTGTTGGTATTAAAATGTGCTGTGAATTCTGACGCTCGCATATGTCCCTCACCTCTTTACTGGAAATCTTGCTCCAAAGAAATACCTAGTTGCCCAAGGATTGTGTGTTCTCAGAAAATGTTAAACCTGTGGGAGTGTGTTCCTGGAAATCCCCTATGCCCAAGGCTGTAATGGTCTTCTTGCCACCTTCATCACAGGACCTGGCCTCCTTAATCCACCTCAGCCCCAAAGACAGAAACAACCTGTCAGGTAACCAGTAAGGGAGGAGGGCTTCCGAGAGACAAAACTCGGTAGTCAGCCATACTAGTAACTTCCTCGCCTCTAAGCTTGCATATAGCCCAATGAAGAATTGAAACATAACAAAGTAAGGATAGGATATCACTAAAGAGGCTGCTTTTCACATTTTCATTTCACATGATTCACGCTGAGTATGTTTCATCAGGAGTATCACAAGTAGGCTTTCTTCTTTTCAGCCCCACTCTGACCATTTTTGGTGCTTAACTATCTACTTTTTCATCTTCTCCATTTTTTTTCTTCATAATAACTACAATGGTTTTGTTTCCTTTACTTTTCTCCGTGTTTCTGTGTTTTATTTTATTACAGAAAGAGGCAACGAAACTAAAGGAAAATTAGATGAACAGAATTTTTCCACTCTCTTGAATATTTTAGTATATTTTCTGCTAGTATCTTTCTATTCATCTATGTTAGTGAGGTAGATATAATTACATTGTACCTCAATTTTCAACCCATATTTTTCACTAGTGATATATTGAAGGACTTAGCCTTGAAGTTTCTGTACTTTTTTCTTTTTTTTTTGTTGAACGGGGGAAGTTGGAGTGGGGAGCTCAGAAAGGGGCTACAGGCAGTGTCTGTGGGGAAGGTCAGGGGCCCCTGCTCACCCTTCCTTGGTGACAGTGACTCTCAGAGGGTGGCCGGCTCTCCACTTCTTTTTTTTTTTTTTTTTAAAGAAGATGTTGGGAG
>NW_021703776.1:65101578-65210241 GCF_005190385.1 Monodon monoceros | reverse complement strand
ATTTATTTATTTTTGGCTGTGTTGGGTCTTCGTTTCTGTGCGAGGGCTTTCTCTAGTTGTGGCGAGTGGGGGCCACTCTTCATCGCGGTGCGCAGGCCTCTCACTCTCGCGGCCTCTCTTGTGGCGGAGCACAGGCTCAGTAGTTGTGGCTCACGGGCCTAGTTGCTCCGCGGCATGTGGGATCTTCCCAGACCAGGGCTCGAACCCGTGTCCCCTGCATTAGCAGGCAGATTCTCAACCACTGCACCACCAGGGAAGCCCCAAGCTTCTGTACTTTTAAATGACTACATAATATCCCATCAAGTGGTCATCTTCAAATGCTATTTAACCAAATATTCAGCAATGGGACATTTCCAACTTACTGTTGTTATAAATAACTCTATGATAAACATTTTTGTGAATTAAGCATTTTACATATTTTGGATTATTTCCAGAAGCTGGCATCCAAGAAAAGAGTGGTTGTATGACATGAAAATATTTATGGATCTAGATTTACAGTGCCAAATTGTTTTACATTGATGGATACAAAATATTCATTTAAAGTAAAAAGTTTCTTCCTGCTTTCTAATTTAAGCTGTTACTATCAAGCAGGTTTTTAAAAATACTTTATCCAAATGACTCCAATCAGCCAGCAATCTTTATTAGTTGTTCTTATGGGCAGAATTCCGAAATGAGCAAAACGAGGAACTATGGGTAAAATGCTGTCCTCAAGTAACTCATTGCCCCTTGAAACCATACCCTCAGCCCTCAGCAAGCTAAGCCAACAACGAAAGAAAAGTATTCCAGAAGTTCTACAGGTATTCTCCTGTTCAAATCCTGTCTTTGCTTCACATCTAAATAGAGCTCTGGAAAAATCATTGACCTCTGTCTTGGAGCTCAATTTAATCTGCCAACAAGTCAAGATGCCACTGCCAACAGAACATCTAGGGAGGACTGGGAATGGGAAATTACTTTAGAGAATGTTGAGTCTCTTTATTAAGGGAAAGATGACTTTTCATTTGAGAACTCACCAACATCTATGGTTGGAAGGCACCATACCTCCAAGGAGAATGTGAAATATCTTAGAGCAGTAAGGCTTTCCACAAGTCAAAGCTACTGAGCAGTTAGCAAGGCAAATCTGCTGAGGCTCCCCCTTCTCTCATCTTCAGTCCCAGGTGCCTCTGGGTCTGTGCTTTCTCTTCAACAATGGACATGTCAATTCTAGCACAATTTGTTGATAACAGAACTGCCATGTTCTCAGTTCTTCCTCGTTTTAGAAATGTCACATACGTTACTTATAATCCTCCCAAGAAGTCTAGGATCTGGGTATTTTTCTCCTTAATGAAGAAACTGAGGCTCTGAAAAGCTCAGAAACTTTCCCAGGTTCACTCAGCTAACTAGTGGCAGCACTGAATCCCAAATGCTGAGTGCCAGTTCACAGAGTTGCAGCAGTACAGAAGTCTTCCTCCTGTGAAAAAAAGTGGACATTCCATCCTGCTGCAGCCCTGCTTTCCTCTGAGGTGGGGATTCTCCTAGATAGTTGGTCCTTGTTTCTCCACTGCACTTGTTTACACATCTATGACCAGTTACCAGGGTATTTAAAGGCAGTTAATTTGAATACTAGCAGAAGACTTGGAGAAGTAATTAAATAGGCCCACTTGATATTCTCTAAAGCCAATAAATGTTTGAGAAGTGGTTCATCAGGTTGCACGATAATAGAAAAACAAAACCACATTAAAGTTTAATTACCAAAATTTGATTTGTCCTGAAGATAGAGTCCTGAGCCCCTTTCTTAATTCCTTTTCACTTCTTGAACTGTAAGTCCATAATTCCCCCTTTTTGTGATTGGAAATCACACTCAGAGATGGTTAAAGTGAGCGTGACTAGCTGCTCAACCCCAGATGAATCTAGCCCAGGGAGAGCCATGTCTAGCTATCGATGGACACGAGGGGCTGCTCTATGTAAGTGCCTGCTGCCTGGTGCCCAGGGATCCCTGATGAGCATCTGGGACACAGTCTTCTCCTAAGAATGTCAGGCTGGAGTCATACCACACCTCTCCTCTGACTGCTTTTTGCCTAGTTCCTGGTTTTGCTTTCCAGCCCCCTCTTGGTCTTGAGTTTCTCTGAACCCAAAAAACATCTTCACATTCTGCTGCTTCTGTCTTTCACTCCATGCCCTCTTTCACTCCATGCCCTCGCATTAATTTAGATGCGTCCCTCCCAGGACCAGCCAGCTCCTCAAATATTGACTCCAGCCTGGCTCTAAAGTTCTTTAGGGACTCCTTCCTCTGTTATTCATTTTGGCCCCTATTTCCAAGGGCTGCTCCTGCTTCCCTTCATTGTTGCATTATTTCTAATGGAATCTCTGGAAGAATTCAAGCTTTGCCTTATGCTTTTATTCCCTCGCCTCTTTCCTTCAAAGTTTATCCCCTATCCCATCCCACAGGGGCTAAAGTAAGTTCTTGCAGAAATCCCAAGAAATCCCAGGAGGAGGTGCCACTTATCTCCTCAGTTTCCCATCTAATTCTCAGCTCTCCCCACTCCCTTGTTTTTGATTTGCTACCCAGCTGCCTCTGAACTGCATATTCTAACCACAGTCAAGGTGAATTCTAAGATTGGATAATTTAGACCCTTCTTACAAAAATGACTCATGACTCCCAGATACGTGTGGCAAAGCGTACGTTTCAATATTTTCAAAGAGAGGAAACTAAGTTGCTAGGAGCATTTTGGTCCTCTGTACAGGAAAAGAGGACCATTCTGTCCATTATTAAACACAGGGTGAGATCCATGTTAGAAGTTAAAATGGGTAGAAGAAGCAACGAACCATTAATGCCCGATGAAAGAAGAGGTGCCAGATATTCAAACATGGATTGGAAAACTTCTTGGCAGATTGTTGTACAGAAAACTCATCACTGAATCTGATGGTAAGATAAGATGACCAATCCTGAGATTCCATAATTTAACAAAGACAGGGCTTTTGCAGTCCTATCTTAACTCCATCTCTTATCTCACCCAGACTTCCGCTTTAGGCTCAGACAACAGAACTGCCTTGTGATGGTCTGATTACCAAACAGCCAAAGGCATTTCTTTCTTGGCTCTGATTCACCCTCAGCTTCTTAAAGCTACCAAATACCAGTATCAGTAGCTTCTCTGGATTCTGGCCACAGAATTATTCTTTAGATAGAATACTCAAAAAGGACTTGGACTTTCAAGTTCCAAGAATGGCCAACAGTGAAAAGCATTCACTGGAGATCAAAAACCTGTGTCATTGACTTGTCCTCAATATTTTTCCCCTGGATGATGTTTTTTCATCTCAGGTGACATGCTAGTATTGTGGCTAATATTTCTGTATTCATTTATTTAAGCTACAACTATGTACAATGAAAGTAGAAATGCCTTGCCTTTCCCATGTTTTCTGAGTAAGATGGTGTAGTGGGGTTGAATGGTGGCCAGCACCCAGAAAGATATGTTCAATTATTAATCCCAGAAACCTATGAATGTGACCTTATTTGGAAAAAGAATCCTCGTGGATGTAATTAAATTAGGGATCTCAAGATGAGATCATCCTGGATTATCCATGTGGACCCTAAATCCAATGACAAGTGTCCTTTAAAGAGACACACAGGGACTTCCCTGGTGGCGCAGTGATTAAGAATCTGCCTGCCACAGGGATATCGGCTCGGTGCTTTGTAACCGCCTGGAGGGGTGGAATAGGGAGGGTGGGAGGGCGGGAGACGCAAGAGGGAAGAGATATGGGAACATATGTGTATGTATAACTGATTCACTTTGTTGTAAAGCAGAAACTAACATACCATTGTAAAGCAATTATACCGCAATAAAGATGTTAAAAAAAAAAAAAAGAATCTGACTGCCAATTCAGGGAACACAGGTTTGAGCCCTGGTCGGGGAAGATCCCACATGCCGTGGAGCAGCTAAGTCCGTGCACCACAACTACTGAGCCTGTGCTCTAGAGCCTACAAGCCACAACTACTGAGCCTGTGTACCACAACTTCTGAAGCCCGCGTTCCTAGAGCCCATGCTCTGCAACAAAGAGAAGCCACCGCAATGAGAAGCCCGTGCAGCACAACAAAGAGTAGCCCCTGCTTGCCGCAACTAGAGAAAGCCCGCGCACAGCAATGAAGACCCAAAGCAGCCAAAAGTAAATAAATAAATAAATTAATTAATTAATTAAAAAAGATACACAGAAGAGAGATACACAGAGAGAAGAGAAGGTCATGTGAAGACAGGCAGAGATTGGACTTTATGCAGCCACAGGCTAAGGAATGCCTGGAGCCTCTAAGAAGCTGGAAGAGGCAAGGAATGATTTTCCCATAGACCCTTCAAGGGGAGTGCGGCCCTGTGAGCCTTTGATTTTAGACTTCTAGCTTCCAACCTGTGTTAGAATAAATTTCTATTGTTTTAAGCCACTAAGATTGTGATGATTTGCTATGTTACCCCCAGGAAACTAATACAGGTGCATAATACAGGTGGGAGAACCTCTGAGTCTGTAATGTCAGAACCCCCCAGATTTGTGTGAACATTTTCAAGTACAAATTGGCTGTGTTCCATACCACTGGCTTTGCAGATTGCAGAAGGAAGTTAAGAACATCTGATGAAACTCCTCATTTACAAATAGTAAAACAGACTCTTCATGCCTCTATATTGCACCCCCTCAAAACACACACACACACACACACACACACACACACACACACACACACCCCACGTATCAGGGAAGTCTAAAATAAAAGAGTATGAATCTGAGCTCTGCTTGAGTTATGTATCTTCAAATTCCATGCTGTGGGTGGACATCCAAAACTTTAAAAAATTCCCTAAGGTCCTATGAGTCAGAGATATCTTCATATTCTCTACCAGCCTTGAGACCTCAGAAGAGCCAAGATTTACGTGGATGAGGTGCCAGTTGGCAAACGTCCTGTTTCCTTTGCCTACTGGTGGCTCTTTCAAGAAGTTCCCTGAACGGGTGTCACTCTTCTTGCCTCAAATCAGACTCACCAGCAGAAAAGCCTTTCTAACCCACATTTTCCCTAAAGTTTCTATTTTATCCAGAATTATCATTCACTTTCTTCATATCATTTAATACCGTGTCTGTTAATGTATCTGTTAATTTGTATATTGATTGACCATTTTCCTCACTAGGCAAGAAGCTCCATAAAGACAGTGACCATGACTATTTAGTCCATCACTATCATGATGCAAGGTCCATAGTAAACACTAAATATTTTGTTGAGTATTTGTTGAATTTAAGACTTCTAATCTCCCTCACTAGGTATAAACTTTTTAATGGTGGAAACTTTCAATATAATTGATGTATTTTATCCCTGAGAGAAAAAAGGAATACATTGCAAAGCTATGAGACCAGGGGATCCATTTCCTGGTGTATTTATTGTCTTTGAATAATTATATTTAAGATGCATATGTTTTCCCAAGAGATATGTAAAGATTATATAGTAATGAATGAGGGACACAAAGTAAAAGGAGACACAGGCCTGCCCTCAAGCAGCTTATAATCTAGTGTAGGGGGCAGATGCATGTAGTAGAAATACGTGCAGGTGGAATGAGATATTGCTTTGAGGGCACAGTGGTGGGGGGAGAACAAGCTGCACTGGGAGAAGGGAGAATCCAGGAGGGCCTCACAGGAGAGGCTGCTTTTGAAATGGAACTGAAGGATGGAAAGGATTTTGCAGGCAGCAGGAGAGTAGATGAAAGGAGGAGGAGACTGGAAATGTCAAGGGATGGAACAGCATGAACCACAAAGAACAGACAACAAACTTTGAAGGAGCAACATGGTCCTCTCCATTACGGCCTGAATGTGTCAACCAGCAAACACACAACCTCCATAGATCTTGATGATCTAGTCCTGGTTGTTCAGAGATGTCCTCAATGCATTTAACTTTTGGAGAGAAGGGTGGTGACAGTAAGAGATATGTTTGTATTTCTCTTTTCTTGTTTTGTTTTAGACCATATGCTTTAGACTAGAGGAGAGAAGTGTAGCTTTTCCCTTTCGTAGATTTGGAAGCAGCTTCTCATTCTTCTCACAAAGCCTCAGTCCACATTTTCTGTGGCCACATTCCCTGCTGACAGTTATTATGTGTTATAAAAATGATGTAAACTTTAATCTTAGTCAGAGACACACACAATTAGGAAGACCTGTCTGTAATCAGAAATAGCCATGGTTTACACATGGCCTTGTTCCATTGTGATAATATCCATCATGGAAAATTGAGGGTCTTTGGCTAGGGAACCTTCCACATATCTTCCTGGGCACCTTATATAGAGCTGGGTCCTAATAAATGCTCACAACACCCTTAGCCCTGTGGGAGACACTTTATGCAGTCTGTAAGGGAAAATAATGCTCAGATACAAAGAGTTTGAGTTGAAAACCTAGCTGAAAGTTCAGCAATGTTATGTCCTCTTTTATAACAAATGAGATACAAGTAAATAAAGTTGAAACTTCATTCAGAAATAGAAATTCTTAAGGGAATCATGTAAACTGAAAGAAAAACATGCTTTGCAGTACACGGATTCCTGAGCAACAGAACTAACTCACCTGAGAATACAGAAGTTACCACTTTCAGCCAACAAGAAATGATACTTTTGATCACACGCTAATTTTTTTTTTACCATTCTTATTGAAAAAACAGATCCAAGTAAAACAGTGAAATAGGATAATTTTTGTTCTTTAGGGTGCTACATTTTATACTAAAGCCCTGGATATTACTTCCTCCAATCTCTGTCCATCCTATTCCCTAACAAATCTTATTTTTTTCCTGGGTCCTAATTTCTCTCAGCAACATATTATACATGGCCAAAAAAAAGTAGTCCTTTATGCTCTAAGTCACCTTTCATTTCCTTTAAGAATTTTCCATTATTCCTCTCCAAGGAATCTTTCCCACCCTAATGCTTAGTTCTACCAGTTTTGTTTCACATCATTTCAAGGTTTCATTATAGTCATTAATTTAGCTTCTCCCTCTCTATAATGAAATATAGACACCCATGGCAGGAACTGTGTCTAATTCTTTTCAGTTTCCCCCATAGTTCTTAGCAAGACTGTTGTCTACATGGTTAATTGAAAGAATGAATGATTTGTAGACAGATGTGTTTGCCTGCCTCCTCAGGCTCCATTTCTGCCTTCCTCAAAGCCCATCATTTCCATTTCAGGATCTGTGTCGTTCTCAAGAAGTTGACTCCATGCCTCAGCTTCACAGATGGGATTCTATACTTGGGTTAAGGTAAACTGAGTAGTACATTTCATCCCCCATCTTACACATAATTGCAATTATTGGTTCAAGATGGACATACGACCTCAGATGGTCCAGTCAGAAAGAATTTCAGGACTCTTTCTGGGAATCCTGGGCAAAGGCAAATCCTCTTGTTTTGTTGTTTTTGACTGTGCCACGTGGCTTGCAGGATCTTAGTTCCCCGACCAGGGATCGAACCTGTGCCCCTGCAGTGGAATCTCCGAGTCCTCACCACTGGACTATCAGGGAATTCCCCAAATTCTCTTGTTTTTACTAAGTAGAGTGAGTATATTTAGACTTAGAAGTGTTGCAGTCATTTCACTACCATAACAGAAATCAACATACATTAGGCTCATGATGCTGGTTAGTGGTAGCTTGTCAGTAGACATTTAGGTATCTGGTATATGAAATACGTTCTAGTAGGAAAAAAAAAAACACAAAAAGACAGGAGACAAAATCCCCTATCAAGTTTTGAACCACTAAAATCTGATAATTAAAGAAGTTAAAGTTTTATCCAGTTTGCATTCGTAAAATGCTATTACAGTATTTCCTCATCTGTAATACGGAACCAATAATGAGGTAAATTATGTAAAGCACTCAGCGTGGGCCTGGACACTGAGCAGCCACTCCATAAATCTCAATAGTTTCCCTTTCTTTTCTTCCCCATCTAGAGGTCTTTGTCAAAAAACAAAAAAAACCCAGTAAAACCCTGAAATATATCAATAACCTGAAATTCTTATAATAGCATGTTCTGAAGAATTCAGAAAAAAGATAAATAATACTCAGGAACGAAACTTCATCTTCCAACTTTCATGAGGATACAACTAACCCATACCAGGACTCATATTTTTGAGACTCCTAGTGCTTGAGACACTGATTAATGGGAAGCCATTGCAAAGAACTTACATCCTGTTTCTACACAACATAGTAACAAACCATGGTGTAATAGTACTTGCTACACAAATGGCAGGTTAAAACACAAAGAAAAATAAACTCTCGATTTCTCAAATTAGACCTTTACAGTAAAAAGTATTCATTGGAAAATAAGGATAATGTAAAGGTATAAACTTCAGTTTGATTTATTCAAGGTTATTTGGATAAATTCGAGTTTGCTTCTTTTTTGATTGTTCTTTACCTTGAATTGCCTAAGAAGTTGGGTAACCAGCAGTTAGTTACCAAGAGTTCTAAGTTATTAAAAAAATCCTATTACAAACATAATGCTCTAGAATCTAGTAGACTGTAAGCCTGCATAGTAATTATCTTCTACCAACTTACCTTTTATTTTGTTGTAATGTGAGGAAAACCCACTCTATTACTATTCCTGAAATATTTTAGAGCCTTATAGGAAAATACAGCCCTTTGGAGTCAAGTTAACCTATTAGTTCCATTAGCAAAACTGTAGACTCTCACTCTTTTGATTACCATGATTAAATGTAGTAATTTAAAGAATATATATAGGAGAAAAATAGCCTGAGCCTGGGTCCTAGCTCTGCCACTTATTGGCTGTGTACATCTCTTCACTTTAAAATATTACCACCTCAGCTTTATAGAAGATAATAATACATGCCCTGCCAAACCCATAGACTCTCAAGAGACTAAAAAAGGCTCCCACCAATATTTGCCACCAAAATATCTGGCATAAAACCTATCCTTCACTGTATCTCAGAGGAAAATCTAGAAACCCAGGTCCAGGAGTGAAGAAGAGAATGAAACAAAAGACATGCAGAAAATAATAGAAAAGCCATTGACTTTGCAGACAAAAATGACCATATTTGAATTTTGATACTATTATCAATTTGAACTTAAGCAATTTATTTAATCTCCCTGGGTTCAGTTCCCTTATTTATAAATGGAGATTACACTAGCAACACTGCAGAATTGTTAAATGAGAGAACAAAGAGATGTAAAAGGTCCAGTTTAGAGGCTTGCATTAAGAACTTCTTAATAAATGGTTGCTGCAATTACATAGAATAGTCAAGTAGAGAAATAAGGTTTCAGTCATGTAAATATGTAACTAATGGGTATTTTGTGCAGTGAACTGGAGGTTCTTTAACAACAAGGCAGCATATATTGAAGACGACATATATTTAAAGTGATGGAACAATTGCAGATATAGAGTCTGGGAACTTTCATTAAGTAATAAGGCTCAACGCAGACAAGTGTAACCCTGGAACCATGTGGAACCCAGAAAAGCACTTAGAATCTAGGCAGCAAAAAGGAAGAGAAATCTAAACAAGACCTAAGAGATATGCCTGGGAGACATTGGCTAAGGTTTCTGTTTTGTTTTTTTTTTAACAGTTTATCCATAAGAAAGCATTATAAATTAGCAGCAGAATCTAATGATACTTTACCTGAATTTTCTTATATGTAAATTGTTTGACTTGATTGGTATCACACTGTGTATATTTGTAGCAGGGCATTGTTTGCCCAATTCTTCACCCTTCCCTTTATGCACACCCTCCAACCTGTGACTTTGAAGTCCCTAATTTATTTCCAGCTCCCTTGACTGTGTTTGGCCAAGTGACTTGCTTTAGCCAAAAGATTAAGGTAGAAATGACAGTATGAGAGTTTCACACTTAGACCTTAAGAGGCAGTATTTCTGCCCATTCCCCGTGCCTCTGCCATTACCCTGAGAACAGAATCCTGGGCTAGCCCCTGGTCCCAGAAGGAGGATGAAAGACACACGGAATCATCCAGCTAAATCATCCAGGAGAGCCCAGCCTCAGTCAGCAGACACAGGATGTTGGAGCAAGACCAGCTGAGATTTGCAGAGCTGACCATCTGGGGCTAGACCAATTGGCTGACGCTCATTTTGCTATCGAGTCTTGGGATGACATATCACATAGCATTTTGCTGGCAGTAACTAACTGAATACAATGTCCTTAATAGGTGTTTTGTTTTTTAAAATAATGTCCCCATCTAGCTCATGCATTGCCACCAGAAATGTAACCACTCTTTGCCATCTTTCAGGCATCAGGTTTATGGTTTTTTTAAAAAAATGGCCTTTGATTCGTAACCTGATATGTTATCCAGAGACACGGAGAAAGGTTGCATGAAAAAAAATTTTAACAGTAACTGGCTATTTGACGATATTAAAAAAAATATTTTGGGCAAGATAATAATATTAGAGTTATTTTTTAAACAGAATCCTTGTCTTTTATAGATACATATCAAAATATTTATGGATAAGATGATATTACATCTGGGATTTTCTGGGGTTTTCTTCAAAATGATCCAGTTTCAGGGTAGGTGTAATAAATCAAACCAGAGCAGCTGGGAGTTGCATCATTGTAGCTGGCCGTAGCTGGGTAATGAGTACATGGGGTTCACTACTCCCTACTCTGCTGTATATCTCAAATTTTCCATAATAACAGTTCTAATTAGTAATCTGAAAAAAAAAAAGAGTAAGGGCAGAAAACATTTTCTTTAAAAAAGACAAATAATGGTGAAAGATAGATATACTTCCATTTTCTGTTATGAGGAGTAAATATGATAAAAGTCAATGCCTCGAAAGGAGATATTGCCAGTGGGGCTCCCTCCAGATCACCAAGTACTCTCAGCTTCTCTACTAGGAATCCATCCTCATTTTACCCTCTGCAGAGGGGGCTTTGTGAACAGAGAATCCACGCTGTGAGACAAATGCAGAGGGGAAACTTAGTGCAGGTGTGCTGGGCACACACAGGCATTCTATGACTGTTCACTCAATAAAAAACTCCTGGTGGAGGGAAGAGAGGCCATCTCACACACAACAGACACACTGTAGTCCCTGCTACTGGGCTCCCAGCTTTTACACTCAACTCCCAAGCCTCCCTCTCCCTTAAGTACTTAACACACCCACTGGGGGTTACTTGTGGTTGTCTGAACTTCACCCTTGGCAGGAAACATCTAGTTCAAGACATCCCTTTACAGATACTTCTTTTATCTGTGCCTTAAATGAGTTGTGTTGGCAAGGTATTTGAAAACCATTGCCATCAGTGAAAATCAAAACAACAATAAGATCTTTTTCATCTAGTGAAGTAAAATATTGTGACAATCTTCAATGCTGGCAAAGATAAGGTAACACTGCTCATTAGAGTTGAAATTGAGACCACATTTCTAGAAATCAATTTGGCAGTGTATGGCAAATTCATGAAAAGCAGTCATGCTCTTTGAGTCAGTAATCCCTCTTCTACTAATTACTAAGAGCAATATTAGCAATGTGTACAAAATGTACACACTAGACGCAAAGAGATTTGTTAACGGTAAGTTAATTCTGCTACACCCATATGACCTACTATGCCACTAAAATAATGCTTATAAAGAAATATTAAATAAAATAGAAAATTCCTGTGATAAAGAAGACAAGACTGTTTATACACCATATTTATTGAAAGTGACTTTATCAAATATTTGAGTAGTTGCTTTGGGCAGGTGGATCATGAATAATTTTGATTTCTTTCTGCAGACTTTTTCAGTGTTTTCCAAATTTTCTTCAATAATAAGAATAAATTTTCATTATTATAAAAATATTTTAAAACAATTAAAACTATTAGTTCTTCTAATATTTCCTCCATCATGCAAAATTGCCCTATATTTCTTTTTTTTTCCTTTCTCATTTCAGTGTTCTTTTTTAAAGTAAAAAAAAAAAGTTTGTTGAGGTATAGTTGATTTACAAAGTTGTGTTAATTTTTGCTGTACAGCGAAGTGATTCAGATATATATATGTGTATATATATATGTATATATATATATACATATATATGTATATATACACATTCTTTTTCATGTTCTTTTCTATTATGGTTTACCACAGGATATTGTGTATAGTTCCCTGTCCTATACAGTAGGAACTTATTGTTTGCCCTGTATTTCTTTTTTTTTTTTGCCCTGTATTTCTTAACTGCCTGATAATAATGACTTTGATGACAGACACAAACAACAGCCTTAGATATACTCAGAATAGGGGCTATGGCTTGTGCATCTATATATAGTTTTCCTTGGCTCAGTTAAAAATATAACTTAATAACACCTTCATCTCAAGGTCATTTTGAAGATTAAAGAGACACAATGTATAAAAAGTTTTTATAAACCTTTAAGTTCACAGTTTCCTTTGTATGTAAAATGTTGAGAAGACGTGGGTAATATACCGTACCTGAACATGCATTGTAAACTATGTAAAATTGCCATTATTATTACTTATTTGAATGAGTACTTTAAGCAAGGCATTTGGACCTTGATATTTTGTTGCTGTTCAAACCCTCTTGCCTAATACAGCCAAGGGTTATACATAATAAACCCTGGCTATCTGGGGTCAGTCCCTGCACATGACTCCCTCTTCCCCCTCATCAGTTTCCTGAAGTCATCTGCCCTTTCCCGCGAGGGACACGTGCCTTTCCTGCAAGCACAGCGCTCCTCTGAGACATGACATTATTACTTCCAGGTCTTACAAGGGCAGTTTTAGCTTTCACTACTCCCTGCAAATGACACCTTCTTTTGTCACCACCCTGTTAGAACTCCCATTAAACTGTGGAAGAAGAAATGTGCCTCTTAGCACAAAAATAAATTCAGGAAGAATAACAACTCCCTGCGTAATTGGAACACAGACTGCTTTTGGCCGGCTTTTCTGCCAAGTAATTATTTAGGAGACAATTTGAAAAAAATGCTGACAGAATGAAAGACCAGATTCAGAGCTCAGTTCATTGACTAACTAGTTCTTTACCCAGGTTTAGCCATTTTTCCTCATCATGCTTCAGTAGGGCCACTTATAAAATTATAACCTTAAATCCTCTGGGCTGCTGTGATGGTCTAAATGAGCTAACTTCTAGATTCAAAGCATCTTAGAGGTCACATATTATCTGAGAGGTCATTCACATTCCAAGGTTCTTTTCAATTTAGGAAATTTCTTTCATACCCAGGCAGACACTTTCAGCTTCACAGAATTCACATTTTTATTTTTCGAGACAGTCTGTGGTATTGTTAGACAAAAATAATAGCCAGAAGGTGCTTTATTGTACGTACAGAAGGCTACCCTCCTCTAACAACCCCACCACAGTTAGAGTTCTGTTCTTGGGGTCTTTACAATGTAACTGTTTTTCCTTTTGAAATGATATTCCTTCATCAACTGAATATTCCTACCTTCTCTCTTTTCTCTCAGTACCCTGCCATCTTTTCTTATTCAGGCAAGTAACTAAGGTTTTCAGCATAGTGTAGGATTATAAGCTTTGGCACTGGAGTCTTGCCTTTATTATTTACTAGCTGGGCCATCTTGGGCAAGTTAACTACTATCCCCATATTTCATTTTCCTTGTCTGTCAGTTGTATGACTATAATGGTACATATTTCATAAAGTTGTTGTACTAAATGCTTTACTTGCATGCAGATAGTCTGCATAAAACACATCGCATAGAACTTGGTATAGAGGTTGCATTCCATAAATGTTCATCATTGATGATGGTGATAAAGATGGTGTAGTTTCCAGCACCTTCCTCATATGACTAGATTACTTGAACATTCTAGTTTGCCAGTGTCCTTCTTAAATTATAATGGCAGGGGGACTTCCCTTGTGGCACAGTAGTTAAGAATCTGCCTGCCAATTCAGGGGACATGGGTTCGATCCCTGGTCCAGGAATATCCCACGTGCTGTGAAGCAACTAAGCCTGTGCTCCACAACTACTGAGCCCGCATGCTGCAACTACTGAAGCCCGTGCACCACAACTACTGAGCCCACATGCTGCAACTACTGAAGCCCGTGCGCCTAGAGCCCCTGCTCCACAGCAAGAGAAGCCACCACAATGAGAAGCCTGTGCACCACAACGAAGAGTAGCCCCCACTTGCTGCAACTAGAGAAAGCCCTCACGCAGCAACGAAGACCCAATGCAGCAAATAAATAAATAAATATTATAATGACAGAACTGGAGGCATAAACATGTTATAATCAGGAGAACACAGTGGAGTGCTCACCACTTATCTGGGTGTTAGCTATTTGAAATTGAGCAAGTTATTCAGTCTCTTGAAAGTCTACAGATTCCTCATGTATAAAATGGGAATAACAAGATTATTCACTTTGTAAGGCTGTTGTGAACATTTTAGTAATGGTGCTCTGCTAAGGTACTAAATATGTACAAACCATGGTTCTAAGCACTACATTTAGGACCATCTTGACAAACAGTAAACATTCAGTATTATTATGACAGGAGAAGGTCTAGGAGGTTTAGGGTACAGCTGTCTGAATCTAGGGTGATATTTTTTCCCTAGGCACAGGGTCTGAGGTTACCTCACGCCTGAGAAACCCCACACAGATCTGACCACATCTCTGCCCAGCTCCACTACCAGACACTTTAACAGGAAGGAGGTAAAGGGAAGAAGAGAAGAAGGTTGGGGAGAGAAAGAGGAAGAGGCCATAGCAGTGACAGAGAACTAAGGAACACACCAGGTGGGTGGTCACTCTCAGAAGGAGGAAAGAGGAGAAGAGCTACCAACAAGAGAAGGGCTTTCTCTTATTTTCCTTCATCCATGCCCTTCTCTTTGCAAGAGTCTACAGTCTATAAGATTTCTGTAAAAAAAAAGAAAAAGAAAGAAAGAAAGAAAGAAAGAAAAGAGCCTTACAATATTCAAACTGTCACTTGCTTATAAAGAGGCAATGGCATGAAGAACAAAGAACATGAGCTTTGGTATCAGATGCATTTTCCTTTTTTTGTAGTTGCATTTTCATGGCACCCATCATTAAACCTCTCCTTTTGAATACCAGATTCAGCTGTCTCTGCAAAGTATAGCTTTTGATTCATATGACTAAGATTCTTCTTATAGATTCTTTTTGCAATTCATTTGTGAATTCTTATCACTGCTGGAAAAGTTAAAGGCACTGTAGGATGATAAAAGATATTTCCACTTCCTCTTTGTACTTACAGAAATCTGGAGTATTGAGAAAAGTTCTGTCCACTGGGAAAGTTTAACCTCAAGCCTCTTTCTTGGATCTTTTACAAGCATGTTGATGTTCCGAATTACTGATAGGCCTGAGTCCCTCTGTGCTCTGAATTTTGGAAGTTTACCCATCCCAAACCAGTGATTCTCAATCTTTTGACAGATTTGCACCATTTCCCCCCTTCTCTGCAACCCCTAGAATCCCTGCCCAGAGGGTTTAGTGTTAGATGCCACCAATAATAAATATCCCCGTCACAATCTGAAGGTGAAACTGAAGAGAAGCCGTGACTCTTCCTGTGTCAACAGCATCCAGGCCCGAGGGCTTAGGAGACAGCAGACAACCCCTTCTAGTGGAGGGGCTCAGTCTTCCTCTGAATCACCCTCCTTGGAGCATACATGGCTGTCATCTTCAGTGGTGGTTTTCTGAGATTCCTGTACCTCCTGATTTCCAGAAAAAATGTAGCAGATGCCCCGAATCTTTATTCTAATAGCCCTTCCAATAGAATCTCTATTCTTATAGCCCTCCAAGTGACATGGAGGTTAAAATTGTTCTAGAATAGATGATGGAGAGAGCAAAGTAAAGGCAATTTTCTGAGAGATAATTGCTGATTATAATTGCAGCCTGTGATCCTCTACATTAAATTCCTCCCTGTTTGGAACACCTAGAGTGTTGTGTTTTTCTTTTTCTTTTTTTTTTTTTTCCATGATACTCTCGCTGTTGCATCAATGCTGGCTGCACAGTAGAATTGCCTGGGAAGCTTTTGAAAAGGACTGATGCATAGCTCCCACTTCTGGGAAGGAGCCAAGGTATCCGCATTTTTCAAATGCTCTTCAAATATTTCCAGTGGGCGTCCAAAGATGAAAACCACTGTCTCAATCTCAAATTGAATTACCAACCTCAGGGTTTGATTTCTTTTCTGTCAGACCCTCATCTTTTTTTTTTTTAATGTCTTTATTGGAGTATAATTGCTTTACAATGGTGTGCTAGCTTCTGCTTTATAACAAAGTGAACCAGCTACACACATGCACGTATCCCCATATTTCCTCCCTCTTGCGTCTCCCTCCCATCCTCCCTATCCCACCTCTCCAGGTGGTCACAAAGCACAGAGCTGATCACCCTGTGCTATGTGGCTGCTTCCCACCAGCTATCTGTTTTACACTTGGTAGTATATATAAGTCCATGCCACTACCCTCATCTTTTTACCATTTCAAATCAGGTTTATCAAGTCAGAGGACTCACTCTATCCCTTCCCTCAGTGTTTTCCCAACAAACTGAAGAGAGGTCAGTATAAGCAATTTTCAAAATGGCTCAGGGTTTCTGGATATCTGGCTGAAAGTACGTGGCAGACACAAATGCCAGTGCAAATGTAAAAATATAAAGAAATAAAATATTTAACATAAGTGATTTTTAAAAATTGATCAGGCAGTTTGGAAAATAAATGAAATTGTATTTTGAAAATGAAAAATATACCCATAGAACCAGAATCTCAAAAGACATATTCGACAAAGAAAATAAAAATTGGTGAACTATATAATAGATATGAAAAAAATTACTCAGAGTGTGGCTCAGAAAGGAAAATAATAAGAGCAAACACACTGTATACATTTCTTATCACAAAAAAGAAGTGACATAGAGGTTAAATTTGTTCTAGAATAGACGATAGAGAGAGCAAAGTAAAGGCAATTTTCTGAGAGATAATTGCTGAGAATTTTCCAGATTTGATGAAAAACATCGATTGTCAGATTCAGTAAGGTCAAAAAATCTTAAGCAGGGTGAATAAGAAGAAATCCATACCTAGACATAGCATAGTGAAACTGCAGAATACTAAGGAAAAAGAGATGCTGGCGCTAAAGCCAGCCTATTAGAAAAGACGGATCACCTAAAAAGAAGAGCCTTTACAGATACAGGTGGGTTTTTAAAAGCAGCAGTGGAGGCCAGAATATAGTAAGATATTACTTTAAACAATGAGTGAAAATGACCATCAACCTACAAAGGATACACAGCAAAATTGTCTTTCAAGAATGTAGGCAAGAAAAAGACCTTTCGTACAACAAAAATTGAAAGAGAGTAACACCAACTTATTCTTTCTAAAGGAACATGTACAGGATATATTTAAGGAAGAAGGAAAGTTATACAAGAAGGAAAGTCTAAGTTACAAAGAAAAAAATGTTAATCAAGGAAACTAAATATATGGTAAATCTAACCAGATTTTGTATAAAACAACAATAATAAGGGTCCCTAATTTATTGGGTTAAAATACAAGATAATACTAAAATATTGGGCAATAATATCATATATAAATGTTGGAAGGGGGTTCTCTGTCAATGTATTCTAAGATCTGTATATTGCTTAGGAAAAAAGTAAGACATTGTTTAACTTCAGGGTTTTTAAATTGTATGGAAGTTCGTAATACTTTAATAGCACTAAAAGAATTAAACTTGAATGTATATCTTCCAAACTAGTAAAGGGAGAAAGATGAAGTGAAGAAAAAACAAGTTCAATTAGTCCAAAAGAAAAGAACACAAAGATGGAAGGAAGGAAAGGAGGAAGGAAGGAAGGGAGGGGAAAAAAATGAAACCTACAAAAATGTATACAAATAGCAAAAAATTAAAAGGTAGAAATTAGATGCACCTTTCATTAATAATTCATTTAAGTGGACCATACTCTACTGTTAAAAAAGATTATCAGATTTATGCCGCATAGCACAGGGAGATCAGCTCGGTGCTTTGTGACCACCTAGAGGGGTGGGATAGGGAGGGTGGGAGAGAGGGAGAGGCAAGAGGGAAGAGATATGGGGACATATGTATATGTATAACTGATTCACTTTGTTATAAAGCAGAAACTAACACACCATTGTAAAGCAATTTTACTCCAATAAAGATGTAAAAAAAAAATCCATTAGAAGTCCATTATTTAGATACATCTTAAATAAAAGAAACTGGAAAGTTTGAAAGAAAAAAATTTAAATGCTATGCAAGGTAAACTCTAATTTCAAAAAAAAGGAAGGGAGGAAGGGAGGGAGGAAAGAAGAAATTAATGTATCTATTATCATTACAAAACAGGCCTTAAGTTGTGTATAATAAATGCCATATGAAATAGGTACAGCCTATTGTGAGGGAAAAGGGAGTAGCACCTAATTCTTCCCCAAAAGATTAGGGGAAGAATTGAAAGAATTTGAAGGAAGAAAAGGAAATAAACATTTGGGCAATGTTTGCTGAGCAGCTGCCTATTCCTGGCCCTAACCCTGGCGATTTATTTGCATTCTCTCCTTGCAATCCTTATGACAAGTCTCTACAATATGAATTATTACCTCCAGGTTAAATAGGTTGCCTAAGGGCTCATATGTGGCTGAACAGGAAATTGTATCAAATTCTGTGTTTGTTTGTTTTTTTACATCTTTATTGGAGTATAATTTCTTTACAATGGTGTGTTAGTTTCTGCTTTATAACAAAGTGAATCAGTTATATATATATATACATATGTTCCCATATCTCTTCCCTCTTTAGTCTCCCTCCTTCCCACCCTCCCTATCCCACCCCTCTAGGTGGTCACAAAGCACCGAGCTGATCTCCCTGTGCTATGCGGCTGCTTCCCACTAGCTATCTATTTTACATTTGGTAGTGTATATATGTCCATGCCACTCTCTCACTTTGTCACAGCTTACCCTTCCCCCTCCCCATATCATTAAGTCCATTCTCTAGTAGGTCTGTGTCTTTATTCCTGTCTTGCCCCTAGGTTCTTCATGACCTTTTTTTTTTTTCTTAGATTCCATATATATGTGTTAGCATACGGTATTTGTTTTTCTCTTTCTGACTTACTTCACTCTGTATGACAGACTGTAGGTCCATCCACCTCACTACAAATAACTCAATTTCATTTCTTTTTATAGCTGAGTAGTATTCCATTGTATATATGTGCCACATCTTCTTTATCCATTCATCTGTCGATGGACACTTAGGTTGCTTCCATGTCCTGGCTATTGTAAATAGAGCTGCAATGAACATTTTGGTACATGACTCATTTTGAATTATGGTTTTCTCAGGGTATATGCCCAGTAGTGGGATTGCTGTGTTCTATGGTAGTTCTATTTTTAGTTTTTTAAGGAACCTCCATATTGTTCTCCATAGTGGCTGTATCAATTTACATTCCCACCAACAGTGCAAGAGGGTTCCCTTTTCTCCACACCCTCTCCAGCATTTATTGTTTGTAGATTTTTTGATGATGGCCATTCTGACTGGTGTGAGATGATATCTCATTGTAGTTTTGATTTGAATTTCTCTAATGATTAATGATGTTGAGCATTCTTTCATGTGTTTGTTGGCAATCTGTATATCTGCTTTGGAGAAATGTCTATTTAGGTCTTCTGCCCATTTTTGGATTGGGTTGTTAGTTTTTTTGATATTGAGCTATATGAGCTGCTTGTAAATTTTGGAGATTAATCCTTTGTCAGTTGCTTCATTTGCAAATACTTTCTCCCATTCTGAGGGTTGTCTTTTGGTCTTGTTTATGGTTTCCTTTGCTGTGTAAAAACTTTTAAGTTTCATTAGGTCCCATTTGTTTATTTTTGTTTTTATTTCCATTTCTCTAGGAGGTGGGTCAAAAAGGATCTTGCTGTGATTTATGTCATAGAGTGTTCTGCCTATGTTTTCCTCTAAGAGTTTTATAGTGTCGGGCCTTATATTTAGGTCTTTAATCCATTTTAAATTTATTTTTGTGTATGGTGTTAGGGAGTGTTCTAATTTCATACTTTTACATGTACCTGTCCAGTTTTCCCAGCACCACTTATTGAAGAGGCTGTCTTTTCTCCACTGTATATTCTTGCCTCCTTTATCAAAGATACGGTGACCATATGTGTGTGGGTTTATCTCTGGGCTTTCTATCCTGTTCCATTGATCTATATTTCTGTTTTTGTGCCAGTACCATACTGTCTTGATTGCTGTAGCTTTGTAGTATAGTCTGAAATCAGGGAGTCTGATTCCTCCAGTTCAGTTTTTGTCCCTCAAGACTGCTTTGGCTATTCAGGGTCTTTTGTGTTTCCATACAAGTTGTGAAATTTTTTGTTCTAGTTCTGTGAAAAATGCCAGTGGTAGTTTGATAGGGATTGCATTGAATCTGTAGATTGCTTTGGGTAGTAGAGTCATTTTCACAATGTTGATTCTTCCAATACAAGAGCATGGTACATCTGTCCATCTATTTGTATCATCTTTAATTTCTTTCATCAGTGTCTTATAATTTTCTGCATGCAGGTCTTTTGTCTCCTTAGGTAGGTTTATTCCTAGAATTTTATTCTTTTTGTTGCAGTGGTAAATGGGAGTGTTTTCTTAATTTCTCTTTCAGATTTTTCATCATTATTTTATAGAAATGCCAGAGATTTCTGTGCATTAATTTTGTATCCTGCTACTTTACCAAATTCATTGATTAGCTCTAGTAGTTTTCTGGTAGCATCTTTAGGATACTCTATGTATAGTATCATGTCATCTGCAAACAGTGACAGCTTTACTTCTCTTCCAATTTGGATTCCTTTTATTTCTTTTTCTTCTCTGATTGCTGTGGCTAAAACTGCCAAAACTATGTTGAATAAGAGTGGTGAGAGTGGGCAACCTTGTCTTGTTCCTGACCTTAGTGGAAATGGTTTCAGTTTTTCACCATTGAGGATGATGTTGGCTGTGGGTTTGTCATATATGGCCTTTATTATGTTGAGGAAAGTTCCCTCTGTGCCTACTTTCTGCAGGGTTTTTATCATAAATGGGTGTTGAATTTTGTCGAAAGCCTTCTCTGCATCGATTGAGATGATCATATTGTTTTTATCCTTCAATTTGTTAATATGGTGTATCACATTGATTGATTTGCATATATTGAAGAATCCTTGCATTCCTGGGATAAACCCCACTTGATCATGGTGTATGATCCTTTTAATGTGCTGTTGGATTCTGTTTGCTAGTATTTTGTTGAGGATTTTTGCATCTATGTTCATCAGTGATATTGGCCTGTAGTTTTCTTTCTTTGTGACATCTTTGTCTGGTTTTGGTATCAGGGTGATGGTGGCCTCGTAGAATGAGTTTGAGAGTGTTCCTCCCTCTGCTATATTTTGGAAGAGTTGAGAAAGATAGGTGTTAGCTCTTCTCTAAATGTTTGATAGAATTCACCTGTGAAGCCATCTGGTCCTGGGCTTTTGTTTGTTGGAAGATTTTTAATCACAGTTTCAATTTCAGGGCTTGTGATTGGTCTGTCAAATTCTTTCAAACCAGAAAACTCACTATGTGAAAACTGATGCTCAAGGTTTTGTGTGTAGAGTTGACAGATAAAACACAGAATACTCAGATTTGAAATCCAGATAAACAAATGATTATTTTTGTATAAGTATCTCATGTAATATTTGGGACATATTTATACTAAAAGAAAATTATTTACAATTTATCTGAAATTCAGATTTAATTGGGAGCCCTGTATTTTTGTTTTCTAACTTTGGCAACTCTAGGTAGGGATGAAATAAAAGGGAGGGAGTTGCATTGAGTGACAGTGCTTATCAGAAGTCTCCCCTTGGGTCACGAAGCAAGACTCCCCTCCATTCCTCTGGCGACAACCCATTGAAACATACAAAGAAATATATGGACTATCATTTTCTTAATTGTTATTTATTTATATTTATTATTACTATATAATACTATATAATAATTACATTATTATTATTATGTCACAAAGCAATATAAGAGGTTGGAGGAAGAAACTCAGGAAAAATATTAATACATTCTCTTTTTTGCCATATTCCATTTTGAGCCCTTGGAGGACCTATTTGTAACTTGCTAAATCACAAGTGAATTGTGAGATTTATTGTCCCTAAGTTTTCAAACGGAATTTACTATAAAAATGTTTCATCACAGCTACATAGTTTCATGCATCACTGGGGTCCACATTTGCTTCATAGTCTAAGCTGAGGGTACAAATCCTGGTTGGACTGGAAGAATGAAGCACCCAGGCTGGGTTATTCATAGATTTCCTGGGGCAGATGGGTTTTAAATTAAGCTTTATGGGAGGAAAAGAACATAGGTTAGACTCTTCTATAAAAGAGAATATTGCCTAGTAGGCTGTATCATAGAAATATGTAGGAGCTGGGTAAATGGTATAAATAAATGTCTAAATTATAGGACTTTTAATTTACATGAAAAATATCAGTGTGATATTCAATTTTAAGTATGAAATCATATAAATACATATGTCAATTACCCATACACACTTGCATTTTTTCTGCACATTTGAAGAATGGGAGATTCTAATTAAAAATCCCTTTTCATCAGAGCAGTGGCATCACATGTGCTTGGGAGGATTCAGAGTAGAACATCTCCTGTGATATGCCTCACCCCATCTTTCTACCCTCAAGTCACAACTGAAGACAATCTGACACGCTGATGGTAGGTGATCTTTTTTTTTTTTAGCTCAGACACTATGATATGCCTTGCTGAAAGAGAAATCTATAAAAAGGGAATTGGGTGTTGAGGCTAGACATGCAATGCCCTTCCAATGCTATGCTACAGAATTTCAGTTTCCACATTCACCCCCTAACCCAAATTTTTCAAAGAGTTAAACTGTAACAAAATACACGTTGCGCTAAGTTTATTCTGATCATATAATTTTTCTTTGATGATTCAGAAAGCAACCCAAGCATCTTAGTATGCTTCCAAGCCATCAATTCCATAATTTATTAAAATTGAGGCATAGGGTATAATGAAAAGACTGTGGGGCTTAACACCAGCTCTACCATAATATGGATAACTGAGGACAAGTGTTCAACTCCCTGAGCTTCATTTTAGCTAACAAGAGTTATCCTTTAAGAAATAATGAAAGGAGGCACGGACTACCTGTTAGGCCCTTTGGGCTCTCAAGCTCCAGTTCTCACTATACAGGATCAGAGAAGCAAATGGTATGAGGCACCATCCTGATTCTTTATCATGCCTAGAAATTGGCAGTTTATTTAAATAAATAAACAAACCCCGGATTAAATAAACCCATTTATATCTATAAATATTTAACTATTACACATAGTTACAATTTTTAAAATTAACAATTTACACATATTTAATTATTCAAAACGTAAAATACAATTTTAAAAAGTCAAATTGATTTGGGATTTCTGGCTACTTGTAATGTAGAGCATAGGTTTGCAAACTACAGCCCAAGGGCCAAATCCCACCTGCCAACCAATTTTATAAGTAAAGTTTCATTAGAACACAGCCATGCTCATCTGTTCAAGTATGATCTGTGGCTGCTTTCCTGCTACAGTGGCAGTTGAGTAGTCATGATAGGGATGGTATAGCTTACAAAGCTCAAAATATTTACTATCTGTTATTTTATAACAACAACAAAAAATGTTGCCAGACTTTGATTATAGATCAAAGGATTTTTTTCTGTTGTAAGTAAACTTGGGTGTGATCCATTTAGAGTGATGGGCAGGAATTTATTCATGGTCTCCAGTGGTGACCAAAGCACAGCTCAACAAGGTGGTATAGCACACCAGACTGGCAGCTTCTATAGTTAGAAGTCAGATCTGGCTTCAAATCCTCCCTTATGTAGATAATATACATGTGAAATTGTTGGGAGGATTAAAGCTAAGCATGATTTAGTAAGTGCCCCCAAAATGTTCAATCTTTCTATTTAAATAAGTTTAAATAGAAATTTAAATTTCTATTCTGTTTCATCTCAGAAGAAAGAAAGAGAAAGGGGGGTCTCTCAGGTACAGTCACTCTGATAAAATGAAACAAAACAAGGTCCCCTTGCAGCACTATTTACAATAGCCAGGTCACGGAAGCAACCTAAATGCCCATCGACAGACAAATGGATAAAGAAGATGTGGTACATATATACAATGGAATATTACTCAGCCATAAAAAGGAACAAAATTGGGTCATTTGTAGAGACGTGGATGGATCTAGAGACTGTCATACAGAGTGAAGTAAGTCAGAAAGAGAAAAACAAATATCGTATATTAACACATATATAGAGAATCTAGAAAAATGGTACAGATGAACTGGTTTGCAAGGCAGAAATAGAGACACAGATGTAGAGAACAAACATATGGACACCAAGGGGGGAAAGCGGGGTGGTGGTGGTGGTGGTGGTGGGATGAATTGGGAGGTTGGGATTGACATGTACACACTAATATGTATAAAATGGATGACTAATAAGAACCTGCTGTATCAAAAAAAAAAAACAAAGCAAGGTCCCTGTGTAATTTTATCTAAGCATAGACAAAAACAAGGTCATGGGGCCATCCATAAAATAACAAATACTCCCTTTCCTGATTAAAATTAATGACTTCTTTTTCTTCATTGAGCGTAAAAGTGTTTCTGCCTTATGACAGCATCCAGTACAGAATGAAGCCCCACATCCTTAGACACTCCCCTGAATCACCCCATGAAAGCTCAAACCCTGTAATAGATTGTTTCTAACACTGCCTCACTGAGGTGCCCATGGTTCCCCATGGTGTGTGCTTTCCCTCCTTGCAATGAATCATAAACCCAAGTTGTCGAACTACAGGTGTCCCTGTGGTCTTTGGCTGAAAGTCGTTGACAGTGAGATATGAATAGTTTCAGTTTGTTTTATTTGTATTATAAAAACTATAAACTGTACAATGGTGGTAGCAGGGAAGAAGAGTAATAATTATTGAATAATACTATGTCCTAGGCATTTTTCAAACGTTATTTCTTTCGATTCTTATAATTCTCATTTGAGTTAGATATTGTGATCTACCTTTTACTGACAGAAGCAGCTAAGGATTGTTGAAGCTGACCAAGGTCTGGGGCATGGAAGATGTGTGTGTCACTTAGAAGTGTGTAACGGCTGAGAGAATCACAACTTTTTATAAAGAAAGCCAATCTAGTAAGGAATAATACTGTCTCCCCCTGTGACAGCCTCTCTTGTATATATCACACAGTGCTGGGCACTGGGGCCAGGATGCATAGATTGTCTTTCTGAACATCTTAGAAACTTCTCCATTCCTCCTTCTCTCAGACTTAAGCCCTCGGAGCAGCTGTTAGTTATGTCCCTGCTGTTAGCACTTACAATACAAGGTTAGGAATATGGGATGAGAAAGAACCAACCACCCAACCACAAGCCTTCAGAATCACCCTGGGAGATCAGTCAAACCACTGATGTCCAGAGCCCCACCTCAGACCCCTGGATCAGAATCTATGGGGAGACCTTGATATTGGTGCTCTTAACAAGCTGTTCAGGTGATTCCAGTACAGACTCACCTTGAGAATCACTACTTTAATGTAAGTGAGTGTCATATTCCTTGTTGTTTCTCCAAATTTCATCCACACATCAAGTCTCATTTAAGAGTCTCAACCTTCAGACCTCTCTGTCTTCAGGGACGTTCCTCCTCCCTGAATTACCCCAGCACTCAGAGTCTGCATCACACAACTCATGCCTGAGTATGGAGGCTGATGGGGAAAATTCAGAACTTGAAGACAAAATTCACTCTCCTGATCTGCCAGGGTATCCAGGTGACCTTAAGCCTTGATTTCATCATTTGCAGTATAAAGGAAAAATAGTCTCAAACCTGGCCTAGGACAGAGTTTTCTGTGTAATCCAGTTCACATGTTCTTCTGGAAAGCAATTAGCTTTCCTGATAAAACACTTTATTTTTTTTCTAATAAGACTTAACAGTATTAGAGACCTGTTTTAGAAAACTAGTTACCCATCCAATCATTTGACTAATGATTTGCACTTATTCTTTTTCCTTTTATGTGATCTAATACAGGTTATCTAACCACTTTTTTTTTTTCTGTAGTTGCCTCTGCCAAGAGAAAAGTCTTAGAATTGGTCTGTTTCAGATCTTTTCCCTTAAAGAAAATTCGACATTAAACTTTCACGTTCTCTTAATTAAATTTTCTGAAAAAATTAATAGTAAAATAAAGATTAATATACCTACCTCCTCCTTATAAGCTACAAAGCATTTGACAAATATAGAGTCTCATAATGACTTATGACTTTGCATTTGTTTTACATGGATAAATTGTGTCTCTCCAACTACATTATTGTCTCCTGGAAAGCAGGGATCATAAACATCTTTGAATATTTCTGTATGTCTTTCTCTCTATAATATTATAAAGAGTGAAGTAGATATAATAATTCCTATATTCCTATCAAAATTTTTTTCTGAAAATTAAGAGAAATTAAGAGAAACTGAAGTGTTTTATGTCAAATTTTCTTCATGGGAAGAGATCTGAAACAGACCAGTTTAACAATTTTGCTCTTGGTAGAGATGTTTGTAGGTTAGATTATGTTTAATGGAGTATGGACAGAAAGAGAGGGAGAAAGCGGGGGAGGGAATTGATGAATGTGACGATTTTTTTCTTAATTCCTGAATCTCATGTTCAAATACCAACTAAAGTTTCTCTAAATTAAGCCCTTGCATAGAATACAGTCTGTGCTTGATAGGGTCATGACTTTGCAAAGAGATTACAGTTTAGGAAAAGATAAGACCTGCACTAAAATAATCTTATGCCGTCTATGCTGAATTAATGACATGAGTGGCACTGCCTCTGCTGTGAAATAATAAGAAATAAACATATTGCTCTGCCCCTGGTTCACAGAGCTCCTAAAACCATTGTAATTTGGTGGCATTAAAGGTGTGGATCACAATATTCCAAAGAAAATAATGTGTGATGTGCATTTGAGGAAAGAGGAGATGTCCTAATAGTTGATGCAGAGGAAACAGACTGGAGAATAGTGGGATATAATTTATGAAAAGTATACAGTCAGTTGTTCTCAGACTAGTCCCCAATATTTCTAGACCAGAGATAGCTGGAAGCCAGAATAGATAGGCAGTTTATTTTTTCATGTGATTCTAAGAATAGAAGCAAGAATTTGCTTTTTACACAAGAGAACAGATATTATGGTTCCATTTATGTGAATAACTTAAAATAGTCAAACTCAAAGAGACATAAAGTAAAATGGTTGTTACCAGAGGCTGGGGTAGGGGGAATGGGGAGTTATTGTTTAAGAGGTACAGAGTTTCAGTTCAGGATGAGGAAAAAGTTCTGGAGATGGACGGTGGCGATGGTTGCACAACAATGTGAATGTCCTTAATGCCACTGAACTGTCCACGTAAAAATGGTTAAAATGGTAAATTTTCTGTTATGTATACTTTACCAAAATTTTAAGAAGAAACAGGAAAAGAGTTTTTTAGGGTGGACTCTCCATTTAGTCAAGAAAGCATAATTTTGGTGAGCCTTTAGCTGTACAAATGGAAGGTAAGTGACACTCTGAGTACTGAAGATGCTTCAGACCTAGATGGGCCACAGTTCTGTTCAATGGGTCTTGCTCTTCAGAGATAATTATGATATGAACTTATTTTTGACACCCTCTAACTGGGGATTAATGTAGGAAGGAAGAGACTTGAACTTGTGGATGTAAAGATAAGGAGGGGAGAAGACCTCCGCCCAGGATTATAAGTAGGCCCCAGCAGCATGGCCTCACACCAGGGCTAATGAGAATGGCTGCTGGGAAGAAGTGCTGATACCTCTAGCAGGTGATCTCTAACTTTGAGTTTTTCATTTCTGTCTAAAACATTGTAATTTCTTAAGCTTGTTATCAAGCCTTCATATAATTCATGGGCCAGAAAACCATAGCCCATGGGCCAGCCACATGTTTTTGTAAAGTTTTTATCTGATCACAGCAATGCCTATTTATTTATGTGTCATCTCTGTCTGTTTTCATACTGCAGCTGGAGAACTAAGTAGTTGCAACAGATATTGTATGGCCCTCAAAACCTAAAATATTGATTATCTGGTCCTCTAAGAAAGAGTTTGCCCCAAAAAGGCGTGTCACAGGTTCAAGTTAGTTGTGTTTGAGAGGAAACCGAAGGGACCTTGTCCACCTGTTGGAATAAAGTGGACCAGAGAGGTGGAGAGATGATATTCAGATAGACCTGAGGGCAGCAGTTAGACTGAGGGGCAGCCCCTGTCGTGGATTTGTAGAACGTGTGAGCCACGTCTCCAGAAATCTTCGGGAGGGGACTGAGCTCCTCATCACTTAAGCGAGGCCTTGGACCAAGAACAGAAATGAGCTATATATTTGAGATTCCATGTATGAAGCTTCTGGTTTTGGGACTCTGTCTGACTAGTCTTAATCTCTAAGGAGATCCAGTGATATGCAAAACCTCCAAATATTGATAATTGAGCAAATGATATCACTTAATGCACAGATACTGCACAGGCACACTCTATAATTATACCCCAAAGTGAACAGCAAGTTGCTATTTCCCTCACAGTTTCTGAGGCAGAGGGAGAGTGAAGGGAGGGGACGAAGTAGGACACACCCTTTAGAATAAGGATGTTCAGGCATAGCACCAGATTATACAAAGCTCTGTAGTCTTTTCTTTAAACATTTCTTAAATGTGTTTCAATCTTAGGATTTAAATTTCCCTAAAGAATTGAATGAACCATAAACCAGCTATTGTAGATTGAATTTCTCTTTCAGAAAATGAAATTATTCCTAGAGAGAGAAGAGAAGTATGTTTGGATCTCAAGTCATTTCCCATCCCCTGTAGCTGTGGGGACTCCCCAGCCAACAGTGCTCAGATTTTGGCATCGTCAATTAACCATGCACTGGAGGTCAGGCTGAACTTCTTTATCAGGGAGCAGAGTGATATCCTAAACCCTATTAGATCTGACTTTTGGATTGCCCAGGGAAACCTTCCATTTATGTGTAATGCTCAGCTGGTACAACTTCTACCTGATGCTGAGAATGCTGCTATTCATTAACAAAACTTCACTCTCCAGCCCCTCCGTCCCAGAGGCTAAGTTACTGGAAAATCTGTAACATGTGAATTAAATTCAACAGACTTCGCTCTTTTTAAAAAATGGCTTAATCTCCAGGAACTACAATCTTTAGTTGACCAAGTATTTTGAAATCCCAGTTACGTCCAAAGTTGAAAAGAAAAGCAATCTTTGGACTTAGTAACTACTGTTTTTAGAGCATTTGGGGTTCAAAGCCTTTGGTATTTATTGTACATAATCTTAATGACAGTGTCTTTATCTTTTCATTCATTCATATATTCATTCCAGAGATGTTGAGTACTCAGTGACAAACACCATTCTAGAATACAAAGATTAAAAAAAAGCATAGTTCCTGCCTTTAAGGAAATCATATTTTTAGGAAAGAGACTCTGCTTAGATTAAGTTTGATTATTTGTCATGAATAATGCCATTGTCATCAAAAACAAGATAGGACAATGAAAATATTTGATGAATATTTTTACATAACTCATAATAGATTTGAAGACATTTTGCAAAGCAATATTTTCAGAAATGTTTGACCAATTACAGAATTTTTCTCAGGGTTATTACTTGGAAGGATGTCACTGATGTGTGCATATTAAAATATTCTTTAAAATATTTTTGATGCGTTATTTTAGTCATAATATGCTAACATCTCTTATGGTGCCAGCACAGAGGCTTAGACATGGTAGACGCCCAATAAGCATTCCCTTGAATTTTAGATTTGGAATTTTTAGGAATCAGCTAGTCCTATGGTCCTTAATCTTAACTGGGTTTTAGAGCACTTTGAAAATCTAATGAAATCTTTGGAACTTTTTTCCCATTAAAAAAGCACATATTTACAAACACTTAGATTTTTGTATACAATGTTAGGGGATTGGTGGATTACCTTAAGTATCATCCATAAACTCCTTTGGGGTCACATAATCTAGTCTATATCTTCCGTTTTATAACTGTTAAAAATCATTGCCAAGAACCGGGATTGGAAAATTATGGCCCTGAGGCCAAATCCAGCCTTCTTCTTTTCTTCTTCTTGTGCAGCCTGAGCTAAGAATGGCGTTCACATTTTCAAATAGTTACATTTTAAACAGTTATGTAAGAGCCTGTATATTATCTTCAACTTTGCCTTTTGGCTTGCAGAACCTAAACTATTCACTCTCTAGGCCTTATAGAAAAAATTTGCCAATCCTTGCCCTAGAATGGTCAGAAAATACCTTCTAAATCACTCGGTCAATTACTAGAAAACAGAGGACTAGAATTCATACCTCCTGATTTCTCATCCATTGGTCTCTCATTACTCCTATTGATCAATTAAACTGTTGACTGATTGATTTAAACCCAATTAAAAAGAAAACAAGGAGTTGTAAATCTGGAGTACTTGATAAACAATTTCTTAGATAAATAATTGGACATTTTTGCAGGAAGTTGAAATCCAGAGAACTAAATGACCTATCCAAAATCATATTACAAATTTGTTAAAGAAGCAAGACTAACCTGTGAAACTCAGGCTGTGCATTACTGACTACTTTTTTAAACTTTGCATTATTTTCCATTGCACATGTTTGAAATGCAATACTTCTTGTGAAAGGAAATAATGGTATGGAAGGAACTTACTTAAGGAAAATATTTGAACAGATGCTGTTGTTAACTTCTAATTAAGTGATTTTTAAAGTTATTTTCAGATTCCTCCTGTCATGTCATACTGTAAAAATGGAATGCAAAGAATTATGATAACCATTATCACAAAATCACACATGCTATCTTGAATATATTCTTTTAGAAATTTCAAAGTACCTGATTGCTATTGATTGTTTTCTTCTATCGATTAGGGCTGCCAAAATGGTTTCAAACTATATATGACAATATTAGCAATAATAGAGTTTAAAGAGTTTCATAATAAAAAATAATAAAACTGCTTAAAAGATAAACATATGGGGCTTCCCTGGTGGCGCAGTGGTTGAGAGTCTGCCTGCCGATGCGGGGGACACGGGTTCGTGTCCCGGTCCGGGAGGATCCCATATGCCACGGAGCGGCTGGGCCCGTGAGCCATGGCCGCTGAGCCTGCGCGTCCGGAGCCTGTGCTCCGCAACGAGAGAGGCCACAACAGTGAGAGGGCCACGTACCGCAAAAAAAAAAAAAGATAAACATATGAATAATATGTGAAAGCAATACCAGATCCCCTAAAGACTTCTATGAGGTTTTTAGCCACAGTCCTTTTTTTTATTTTCTGATCGATTTTGAAAACATTTTTGTCCATATTTAACCACTAATAAAAATTAGGTGTCAAACTCAGAGTAGTGTGTACTGCACAGGAAGAACAAAACAATTGTTTCTATAAAGGAGGAGTTGTGGTCAGAGTAGATAAGCTTGGGGTTTTTTTCAATATATTTTTTAACATCTTTATGGGAGTATAATTGCTTTACAATGGTGTGTTAGTTTCTACTGTATAACAAAGTGAGTCGGCTATATGTATACATATATCCCCATATCTCCTCCCTCTTGCGTCTCCCTCCCACCCTCCCTATCCCACCCCTCTAGTTGGACACAAAACATAGAGCCGATCTCCCTATGCTATGTGGCTGCTTCCCCCTAGCTATCTATTTTACGTTTGGTAGTGTATATATGTCCATGCCACTCTCTCACTTCGTCCCATAAGCTTGTTTTTCACAGTAAGACTGTCTGGAGATTCTGAACTAGGACTACGCTAAGTCTGGCATGCTCTCTTTATGCATAACCTCTATTCACGTGCCCCCCAGCCCAAGTCTTTTGCACTTACCTGAAAAAGCCAGATTTCTCAGGGAAATGTGCAGAGTTAGGCCGTCTGTCTGAATTCCAAATCTGATTCTTTTTTAATGACAAGGCTGCTTGGGCACTTCCACGGTCTGCATGCACTCACAGGGCCTGGCTGGTTCACCAAACAAAAGGAAGCTAGTGTTTTAAGTTAAGTTCTGCAAAGAATCAACAGCAACCACAAAACCTCAAGACCATTTCAAACACACTAACACTGAAAAACCAAGCTCTTAAAGATGAACAGTCCAAGTTGCAAAATTATAGGAAGGCCAACTGTCAAGAAATTCTTTTTTAAGGTTTTAGGACTACTGTGAGAATCCATTTTAAAAAAATTATTCAAACTGAATTTTGTAGAGAATGGGGGGAAAAGGCAGTGATATTATCAAAATGTGTGCTGAACTGTGTGCTGTGTTTAGGGTGGAAGAATATATATATATATAATTTCCTTTCAGAAAATTTACGGAGTTGTTCTATACCCCATTGGGGACCTAGGACTCCTACTCTTATAATGTGTTTTGGTGATTAGCTCTGTCATTGATATATAATATTGACTAAAACATGACACTAACATCAGCTCATTTAATTAGAGTTAAGAAAGAGGATATTTGAACCAGAGTCTATTATAGTGCCAAAGGAGGGGAGTATGTTAGTCCACAGTCTCGTTTTTTAGACCACGAACATTATCTTCAAAAGAAGTCCTGCACACAGTCATAAAGATATACTGCAAATGTTGAAAGAAAACTAAGTTCCTCAAACTGCTCTAACTTGCCTGCCATTTTATGCAACACTATAAATTAACATTTTATCAATATTGTAATTATCTTGTAAATCACCTAATAACATATAGAAATCTGTGACTTTAGATTGCTAATTTATTAAATATCAACATTTTAAACACCACTCGAATTTTTAAACTCTAATTTGACATTTCTTTATTTAAAAAAAATTACGGGAGCATCAAACTTGTACCGTCCCTGAGTTCTCTCTACTTTAAAGGCCCGAATTAGAATTATGATTTTGGTAACTTCAGATGATTTGTGGCCTCCTTTGCAATGCTGGAATACTAATATTCTAGGCAAACATTTTGCAGCTCTTGTTACTCATTGTTCACATTTCTCATTTCAAACATAATGTTATAAATGCACCTGATTTTGTTTTCTCAGTTGCAAGGGAAGTATTCTACATCTGGAAAGTCTTCAATTTCGGCAGGTGTGCACCATTTGTGTTATAGGAATAAAAATGTTATATGCTTCAAAATAACTCATGCTGGAGGAATTTCAATTTTTAGTTATGGTAGAGAAGACCGTTATAGACAAACCCACCCTCTGAGAAGAACTAAAAAAATTGGATAGCATATAAATTCTATTGGCTTTAGAAAGCTGGCCAGGCAGTGAGAACCTGAAGAAACCAAATCCCCAGGAGAAGAGAAGTACAAAAAGTGAGCCTGATTTTTGACTCTTTTTTACTCAAGGTACTCCTGTTTATAACTGGCCACTGAGAAGCAGAGAAATCAAGCAGAAAAGGGTAGCATTATTGGCAATAAACAATGGGAATTTCATTATGATAAATGCCACAATCTTTCTAAAATATTACAATTCTAAATTTTTTGCACTTAATAATGTAGTTTCAAAATATATAAAGCAAAATGATGACACAATTAAAAGGAAAATGGACAAATCCATTATCATAGGGAGATTTTTAACAGATGTCTCTTAGTAACTGATAGACCAAGCAGACAAAAATTCCATATGGATATAGTAGATTTTTAACAATGCCATCAATACATTTGACCTAATATACATACCCTATATCCAGCAAGAGCAAAATTCACATCAAATGTCAAAGCCAGTTAACTAAGTGATGTGTATAAAGGAAATCTCAACAAAGATCTAAAAACTAAAATTATACACAGTATATTTTCTGACAATAGTACAGTTAGGCTAGAAATCAATAACAAAAAAGATAATATTAAAACCTTCTTATGTTAGAAAAGTTCTTGATATAAGTACTTTTAAATAATTCAAAGGCTAAAAAAATTAATACAAATAGGAAACTTTTTCTTTGAATGATAATGAAACTTCAACTTGTCAAATCTTTCAGAACACAATTAACACCATACTTAAATGCTTATATTAGGAGTGAAGCTGAAAATAAATTCTCCAAGCATCCATGTCCATAAGTTAAAAGAAAAACAAACCTAGGGAGAACAAATAGAAACAAATAATAAAAATAAAAGCAAAAGTCAATAAAATATTAAACAAACATGCACTGGAGAAAATCAATATAAAAGTTTTTTTAAAAAAAGTTGGTTTTAAAATTTGATAAATCTCTGAAAGACAGGTCAAGAAAAAAAGAAAGAGGGCACAAAACACGAATATCAAGAATGATTTTATTCAAAGGAGGGATTTCAGTACAGATCCCACAGTTAAGAAAATGAAAACAAGAGGATATCATAACAGCTTTAGAGTAATAATTTCAATGAAACAATTAAATGGTTTTAAAAGCCATAATTTTCCAAAACTGCCAAAATACCACAAGAAGAAATATAAAATACAAATAGTTTAATATGTAGTAAAGAAATTGGATCTGTAACTAACATCCTTTGAAAACAAATTTCCAAGCCTGGCAGTTTTACTAGTGAATTCCTCCAAACATTTAGAAATAAAAATCAATCTTACATATACTATTCCAGAGACAGAGAAAGAGGAAAAATTACCCAAGTCGTATTTTGAGGTCATTGTAACTTTGGTAGCAAATACTGGTAAGAACATTACATTAAAGGATCTAAGGGAGCCCACTCTCTTATTTATATAGATATAAAACTCTTACAAAATGATAGCAAAGCAAATCCAGTGATATATAAAAATGATAATACAATTATTCCAGGAGGGCAAGCTGGTGTAACATGTGAAAATCGATGAATGCAATTCACCACATCAACAGAATAGAGGAGAAGAATCATAATCATCTCAAATAGAGGCAGAAAGATCACTCAATAAAATTCAGCATCCATCTGTGATTTTAGAAAAGAAAACCTACAAACTAAGAATAGAAGGATGTTTACAACATTTTATGGCAAACATCATGCTTCAATGGAAAATATTGAAAGCTTTTCTTTTGATATCAGTTATGCGTAAAGGATGACTTCTGACTATTAGAATACTATTCAACATTGCATTCTAATCTAGGATCTATCTTAACCCAGTGTGATGAGGCAAGACAATCAATAGAAGGTATAAGTATTGGAAAAGTAGAAATGAAACTATCTTTATTTGCAAGAGCCCTGATTTTATACATAAAAATTCCAGATTTTTGTAGTTCATATAACTGACAAAGGACTCATATCAAATATATTTCAATAAGAGAAAGACAGATAATACAATAAAGTTAGTATACACAAAATACATGAACAATTTGCAAAAAATTTCCCAATAAATCCACAAAATGTTGGTCACTCTTATTAGTGATTTGGGAAATGCAAATAAAAACTGCAATGGAATATCACTACCAGATAGCTGAAAGTTTTTAAAAATTTTTTTATACAGCAGGTTCTTATTAGTTATCTATTTTATACATATTAGTATATATATGTCAATAAACACACCACCAAGTGTTGCAGAGGGTGTGGAGTGAATAGAATATTCATATACTACTAGAAGGAGTGGAAACATGGCACAACTAAAGCTTTACTTCTAAAGCTGAGTATACACATATCTCATGAACTGGCGATTGCATTTCTAGATACACACCCAACAAATAATGCGTATGTATGTGTTCCAAAAAATGTTACAAGAATGTTTGAGACAGCAGTAGGTATAACAGCCCAAGTCTAAAATCTTCCAGATGTCAATCAAAAATAAAACATATTATCAGAAAAAAGTGGGATGTATAGAATTGCTCTTACCATGAACATGAATAAAGTACTGCTACATGAAAAACCATAGATGAGTTTTGCAAACAATGTATTAGTAAAAAGAAGCCAGACACAAGAGAAGTCGCTGTGTGATTATGTTCATACAAAATTTAAATACTGGCAAAACTGATATGATATTATAAATCAGGTAGTTGTTACCTCTGGGATAAATGAGAGGAGTAACTGAAAGAAGGGGGACTTCTGTGCTATCTCCTGGTCTGGGTGGTTGCTCCCGGTAATTCTGTGGTTGTACTACTATAATTGGTGCACTTTTCTGTCTGTACATTATACTGAAACAATAAAAGTTTATTTGAAAAAATGACCCTCACTGGAAATTCGGTGCTATACTTGATTTAACACTAATTATTTTCACAGTTCTATTATTTCCACATAAGGATTCAGCCAACAGTCTCTTTCTTCCTTGAGGCTTGAGATGGAATGTCCTCCTCTTCCAAATTCCTTGCATGCTCTTGCTCATTTTCCTGGATATGATGCTAATACATCCTCTTCCTCACTTTGAAATATGTTTGGTCAGTGCTTCATCCCCACTGAAATAGTGCCAGAACAATTCGCTCCAAATCCGTATTTAGAGCTCATTAAGAGAAAATTTGCATGTGGCATTTGTGAGCTTCCAGCTCTTACCTATTAAATCAATGTGCAAAGTACACTTTGGTTGAACTCTGCTGCAGATCTTCAGAATCATCTTAATCACATAAAAAGAATGATTTCCAATATTGGCACCCCATATAAAAATGAGACTGGTGATGATAAAATGTCAAATATTTAAAGAGCAGGAGAGGGATCTATGAAGCACAGAATCTCAGTGTTTGAAGATAGGCACTGATACTAGAAACACCTTCCACGTAATCATCCAGTCTCTACCTGTTCATTGACAGCTCTGATGTTTAAAGCTATTCATTACTTACAAGCTGAAATGTCTCACTATACCATCTACCCACATGTTCAATTCCCCCTCTACCACAGAGAAAAACTCAATCCCTTTTCTATACGACAGCACTGTAAGTGCTGATAATACTTGTCTTGTCCAGTCTTCTCTTCTCCATGCCTGGAGCTTTGTTCTGTTAAAACAATACATGTGTGGTGTGGCTTTGAGTTCCTCCACCCTCCTGGCCACTCTGCTTTCAATACTCTTCAGTTTAGTTAACTTCCTCCTTCTTCACGGTTTATCCAGAATGGCACCTAATGCCTTCAGTGTACTCTGACCTGTGAAATGATGTCTCTTTGTTATATGGTGCTTTCTTTAAGAGCTTCCCACAAGCACATTTTCCACCATCCTGTGGTTTAGACCCAAGAGAAGACCTTTGCATTGATCTTTGCTAAACTTTGCTTTGCTCCAGGCTTTTCCATAACTTTTTGGATCCTAAATCTGATCACCACGTCGCCATTCAAGGTGTCCAATAGACCATAACTGAAGTTCAAGGCCTCTCCCAGCCACCTGAAAGCTTCCAGTTGGGCAACAGTCCATTCATGTGTGTCCTTCAGCTAGAGCCATTCTCCAGATATCATACAGCCTAGGATTCCAGAATGTCAATATGGCCAGCAGCTACCTTGCTGAATACCTGGATGAAAACCACATAACCTATGTTTAATGAATATTGTTCATCTTCATTCTGGTAACATGTCCAAGATACCCCTGTCACAATTTCACTTTCCAGCCACGTGAATTAGCATGTGGACTCTGTACTCACAGTGGAACACAAGGATTTGGAAATCATCTGTGTTCAAGTTCCTCCCTTTCACCTGGTTAACTGAGTATCCTCAGAAAAACCGCATAGACTCTCTGAGCCTCATTTTGCTAATTAAGACAATAGGCTAATTGCCTAGGCCTCTGCTGGAGAATTTTGCTTTGATTTGTTTTATGATGTGCATGAACTTTGTCTAAAGCAGCATTTTCCCTGTAAATTATTCCATGAATTGCAAACTCCACATACAGAATGTTCTGAAACAGACTATCACACATCCCCATGAGTGCAAAGGCCCAAAGTTTTTACTGTTTAATGCATTCAGACACTATATTTAGTTGCTAAAATAAAGTTGCCACCTGTAAAGAAGTACTGTTATACAGGAAGGTAATGATGATGAGAACAACCATAGTGAGGATGACGGTGATGATGGTGATGCCTTTATATTCGAACCGTGGCTCCCACCCTGAAGTCTACACCATAAAACTTCTGTTGTTGGAATAACTAATAACACTCACCTGGCTTCTCATCCTATGAGGAGTTCTATTTATATGCATGTCAGGATATTATAAGGCATTTCAGGGCAGTTGCTAGGGTGACAAATGAATTATATGAGGAAACATAAATGTACCTCAAATCTATACTTGCTCTCAGCAAGGGACTAGATTCAAGGTCTATGTAATTCCTAGGAAACAAGCTTCATGGTGCCATTTTTAAAACAGAACTTGGTTTTCTAGAAGCAGAGCATCAACCCTTGCACTGTAGGAGACTGCCCTCCTATAAATAGATAAGAAATCTAATGGTATTTTGACTTAGGCAGGAAGTCTTAGAACATTGGGGAAGACTTTCAGTTTTCAATGTATTTATTCACCAATAAATTTCACACACACACACACACACACACACACAAACACACACACACACACACACACACACACACACCCCAAATAGATCTAGTAACTGGATCACCGGAAACCTTTATTCTAGGCTAAGCCAGGCCAGCACCTAATCTGAGCTTCACACATCCCCACCCCGTTTTCAGAAATAGTCTTGGGCTTTTTCTCTTGATCTTAACCTTAACTTTTTGCCTCATCATCCATTTCTATGTACACCCAGCTCCCAACTGTTTGGCTTTGTCTTCCCCTTAGTGGATCTGTGCTTGCCCCTTGTAGCTTAAGGTAGATTTGGCTTTTTCAGTTCCAGGAAGCCTCCCTACCTGATTGAGCCCTACCCTGGAACTCATCAATGATGGCTTCCTTGGTTACCTAACACTCACTCCTCAAGTGAGAGGTTGAGAGAGTTTACTTGAGAATGGGCAGCTCTTGCCAGAGAAGTTTAAGAGACAATTGCAATAGACCTTTCCTGTAGCAGCCCCCAAAGTTTCATTCTCGTTGAAAAAAGATCTCCCCAGGTTTTCTGTTTACTTAACATTTTTGTCTCAGTTCTCTATTTTGGTCACTGTGTCTCCAGAGTACATTTTTTCTTGAACGATAAATGTATTAATTTATTCAATGAATACTTATTGTACCAGGCGTTGTACTTAACGGCATAGCTCCAGAAGCTGCATGTTAGTTTGATTCCTGCCTTTGCTGGGGACCCTGTCATCTGCTTGCGCGACATCACTCACGGGCCTCGTCACATGGGCCAGCACTCTGCTAGAGAGTGTCTCTTTGTCTTTGAATTCCTTCACCTGGGAGTACAAGTCTTCCCATTCACACTCTCTCTCTCATTTGCTATCATCCCCAACTTGTTCACCAAAAGCTTAATTTCTCTACCATAGTAAACTCATTTGTTTAATCCAACGTCCATATGTCATGTACAGTTCAACAGAAGATGAGACCCATGAAATTAGGGACTGTGATTTATCTACATCCAATTGACCAAAACTTAGCAAACAGCACAAAACACATTGTATACATTCAATAAATGATTGCTTAGTGAGTGGTTGGGTTGATGGATGGATGGATGGTTGCTTAGTATGTGCCAAGCAGATACTAAGAATTTTATATAAAATAAATAAACCCTGGGGATGTAATGTTCATCATGGTGGAAATAGTTAATACTGTATTGTATATTTGAAAGTTGCTGAGAGTAAATCTTAAAAGTTCTCTTCTCAAGGAAAAAAAAACTTGTAACTATGTGTAGGGTTGGATGTTAACTAGACTTATTATGGTGATCATTTCACAATATACACAAATATCAAATCATTATGTGGTATACCTGAAACTAATATATGTCAATTATATCTCAATTAAAACTAATCAATAATTATATTATCCCCTCAGCAATTGTAGGGAGTAGGAATCATTAGTCTATTTTACAGATGGAGAAAAACTCAGAAATATTTTGATAACTTTCCCAAGATTATTGTTAACAGTAATACTGTTATTTTGTTTATTAAGGTATAGTTGATTTTCACTATTAGTATTAGTTGTACAATATAGTGATTCAAAATTTTTATAAATTATACTCCATTTGTAGTTATTATAAAATATTGGCTGTACAATATACCCTAGTAGATTATTTATTTTATACATAGTAGTTTGCATCTCTTAACCCTCTACCTTTCCCCTCCCCCTTCCTTCTGCCCACTGGTTTGTTCTCTATATCTGTTAATCTTTTTTGTTATATTCACTCATTTCTTTTATTTTTTGTATTCCACATATAGGTGATATTATACAGTATTTGTCTTTGTCTGTCTGACTTATTTCACTAAGTATAATATCCTCCAGGTCCACCTGCGTTGTTGCAAATGGCAAATTTTCATTCTTTTTTATGACTGAGTAATATTCCATTGTATATATAAACCACGTCTTCTTTATCCATTCATCTGCTGATGGTCACTTAGGTTGCTTCCATATTTTGGCTATTGTAAATAATGCTTGTATGAACACTGGGATGAATATATCTTTTTGAGTTGTTGTTTTCATTTTCTTTGGGTATATACCCAGGACAGCAATATTGTTATTAGTCGGTATCATGTTAGTCAGAGTTGCATTAATGATTAATAATGATTAGTAACCCTGTTAGCTAGCATCCATTGGATATTTATGCCTTCAATAAGTATTTTCTTCACATTATCTTATATAGTCCTCAGATAACTGTAGAATAGTGCTATGATTATGTCTATTATATGTATTTTTTAATGCCACATCCAAAAGTGTCCTATAGGTGCATGACACTCTGAATGAAAGATGTGAAAGCTACCTTTTCACTTATTCAGCTCTTTCTCCATGGCCAACACAGGAGGTAGAGCATACAAAGAACCCCTGCTTCTGCTTTTCTAGGAACATTATTGCCCAAAGCAAATAAAATCAGTAGATATCTACAGTTGCTCCTTCAGTTCTTCAATACTAGAAAGATAGTCATCTGGACCACTAAATTGTCATCACTAAATTAGTTTGAATTTATCTCCCAGTAGGGATAGCAGTCAGGATAGGACCACAAGGTTTTGACAAGCTATGATAGTATTAAAAAATACATATATTTCTCTTACACGCCATCTCAGACAATTAAATAGCTAGTTAAATGTGGTGTTTTTGTGATGAGGACACAACTATGAATCAAGTTCATCTAATGTCGTCATTCCTAATTTTATTTATTTTTATTAAAAATGTTTACTGTGGTATAGATGACATATAACTAATTGTTATATTAGTGGCAGATATACAACATAATGATTTGTTATTTATATATACTGAAAAATGGTTACCACAATAAGTCTAGTGAACATCTGTCCCCTTAAATGGATACACTTTTTCCCTTGTGATGAGGTCTTTAAAGATTTACTCTTAGACACTTCCAAATATGCAATACAGTATTATTAACCATAGTGATACATTATTCTTATATCGGCTTTCCCAATAGAGACTGATAGCTCTCACAGGATTTCTTCACTTTTTAAAAATCTTTATTCTCTCTTCTCTTCCACCTGAATCATTTTTAAATTTCTCTGGGTCACTTATTCTCTCTTGCGTCAGATCAACTGATGCTTTCTAATGCATTCTTCATCTCATTCATTGAGTTCTTCAGCTCCAGAATTTCTGTTTGGTTCTTTTTAATAATTCCAATCTCTTTGGTAAAGTACTCCCTCTGTTTATTAATTTTATTCCTGAGTTCATTAACTTGTCTTTCCGAGTTTTCCTGTAGCTTGTTGAATTTCTTCACAACAGCTATTTTGAACTTTTATCAGTTTAAGTTGCAATACTTCATGCATTTGAATTTTACCGCTGGAGAATTGCCATTTTCTTTTCGTGATACCGTATTAACATGATTTTTCATAGTGGTTGATGAAATGTGCCTCTTCTGTTGCATGTGAAATATCAGATACCCTTCTTATTTACAGAAGGAAGGCTTTGTTTACTTTGATTCTGACAGTTCAACAATCTAGCAATTGGAAACTTTTCTTTTGCTTTCCAGAAGATGGTGCTATAACACAGGGTTTTGGTTTGTTTTACTGAACAGACTCTCCATGCTACACAGTTTCACTTTCCACCTCCTCTGCCAGAGAGGTCGCCCCTGCCACCACCACAATCCCAGCAAGTGGCAGTGTCGGTCTGGGTTGTGAGGCTCCCCTGGCCTGTTCCTCCTTTTCCTCTGCCTCCAAACTCATCTCCATCCTGTTCTGATGGCTTGCTGAGTTCTCCCGTCAGGTGGGCTGCACCTCTACAATTTCTCTATCTCCCGTGAGTGCCCAGTTTTGCACTCTCCAGATTACCTTCTTCCTTTTGGTAGCAAGTGGGGGTGGGCAGGCTAGTGGGTGTGGATCCACGTCTTCCTCTGAGGTCCTATCCACTTCCTATCTACTTCTCACAGGTGGAAAGGTGGCTTTCCCGGGTGTCTTGGTGCACTGTGCAGAGGCACTTTTGATGGGTTATGGATGTCTGGTTAGGTGTGAATCAAAAAGAAGAGAAAAAGGGAACGACTCTTGCCACCACTATGTCCACATCACTCTCCTCAAAAACTTTGCTTTAAATAAGAGTGGCCCGGGGCTTCCCTGGTGGTGCAGTGGTTGAGAGTCCGCCTGCCGATGCAGCGGACACGGGTTCGTGCCCCGATCCGGGAAGATCCCACATGCCGCGGAGCGGCTGGGCCCGTGAGCCATGGCTGCTGAGCCTGCGTGCCCGGAGCCTCTGCTCTGCAACGGGAGAGGCCATAAGTGGCCCGCGTACCGCAAAAAAAAAAAAAAAAAAGAGTGGCCCTAGGATAACTATAGAAAAGTATATTTCTTTTCTATTTATTAAATATTTCACCTTTTTGAAAATATAAATCTAAATGATATATCTTGGTCCTGGTCAGCCTTTATCCTGATGTGGTAATGCTGCAAGGATGGCTGTTTGCCATCTCTAGTGAGACTTGTGAAAAATGATGCTCATCATGTCATGTCTCTGACTGCAACCCAGGACACAGCTCTTCAGTGGCAGAGGCTTGTCTCCAACCAGCTGATGCTGCATCACAACCATGTAGATATACAGAGAATTAAACCTCCTGTAGCTATGGTGACAATAGACTGGAATATCTGTGGGTACATCCTGTAACAGGGCCAATGTCACAATAGTGACCCCAGCAGGTTTTAGGTTCTCCACTGGACAGGCTCACAACAAAGTTTAATTTGAGTTGAGTTTTATCTATACTGATGCACTCATTATCTTTTGTAACACATTGTTATTCACCACTCTGTGTCCTAGTTTGAATAAGCATCTTCAGGAAGCATATATCTTTTTTTTTTTTTTTTTTAATTTTTGGCTGCATTGGGTCTTCATTGCTGTGCGTGGGCTTTCTCTAGTTGCAGTGAGTAGGGACTACTCTTCGTTGTGGTGCGCGGTCTTCTCATTGCGGTGGCTTCTCTTGTTGTGGAGCACAGGCTCTAGGTGCGCCAGCTTCAGCAGCTGTGGCTCGTGGGTTCTAGAGTGCAGGCTCAGTAGTTGTGGCGCACGGGCTTAGTTGCTCCGCAGCATGCGGGATCTTCCTGGACAAGGGCTCAAACCCGTGTTCCCTGCGTTGGCAGGAGGATTCTTAACCACTGCACCATCAGGGAAGCCCACATATATCATTTTATGGGATGCTTTAGGCAGGGGTCAGCAAACTTTTTCTGTAGATGGCCAGATAGTACATATTTTAGGCTGCGCAGGCCATATGAGCTCTGCCACAACTACTCAAATGTGCCCTTATAAGTCAAAAGCAGTCATAGACAATAAACCAATGACTGTGGTCCAATAAAACTGAATTTATAAAAAGAGACAGCAGGTCAGATTTGGCATGTGGGCCATATTTTGTGGCCTTCTGCTATTAACAGAAACAATTGTAGTTAGATGCAGGGTTCTAGAGCAAACTTGAAGCAGTTCTGAAGAGTATTATATAAAATAATAATATTATATCAAATATATATATTATATTATATAAAATCCAGTTTGATCCATCTTCAGACTGCTAAAGGTTTCAAATCGTTGGAATCTTGATCCAATTGTTAAACATTCTGAGCCACCTCAGACATTTCACTAAAGCACTGCCATTCTTCTTGCCCAGGAAAATTGTGTGAGAATAGGTGTAGACCTTCTGAAATTTATCTGGTACCTTTTTTCTTTCCTCTGCATTATCTTTGAGCATAGAAAATGGGCAGAACCTCTAGTTTAAAAATTTTGCCAGAATAAACATCTGATCTGGATACTGCTCCTAACACTTTTCAAATTTCTCTTTCAACTCAAGGGCTCTCATCTGTTCAGTTGGTACATAGTGGGCTTCATGACTATTCTCTTGTGAGCAACAGATGGTGGAGGCTGATGGTCCATTCTCATCGGCAAACACATCCAGGCTCTCATTTTCTTGGTCAGCCATAAAGCCTTAACATGGAGAAGGAAATAACATGAAATAAAATGAATTCTATGTAATACAAAGTCCATCCAATTAATACTAAAACCCAGCTGGACTGGAGTTTCAAACCCCTTCTTGGTCTTTAGCTTCTGAAATACAGAGCAAACACCAGCTTTGTTGATAGTGACAGTGCCCCAGAGAATAATTTTTTTTGCATAGCGTCAGAGCCAACCTCTGCAAACCATGTCAACCTACTTTCCCCTCTGTGGTGAATTCTGGGAGACTCTTCTTTCAGTCTCTTAGACCACTAATCTGTTCTTTACTCATATCAGCTTTGCAATTCAATTCATCTACTGTTTTCTTTTTAATTTCCAAGGATTCTGTCTCAATTTATAACATCTATGAATTCTCTTTTGTTAATGTTTTGTTTGTTTGTTTGTTTCCCCCATTAACTCTGCTTCCTTGAATATTTCCTTTGTCTTCATCTTACCAGTGCCTCTGTTTCACACTATTAGCCTTCTTGAAAATTTGAAGATTTAGAACTCTATGCTCATATTTTGAGTTGAGGGTTTAGACGTAAAACACTGTTGGTCACGAGTCTATTTTCATTCCCCAAAGAGAGTTCTCATTCTCCTGCTGTGGCTAGAAGTCCTGATCATGGACTAGTGGTGTTTGTTGACAGGAGGGCCTGGGGATGAGGTTGGGCAGAGTGGGCAGGAAGTCAAGTGAGTAGAGTGGCGCTCTCCATTCTTCCTGTCAACCAAATGCTTCTCTGGGAATCTCTGTCAGAACTTTCTCTACAGCAGTTCCTGCCTTGGCTTTAATCTAGGGGTAAAGCCTGGTGTCTACTGCTCCTTTTCCATTTTTAATTCCCAGCTGTCACCCAAAGGTAGAGCCTAATCTCCACCTCTGCTCTGCCTCTTGGTCCAGCCCAGTCTCCCCAGAGATTTCACTGGCAGGCAGTGCAAGTGGAGAAGCAGCAGCCCCCAACTAGCTCAGCTATTTTGAAGGAAGACCTTTAATGAATTACCCCAATGGTTGCCTTGTTTGCATTTGTCGACTCTGACTTTAAAATTTCTCTGGATCTCTTTGGAGAGGAAAGAATCCCATCTGAGATACTTTTCTCCAGCCTGTATTTTGGGTTGTATTCTTTTAGCTCTGATTCATAATTGCAATGCCTCAAGACTTCTGCTCTACTGATAGCAGACTTTCATTTTTTTTCCCATCACTGTTGGAAATTATATCTTTTAAAATACATGTTTCAGATCTGTCAATGAACTTTGGGACAGAAGAGGAAAGAGGTGCAAGTGCTGAATCCTTCAACTTACAGCAGTAGTTTGAAGAGGTTATTTAACCTTGTTAACAAGAGGCAAATCTTGGTAAAGATGTATGGGTTTGCTTTATCATTTACTCTCTGTCTGTCTCTTTCTGTGTGTGTGTGTGTGTTTGTATGTGTATGTATGTGTATACATATATTTATATTTTTCCAAGCCTTAAATGATCTTTTAAAGTATTATGATCAATTTTATGGATGAAAAATTCAGTTGAGGCTTAAGAACAATTAACTTGATATAATTTCAAACAATAGGTATCTTCGTACTACACCTGATCTAGTACATCATTTTATCTAATTTTTTATACTTTTAAGTGATTTGCCCCATCTAGACTTTGAACTGTATCATTTCAGGATAATCGTTTACTCATCTCTGTCACTAGTGCCTAGTAGTGGCTGACATATACAGTAGGCATTCAATGCATGTTTGCTAAAATCAGTTGAAGTGAAAGAACCAGGACTCTAATCCAAGTTTGTCTGACTTCAGAGTATACGTTGTTTTCACCACATTCTCCATCAGAGCTGACAACTGCTCTAATTCTTTAGAGTTAAGACATCACTCCCTCCCAATGCAATGTAAGGAAACTGCATACTCTTGCAATCCCCTTCCTCTAGCTTGACACATTTCCCCAAGTGATCATTTGCGTATTCAGTAACTATTCTCCACAGAAGTCTCTAGCAATGAGTTTTAGAGACTAGAACCCTAGAGAAGACAAGCAACATGTCTCCGTTTTGCTTTTTCGAGTTGCTTCCCTGGTGGTCCACAAACTTAGGATAACATACAAGTTGGAAAATTAACCAGATGTGAAAATAAAATATAATGTCAGGAGTAACAGCTTTGGAGACAAACAGAAGCAATCAATTAAAGCTGAGGCTGCACCAGTGCTGGAATTCAACAGTGTCTGATCATGATTAGCAAACAGCACTTAAAGGGTATCAGTTCACATAGATCCATTCGGGCTAGTGCTTTTGCTTTGGTTTAAGAAGAGAAAGGAGGCTGTACATGCAGGTTTACATGAATATATAAAGGTTCAAAAAGGGCTAATGGAAGCAACTTCAAGTATCTTCCCAAGACTGAGTCCATGGGCTCAGTTCTAAGTCTTACAGAGGCTAAAAGATCTCCTTTTACGAGGAACACTTTCAGACTTTCAGGCATGAGCAGGGTAACTTGGATTTCCAGACCATAGCTGAAGTGCAACACAGAGTGAGTACGATGAGCATGGTCCTCGTTTCTGCTCAGAACCCATTAACTATCATGATTCTAGTCCTGTGAATTAGTGCATTGATGATGGGGGCCACAGAGTAGTGACAGGACACCCATGGAGACCAGGAGGTCCAGCAGGAGGTGCCGTAAGCCCACTGGAAACTTGTGAAGAAAAACAGCAGTACCTAGACCACATTTGTAATATTTGTGAGACAAATGACATACCTTGTAGGAATCCCTCAGAACTTTTGTGGGAGGCGGGGGCTGCAGAAATCGACTTCACAGGGGACCAAGAAATAAGTTAATAAGCCAAAATAATTTGAGAATTAATATGAACATGACCTCACTTTTACCCACAGCTCTTGGGATCTATGAAGATTCTGATTTTATTTCCTTTATTTTTAACCATTTCTTTAATTCCTAATATCATGTATGTTTAGGCATACTATCATAGCTTATTTAATAAAATAGTCTCTGAAATCTCACTGCCCAGTCTGGATACCCAGTTTTGTCACTTGCTAGTTGTGTTACTGCCCTACATTTACTCCTGAGCCTTTGTGTGCTCACTATACACATCTGCAAAACAGTACCTCCTTCAAAGCATCATTGAGAGTATTAGATGAAATAATGGATTCAAACATAGCATAGGGCTCAGCCTCCTATAAGCATTAGTTCATGTTAGCTGTGTAGCTATTGTCATTAGTATCATCATCATCGTTATCATTGAGTTCATCTTCATTTGGGGCATTAGACCTACTCAACTCACTGTAATTTTCATTTTCTCAACATGTTTTTTTTTCATCATAGACTTCTTGGCTTTCTGAATAGTCATCTGCATGCAACGACTTAACTCTCGCTGCGAATTTCCCCTTTTCCTTTCAGCGGATAGTGGTGTTTGTTGACTTATTTATTCCTTCATTATTCACTAAATCACTTAGTCAACCACTGTTTAGTATGCCTACTGTATGTTAAGCAGAATTCTAGGAACTAGGCATATGGCACGGGAATCATGCATACAGCATTAAACTGCCCTCAGGGAGCTTATATTATCATGGAGGAGATAGACAATAAGATAAATAAATATGTAATGTAATGTCAGGTCAAGGCAAGGGCTATGAAGAAAAATAAAGTAGGGCAAATGAAGAGAGAGTGACAGGTAATGTAAGTTAAAATAGAGAAATCAGGAAAGGTACCTCTTTATTTGTAACAGAGCATGAGGATGTTCAAGCTCAAGGACACTGATGAAAGCAATAGAGTTCTTGGAGGTAAGCAATTAAGAGGAGTCTCCTTGAGAGCAACAAGGAAAATGGTAAAGCAGCTAGAAGTATAACAGAGAGAACCAGAGAACAAGATAGCTAAGAAGAGCTCTGCTGGGGTAAATCAAGCCTCAAAGACTACCTCTGCAAAGGGGCCCAACTCTAATTGAATCAGACTGTGGAGCAATTTATGACCCAAGGTGTTGTCAAAAACAATAGAGAAATCAGCCGGCAAATAGCAGAGGCTAACAGCTTGGTGTGATAATCTGCCTAAAGCTTAACAGGGTGTTCAGGGAAAGAAACAGTCAAAGAGAGCCAGCTAAAGCCATATTCATCCCTGGGGAAGGAGGTCAGTGAAACTATGCACATGCCCAAGGCTGCACCCTTTAGGGAGTGACATCTGAGCATGCGTACTACATGGGAAATAGACTTCACTGAACTAGCCCAGCCATGTCACTAAATTAATAAGCAAGCAAACAATAAGAATACCAAAGAAAATAGGGAGGAGACAGATTTGTATTCCTGTTTGCAACAATATATTATTGAAAATGTCTGGTTTTCAACAAAAAAAGGATAGACAAAAATAAACAGGAAAATGTTGCCCGGAAACAGAAAAAAAGAGTAGACAACAGAAATTGCCTTTGAGAGCGTCAAAGCAGCCATTATAAACATCAGAGCTAAAAGAAGCATATTATAGAAGTAAAAAAAAAAAAATGATGTCTCACCAAATAGAAAATATCAATGGAAATTCTGGGGTTGAAAAGTACAATAACTGAAATTAAAATTCACTGAATTGATTCAACAGATTTGAGCTGGCAGAAGAAAGAATTAGCAAACACAAAGATAAATTGATAGAGGCTGTGTAATCTGAAGAATGGAAGGAAAGAAGACAAAAACTATAGTCAGCCCTTTGTATCTTCCGGTTCCACATCCTCAGATTTAACAACCACATATCAAATTTCAAAGCTGGTTGAATCTGCATATGCAGAACCCCCAGATACGGAGGGCTGACTCTATTCCACCATTCTATATAAGAGGTTTGAACATTACTGGATTTTGGTATCTGCAGGGGTTCTGGAACCAACCCCCTGCAGCTACCATGATAATCTCAATACATACAGAAAAAGCATTTAACAATATTCAACATGCTTTCATGAAAAAAAATTTAACTAGAAATAGAAGGTATTCCCTCTCTCTGATAAAAGGCATCTACAAAAGTCTCACAGCTAATATACTTAATGATGAAGCTGAAGACTTTCCCTTTAAGGTCAGGAACAAAACATGGATGACCACTCTCATCACCTGTATTCAACATTGTACTGGAGGTTCTAGACTGAGCAATTAGACAAGAAAGAGAACTAAAAGACATACAGATTACAAAGAAAGAAGTAAAACCATCTCTAGTTTCAAGTGGCATTATATTTTATGTAGAAAATCCTAAGGAATCACTAATTAATAAGTTAAGCAAGGTTACAGAATATAAGATCAACCTATAAAAATCAGGTGTATTTCAATAGCAGCAATGAATAATCTGAGAATGAAATTTTAAAAAAAAATTGTACTTAATAGCATCAAAAAGAATAAAATACTTAGATGTAAAATTAACAAAAGAATTGCAAAACTTGTACTGCCAAAACTACAAAACATCATTGAAAGAAATTAGAAGAAAACTAATAAAATGTAAATATGTTCATGGATCAGAGACCTAGTATTGTTAAGATGATAATACTCCCCAAATTGATCTATGAAGTCAATGTCATCTTTATCAAAATCCCAGCTGGCTTCTTTGCAGAAAAGTCATCACGGGACTGTGGAGCAGAGAACAGATGGAGAAGGCAAGAGTGGAGGTGGGAAACCCAGTTTACACGTAATGCCACTCATCTAAGTGAAAGACGGTGATAGTCTGTATTAAGCTTAGGGTGGTGAGGGACTTCCCTGGTGGTCCAGTGGTTAAGACTCCACGCTTAAAATGGAGTCTGCAGGGGGCGCAGTTTCGATCGCTAGTCAGGGAACCAAGGTCCCACATGCCGCAGGGCACAGCCAAAAAAAAAAATAAGAAAGCCTACGGTGGTGGAGATAGAGAAATGTGACTAGATTCAAGACATATTTGTGGGTTAAATATGAAAAAATATGAAAGTAAACATAGGGATAAATAACATGTCTGTAAATGTATATGATCTTGGAATAATTTCCTCTAATGAGCCCTTCAGAGAATAACTGCCAGATAAATCTAAATAAATAATGAGAATCTGCTCATTGACTAAGATGCAATGTTATTCTTCAGTGAGTGTTCTGCAGAAAAAGCAACATCTTTCTTGATTGTTCTTGGCAACTTCTCAGAAATTCTCATTTAATTGTTTTATTGTGGAGCAGGAAATCTTGCTGTATCTTTTAAAACCTGAAATCTTGCTGTATCTTTTAAAACCTCCTTCCCCAACTCAAAGCCTCTGGCAGAGAATTAGGGGGTGGGAAACAGCACAGGTTCTCAGGATTCCTAATAAAAATAGAAAGCCATTAATTTCAGAATAGATGTTTAAAGCTATTACATTATTAACATAAATGAAGGTCTGAACTTTTTTTCTAATTTCCATTTTATTGAGGCATAATTGACGTATAAAGTTGTAAGATAAATTGTACATCATAGTGATTTGATATATATATACACTGTGAAAGGATTCTCCTCATCTAGTTAATTAACACATCCGTATCCAACACCTCACATATTTATCTTTTCTTTTTTGGGGGGTGAACATTTAAGTTCTACTCTCTTAGCAAATTTCAATTATACAATACAGTTTTATCCACTATAGTCTGAACTTTTAAGCAAATTTTTTCTATCTCTCATCTTCAAGATACTACAACAGATAGCAAGCAAGAGACAAATACAAAAGTTGTGGTTTTCTTGTAAATATGAGTTCATTCTCAGGTTGCTAAATCAAAGGGATTAAACCTACTGAGGTCTATTTAATCATTAAACTAAGTAACGGGATATTTTACTTTTAGTCTTATAGTCCGTACTTCAGGTATCAGCTTTAGCTCCATCAGCCAAATTCATCCTTTTAATTTATGACTTTCATTCTAATTACTAATTTCTTTACACAATGTGTTTAACTGCATTTTTGTACCTGGGATTATCTCATTTGAAACTCATTTTATCAAATATTTTAACATCTCATTTTGTGTGTGCTTTCAGAATTAGATAGCCTAGAGGGAAAATGCTTTGCTGAGCCAATGATAAAAATACTATTTTAAAAATTCTATACTAGCAGATGCAGTTGACATGGCTTTTTAGAATTTTTAATTGACTATGGTTACCCTAGGACTTTATATTCATTGAAGTCAAAGCCCATGTTTTAGTTACCTTGTTATTAGGAGGTAGTGCATTGTTATGTTTTGTACACATAGTTCTTCTAAATCGGTGCTGAATTCAATACTAATATCAAAACTAATGTATTTTTATATTTAGCATTTATGCTGTCACAGTATTAAAATGTAAGAGTTTTTAATGTGATAAGCTCTGCAAAGTATTTGTAGAAATTTCAGGATCTGAAAATCAGATATCTTTAGGACAGATAAATTTTTTGTTCTAATAAGAGTTTAATTTAATTCTAGGTAAGTAAAAATCAGGGAAAGGGCTGATTAATAAAGTTAAGGAAAGAAAAGATCAAGTACTTACAGGATACCATCTGTGGAAATGTTTTAAAATCAAGTACATTATATATAATGGCAATATATACCCATTTACGCAGACTCCAGATATAACCAAGCAAGTATGACAGGCCATTATGCTGGCTGTAATGAGACTCCACCTATTCAGATAATCATCCTTTTGCTTAAATCACACTACATATCTTTCCTTGACAACGAAATTAGGTTAGAGGGGAAAGAGAACATTAACAGTTACTATGTGCTGACCATGGGGCTTGGTCCCAGTTTCATAAATTGATTTCAGACATTAGAGCACCAAAAACTCCAGTGTTTTTTCTCAGTGATACTATCTGTAATTAAGTAATAGCAAAACAGAGAACTCCAAAGGTGCCAGGCCAAATTATTACCACCAATAAAAAATAAAACATCCAGATTTATAGCAGAAAACTGAGATAGTGGTACAAAGAAACAGAGATGATAAATGTTAATAATTACCCACAAATACTGCAACTACTACTGTTTGTGCACTCCACAGCACAGTGTGTGCACAGAGCCCTTAATCTTCCAACCTGGTAGTATTTCAAGGAGGTATTTTTGTTGCATGTTCTCATCTTAATATTCCCCTGTGCAAAATGGTTAAGCTTTGGATGCAGCTTTGTGAATTCAGTGAGTCAACATTTCCAGTGTGATTTGGTCTCAGAGAAGCAGGTATTGCAGAATATGATAAGCTGCACTGTAGACATAGACACATAATGGATGGGTGCATGAATATTTAGACAGAAGCCACCATTTCTTGAGTACTTCCTATGCATCAGACACTGCACTAAGTACTTTACATAATTACTCCTCACAATAGAACTATTTCCCCATTTACTTTGTTATAAAGCAGAAACTAACACACCATTGTAAAGCAATTATACTCCAATAAAGATGTTAAAAAAAAACAACTATTTCCCCATTTAAAAAGTGTTCAAACAGCAAGGTTTATTATTGTACTAAGGTTAAATGAGGGCAGACTAGGAATCCAACCCAGGCTTGTCTGTTTCTAAACCATGTGGTTTATAAAAATCATTACATCATGCTCTGTCTTATAATTAACAATTGTGTAGGAAATGTTTACTGGGTGCCAGTGCATTTACCCTTTGATTACATGGTATGTGTTTCAAATACATGAGCTTATCTCAGCTGAGGATTATTTTACACATGAGGCTCAGAAAAGCCAAATATTAAATCGTCTAATGACTACTAAACTCTTGGAGTCCTTTGTTTAGTGTCCAAATTCAATCACTTGGAAAATATGTCTTTCCTCTTAAGCGTTTCTATAATCAATGCTTAGGAAGGAAGAAGCAATATCTTTTGTTTTTAACTTTTAGATGAGGCAACTGAATCACAAAAAATTCAGTGATTTGCAAAGTCTCCTTGGCCAGTCAGTGGTAAAGTCAAAATAATAGCTCCTATATCTGAATCACGCTGTTTCTCTGGACTGCTCCTCACCTGAAAAGGCTACAATCAGCCTTTGTTATTCCACTGCCCATGAAGCTCCTATGACTTTCACGTTGCTTTTGTCCTCTTGATGGTCTCCAGGGAGACCAGGAGGATGCTGCCTGGAGAAATAGTGCCTCTCTTCTAATATACAATAAGACCTTGATGGGTCTTTTGGCAATGTGAGTTTTTTCTACGTGTGGGGCATGTGTGTGTCTTTTGTTTTTAATAAAAGACACTTTGGAGGGATAATATGCTGGCTGGACTTCAGTTTTAAAAATAAGTTTTTCAGCTTGTAATCTAAAGGACTCACCAAAGATATGAAAAACCTAATAAAAGATTGATGATAAAGGACTCAAAAGCAGCGCCTGTCCTGTATATACATGTGAGGCCCCAAGGGGAGAACCAAAGCTTTGCAAAGCAAGATCTACCAAAAATTCAGCCTCTTCTGCAAACAGAAGTGCCTATACTGTAAGAACACAAAGACCTGCTTCCTGACTGGCCTTGGCAGAGGAGGACATACATTCTTATTACCATGACACTGGTTAATGTGGGCTGTTAGCTCTTACAGGGGGCAAGGTAAGGGCCAAGCTCTGTACTGAGCCAAATAGCCAGTATGGACAAGAAAGACAGAACAGCTAAGGAAACTTACACAATCCTTGTTCCTAGGAGGTTTAGTAAAAATAGCACATATTTAAGCAGGTAACCTGAATTAGTCACCTTTCTTGATCAGTAAAATTTTGGTAAAAATAATAACAACTACAATGATGACCTTACTGGGCTGTTGGGAAAATTTAAAGAAACTATATGTGCATGTGGTATGTATTTTATATACATAAATATTTTACAAATACTATATACATATAAAGCATTTAACAGTATTTATGCATTCATTCATTCATTCAAACACACAATAAATGCTGGATACCTAGGTTCTTTTTGTTCTGCTCTCTTGTCTTATCTCAACCTGAGTTTTGGCACAATGCTTGAGATGCCTCTGAAATCCATTTTTCTATTTTGATTTGGATTTAAAATACATTTAAAATACATTTTGATGGTTTAATGGTTCTGAAGAACCTAGGGGCAGGACAGGAATAAAGACACAGATGTAGAGAATGGACTTGAGGACACAGGGAGGGGGAAGGGTAAGCTGGGACAAAGTGAGAGAGTGGCATGGACATATATACACTACCAAATGTAAAATAGATAGCTAGTGGGAAGCAGCCACATAGCACAGGGAGATCAGCTCGGTGCTTTGTGACCACCTAGAGGGGTGGAATAGGGAGGGTGGGAGGGAGATGCAAGAGGGAGGAGATATGGGGATATATGTATATGTATAGCTGATTCACTTTGTTATAAAGCAGAAACTAACACACCATTGTAAAGAAATTATACTCCAATAAAGATGTTAAAAAAAATAAATTAAAAGCCAACATGCTCCTCCCTACCCATTGCTGCAAAAGTGCCAGTACAGGCTGATTCAGCCCAAGTAGAGATAACCCTGGAATATTACCTCAGCACCAGAGGGAAGCCTGTGAGATCAGCATTCTGGCCTGATCACGAATGGATTTTTCAAGAGGGTGTGGAGATAAAGGAACCCTCCTACACTGTTGGTGGGAATGTGAATTGGTGCAGCCACTATGGAGAACAGTATGGAGGTTCCTTAAAAAACTAAAAACAGAGCTACCATATGATCCTGCAATCCCACTCCTGGGCATATACCCTGAGAAAACTCTAATTCGAAAAGGTACATGCACTCCAATGTTCATAGCAGCACTATTTAAAATAAAGACATGGAAGCAACCTAACTATCCATCAACAGATGAATGGATAAAGAAGATGTGGTATATATATGTAATGGAACATTACTCAGCCATAATAAAAAATGAAATAATGATATTTGCAGCAACATGAATGGACCTAGAGATTATCATATTCAGTGAAGTAAGTCAGACAGAGAAAGACAAATATCATGTGATATCACATATGTGGAATCTTAAAAAAATGATACAAATGAACTGATTTACAAAGCAGAAAAAGACTCACAGACATAGAAAACAAACTTATGATTACCAAAGGGGTTAGCAGGGGCGGGGGAAGATAAATTAGGAGTTTGGGATTAACATATACATACTACTATATATAAAAATGGTAAACAACAAGGACCTACTGTACAGCACAGGGAATTATATCCAATATCTTATAATAACCTATAATGGAAAATAATCTGAAAAAGAATATATATATGTGTAACTGAATCACTTTGTACACTTGAAACTAACACAACATTGTAAATTAACTATACTCCAATTTTAAAAAGAATGGACTTTTCCAAAGGTAAATAAATAAATAATAAAATACATTTTGATTGTTTAAAGAAATTATCATTTCTCTCTTCTGCTAGAAGAACAATGACTTAGATGTTTCTATTAAATCTAAGTAACTGGCTTCTCAAAACTGTAATCAGGGGCTTCCCTGGTGGCGCAGTGGTTGAGAGTCCGCCTGCCGATGCAGGGGACATGGGTTCGTGCCCCGGTCCGGGAGGATCCCACATGCAGCAGAGCGGCTGGGCCCGTGAGCCATGGCCGCTGAGCCTGCACGTTCGGAGCCTGTGCTCCGCAACGGGAGAGGCCACAACAGTGAGAGGGCCGCGTACCGCAAAAAAAAAAAAACCTGTAATCAGTTGGAATCAGAGGGTTTCAGGGGAAAGAAAAAGAGATGAGTGAAAAAGCATTCCCCTGAATGCATGCTACTCTCTTAAAACTCAATTTTTTTCTCCTGCGACCCTCTCTGTTCATCAGCCCACAACATTCCCTCATCTCAGTGGATATTTAACAGCCGAGCTGAGTTGGTTATCTTTATGTTAGGGTCTGCTGTACTTCCCAGATTAGAGTTATCTATAATTTGCATCTCACAATGCCTGAAATGGTACCTCGGGGCACTCTCCCCCTTGTTCTCTGCCTCAGTGTCTTTACAAAGGCTGTCCTCTCTGTCTCAAGCTCTTGAATACACACCCTGCAACACTGCCAGGTACCTCCTAGGGACCACCCCTTCCTTCCCCCGCCTCTGCACAATCCCACCTCTTAGTTAAATCCTGGGCAGTCTTCAGATTTCAGCCAGCTGCTTAGCAGAGCTGGGTCCCCTTGTTAGACATTCTAAAAACAAAAACTCTACATTTTCTTTAACCTGTCAGGTTGCAATTATATGTGTGTGTATTTATTTGATAAACATCTGTCTTGTCCTCAGCACCATAAGCTACAGAATAATAAAGACTTTGTTTTCTTCTCCTTATATCACTGTACTAAGTACAGTGCCAGGCACATGGTAAGCGTGCATGCATTTGTTGAGTGAATAAAGTATTGGTAATGACCCACCAAAAAAAATCGTTCTCATAAATATTCCTAAGCCTCAATTCCACATAGGGTGATGCTAAAATGTCCCTATAAAAGGGGTATTCACTGGAATAGTGAGTAGAACAGCCAGGGTCTTGGGAAAAATCAAGGATGCTTTTTCAGATACCTTATAGTCAATCCTTAGGTTAAACCTAATTCACATACTATGTATGGTGGCAGCATGAATACAACACCCAGGATAATACGAGTTGTGCTTTCTGTTCCACGACTGTGTACCCTGCCCTTCTGAACAACACCAGGCACACAGGAAGGGAAGGGCATCAACCTCTGTAGCTCTCCTGTGGTGTGCCAGTTATTTTACCTATGCCATTTCCTTGAAGAGAAGGATGTAATTCTGTTTATTCCGTGTTGCCTAAGGCACCTATGTCAGTCTAGAACATATAGCAAGCATTGTATTAACTATTAATGCTTGTTTAAAAAATTGTATGAATGAAAAGGGGGATCCTATGACATGCAGGCAACCATAGATAAGCAAAAACAATGGTTACTTATGGGGACATGTTTTATATACATGTGATTTAGAAGAGAGAACTGTAGCTGGAATAAAATTCTGAAAATTAAAAAAAAATACATTTGGTTAGTGCTATAGTAGAAAGTGTTGAAGTAAAAGGCAATTAAGAGTGTGTTAATCACTGAGATAAGTTCTTAGCTAACTGTGAAAAGATAACCAAATTTGAATAGGTAAGAATAAGGAGATGCTTGTTATGTGGTACCTACCTCCAAAGACATTGCCTAAGAAATCTGCTTGGCTTCAGCATAGGTAAACCCTCTAGATTTTGTTTGTGTGTTCACGATGGAAAATTCCAAATAAGTGCAAAAGTAGAAAGAATAATACAATAAATCCATGCACCCATGGTTCAAACTTCAATTATTTTTTTTTAAGAGTTTTTTGACGTGGACCATTTTTAAAGTCTTTACTGAATTTGTTACAATATTGCTTCTGTTTTATGTTTTGTTATTTTGGCCGTGAGGCATGTGGGATCTTAGCTCCCCAACCAGGGATCAAACACGCAACCCCTGCACTGGAAGGCAAATTCTTAACCACTGGACTGCCAAGGAAGCCCCTCAATTATTTTAAACACATGAAAAATCTTTCATTTATACCCCTACCATTTCTCCCATAACACTAGATTATTTTGAAGCAAATCACTGGTATTATAATATTTCCTCAATGAATGTGCCAATCCTAAAATATAATGACTCTTCTTTTTAACATAACCACAATACCATTGTTATACTTCAACATTATAATTCCTTAGTATCTTAGTATCACAATATATCACATAAATGTTTTTATTGTTTATTGGTTGGTTGGTTGTTGTTGTGTTGTTGTTACTTGTTTGTTTTTACAGCCGGCTTGTTAGAATCAGAAGCCAAACAGAATCCATATCTTGTATTGGTTGATATATCCCTTATGTCTCTTTTAATCAATAGTTCCCCCCTCCTTTGTAATTTTATTTGTATTTGTATTTTGTTTATCTTTTGAAGAAAGTGGGTCATTTGTAGAGTCTTCCACGTACTGGATTTCACTGATATGTCACCAGAGTGTTGTTTAACATGCTCTTCTGTCCCTTGTGTTTCCTGTACAGTTGTACTTAGAGGCTTGATAGATTCATTTTCAGTGTTTGGCAAGAATACTTCATAGCTGGTATTTTGTACTTCCTTTTGCATCACTTTAGGCGTCACACAGTATCTGATTGTATTTCTGTTTTTTGTTGTGTTAAAATTGATCAGTAGATTCAAGTGTTGCCAACCTGAGCAGTCCACTATAAAGTTTTTTATTAGTTTTAACCAAATAATTTTAATAGCCTTTGATACTCTGCCTAGATGCAGTTTTCATTAGGGGTTGTGAAATGTTGGTATTCTAATTCTCTCATTTTTTCTGCATTTATCATTTAGAATTCTTTTATAAAGAACATTTTCTTATCAATGGAATATGAATATGTATGTATATTTAGTCTTCATTATAGTTTGTATACAAATTACAGGATAAATGCTTTCCCTTTGTTTACCAGTTTTCAGAATGAATTGGTTCCCTAGCATCTAATAGTGATCACAAGTTTGTTTGTTTTTCTTCAAAGCATTATGAACTCATGGATTAAACACGTTCAATACACTTCAATTCATTGTAGTTATTATCCCTATTGATGGTTCAATTACCCATTTTTGAGACAAGTAGAAGCCAATTCAAGTTGCCTCTTGAGTCCTTTTGATATGGCTCCAGTGATTTTCAATAATCTCCTTACTTTCAATATTGAGATTTCAGGCTAATTTTGTACATTTGCTGCCACAGACCTGGAATCAGCTATCTCTTCAAAGAGCTCTTGTTCTTTTTATGGAAATGAGTGTTCGGGGACTACAGTCTGGATGCTTGGGATGATCTTTGCTCTGGGTTAGTCATTTTTTCTAGTCCTTTTCAGTGGACAAACTTAGAAAATATGTAACTTTTGAAGAGAAAACTCATCAGGTTTTTATAAAGTTCGTATTTACAATTCAAATTTAGGCCTATGGGTTTTTACACAATTTCTTTGATTTTATATTTGCATCTTTTTCCTCTTATACTGAAAATATTGACTCAACAGCATTAACATAATTACTTATTTGCTTTATCCATATATATATATACACACACATATGTGTGCATGTGTACACACCCTTATTATACACACATTGGTTTAGAAAAAAAATTTCCATAACATTAACACTATGATTACTAAAAACAGCTAAATTTTGTTGTTCTTTTTGTCCATAGGATCTATTCCACAAAGGATATACTGTCAAATTACTGTGCTTTACAATCAATGAAATAATTTTTCTCTCACTGATAAAACCACCAACTCAATACAGAGTTAGTTTCATTTGTGTCATTTTGCCTTTTATTACTTAGACTTAATTTTGTTCATAATAATGTGAAGAATATACATGATTCCAAATCAAATCTACTAAATAAGATACATGCAAAGAAGTCTAGCTTCCGTCTTTACCCCTTCCAATCTATTTTCTCCCTCCCCCTAGAGATAACTATTCTTAGGTTTATCCTTCCACTGGTTTTTAAATATAAGCAAATGTAGGTATATATTTGTATCCTCTCCTTTCTTAGGTAGAAGTTAGTATAGTTTGCAAGCTTGTCTCCAGAGTGCTTTTTTCATTAAATAAAAAATACTAGAGATCCCTTTATAGTGATATACGGAGAGCTTTTTCATCTTCTTTATGCAGCATGGTCCTCCAGTGTCCTGACCTACTAGGGCTTATTCCTCTACTAGTCTACATTTGTCTGGTCTCTAGGCTTTTACTTATCAGAAACAGTGCTGCAATAAATAGTCGAGAACGTATATCTTTTCATATTTTTACTATTGTATTTTCTGGATAGATTATTAAAAATGAGATGGCTGAGTTAAAGGGTAAATGCATATGTAATTTTGCTAAATATCACCAATAGTGAATGAGAGTTTTTCCTTTCTCTCAGACTTGCTGACGATACATGCTGTCATACTTTTGGATTTTTGCCAATCTGGTATGTGAGAAATGATATCTCAGTGAAATTTTAATTTACATATGTCATATTCTGAGTGAGGTTGATCATCTTTTCTCACACTTCAGGACCATTTGCATTACTTTTATTTTTTTCTAAAGATTTGTTGAAATTTTTCTTCTCTATTTCTAGAAGTCCTTTATGCATGAGGTGATATAAGTTGAAGTATTTTTCCCAAGTCAGCCATTTGTCTTTTTACTTGCCTTATCATGTAAAAGTTTTTTCTGGAATTTGAGTCGTAAGAGGAAAGTATTCCACACTTCTAATCCATAGAGGAATTTGTCCATGTTTTCTTTTAGTATTTATATAACCTTTTACATTTAAATTTCTAATAAATTTGAATTTATTCTAGTACACAGTAAAGGGATAGATTGATTTGTCTCTTTCCAAATGGGTATCTAGTTATGCCAATATCATTTATTAAAAAGTCCACCTTGCTCTTCCTCTTTCTTCCTCTTCCCTTCCTTTCTCTCCATTTTTGGAATAATACACTTTCAAAGCTATTTAGTGGAGTGTCCCCATGTGACACAGAGTGGCAGTGCCTGAGTAGAGTGAGAAGGCTCAAAGAGGAAAGTCCTTAAATAGGATATCAGAGTTCAGGTTGTGCCTGAAGGGTGTGTGTGTGTGTGTGTGTGTGTGTGTGTGTGTGTGTGTGTTGGTTAGGAGGACCCAGTGTTAGGCGTGAGAACTCAACGAAGGAAGGTGGACATTTACATGTTTGGGAATCAAAGTATGAAACATCAGGGCCAAAGCAGAATGAGGAGGTCATACGCACACAAGGTTGGCCTGGCACACAGTGTTGAAGCCCAAGCAGGGAGAGGAGGATGTCCACACTGGGGGGAACCCCAGCATAGGGTGTCAGAGGCCAAGTAACATGTTGTAGAAAAGCATCTGCATGGAGGAGGATGTGTGGCAGTAGTGATAGGAGATTGGTTATATCCAGAGGAATTGAAACAGGTAAATATGTGAAGGATTTTGAGAGATGATTATCTCATTGTTAAAGAGTTACAACATAAAATGAAACAAAATGAAATTGGACCCCCTTAAAATAGTGCAGAGAGAAATTAAAGAAAAACTAAGTAACTGCAAAGAAATACAATGTTAACGTATTGAGAAACTCAATTAAGAAGTGAATCTTTCCCAAAGTGATTAATAGAGTCAATGTCATCCCTTTCAAAATTCCAGTGACATTTTGGTAGAAATTAGTAAGTTGATTTTAATGTTTATAATGAAATACAAAGAACCTAGAATAGCTAAAATAATTTTGAAAAAGAAGAAAAAAGTTAGAAGACTACAAGTATATGATTTTAAATCTTATTATAAAATTATACTAATTAATAAAGTATGCTATTGGCATAAGGATAGATATATATCCATGGTATAGGTCTTGTTTAATTTCTCTCTGCAATATTTTATTGTTTTCAGCATAGAAGTTGTACATGTCATTTGTAAGTATATTGAATTTTTGACTCTATTTTAAATGGTGTTGGCTTTTAAATTTGATTTTTTAATTGGCTGTTGCTAGTGTATGTAAATAAAATTAACTTTGCGTCTTGACTTCTATCCTGTGAGCTTGTTATATTCCCTTTTTAATTTTAGTTGTTCTTGTGGATTCGTTTAGAATTTTCTACATATATAATCATGTCATCTATGAACAAAATTAGTTTTTTATTATTCCTTTCCTTTGTATACTTTTTATTTCATCTTCATGCCTCATTGCACTAGCTAGGACTTCCAGTACAATATTAAATAGAAGTGATGAGAGTGGGAAATTTTGCCATATTTCTAAACTTAGGGAGAAAAGAAGTCTTTTACCATTAAGTATATTAGCTGTAGTTTTTTTTGCAGGTGTCCTTGATCAGGTTAAAAAAAGCTTCCCTTTATTTCTAATTTTCTGAGAGGTGTTGTCATAAATAGATATTTAATATTTTTCTGTATATATAGAAATGATCATATGGTTTTATTCCTTTATTCTGTTAAGATAATGAATTACATTGACTGATTTTCAAAAGTTAAACTAACCTTGCATTGCTGGAATAAAACTCAGTTGGTTATAATGTATTATCTTTTTTATATATTTCTGGATTTTATATCCCAATATTTTGTTAAGAATTTTCTATCTAAGTTAATGACACTATAAGTTTGTAATTTTCCTTTCTTATAATATCTTTTAATATGTTTGTCTTATCATCAAAGGCAATATGTTATGTTGGCCTCATAAAACAAGTTTTGATATATTTCCTCATCTTATGTTTATTGAAAGCACTTGGGTAATATTAGTTTTATTTCTCCTTTAAATGTTTGTTAGAATTCATCACTGAAGCCACAATAGCCTAGACATTTCTCTGAAAGAAAGCATTTAATTATGAATTCAATTTCTCTAATAGAGATGAGACTATTCACTTTTTCTATTTAATTTTATGCTATTTTATGTAAATTGTGGGGGTTTTTTTCAAGGAAGTTTTCCATTTCATCTAAGTTGTTAAATTTTTTGGTGTAAACTTGTTCATTGTTTTTTCTTATCACCTTTCAATACCTATAGATCTTGTATTGATGTTCCTTTATCCTTCCTAATGTTAGTAATTTCTGTCTTTTTTCTTTGTCTTTATCAGTCTTGCCAAAGTTATCAATATTAGTAGTCTTTCAACAACCAAACTTTTGGAGTCATGATAGTCTTTATTAATTAATTTCTGCCTTTATTTTGGTCATTGCTGGGTATCTCTAAATATATGACACATTTCAATGCTCAGATATGTGGAAGTGACCTGTTTATGCACAGAGGCCAGTCAGGAAATGAACTTCTATCTGTCAGAAGTTACTGACTGACTTTCAATAGAAGCTATTTAACTAACCATTAGACATAATTCAGTTAAGGAAAAAAAGCAAAACAACCCCTTTAATAGAATAGGAAATGCAGATAAAAACCCTAGTGTTATTTGATAAGACTTATATTTTATTGTTAAACCTAAATCTTCTAAATTATTCAAGTTCAGTCACCTGGGTTGTAAAAAAAAATATTATTTTCATGGTATAGTACATAATCGATTGCTCATAGCCAAAATTTTTGAGAAAAACCTTTGACTTTTAATGAGAAAAAAATCATAGACCTAACTTTGATTGAGAAACTAAAGAGAGTGGTTTGCATTTAAAGGTATGCCATTGTTAATTGGTAAATCAGTTTTTTAGTTTATTTAATAGGATTTTTTTTATTGGTGATGAATTTGTCATTGATATCTCTGAATTCAAGAAATAATATACATAAGTATTTTTCAGAGAAATGGTACTCGGTGTCTGTGTAATGGGTACAGTGTTTTAAAAACATTTTCTGATTTGTTTTTTCTAACTGTGAATCATTGTGTCTCCCTGTATCTTGGCCAATACGAAAGGCTTGGTTTGAGAAGGGGGAGGCCTGATGTAAAGAATCCTCAGTGGAAGATGAGAGTGTGAAAAAAAAATGCACTCTGGTCCCTAAAATAGATGGAAGAAAGTGACTGAAGGATAGAAAAGTAGTGAGGCACTTGGATCCCGATCTCCTCTTCTGGTCTAAAGTCCCAGAGTAGGCTAGGGGAAAGCCAAGGGCAGAGGGGCTTTCCTCCCACTTCCTGCCTGGACTCTGGGAGGAGACCACCTTGCAGGTTGCTCTGCCTCCAAACAGTGGTGGCTTCATCAGAGTAAAGGGCAGTACAGCAAATTTGGAGAGGGGACGAACCATGTGTAAGCCCGTGAGCTGCATTGTCCTCCTGCACCTTCAGTAGCTTATTCTGCTATTAGGTGTGTCAGAGCTGAAATGCCAGCCTGGGCAGTCTAAATTCAGAAACTGAACATTTAATTACCCAGCTGTGCATGGAGAGAGGGGGCATGGAAGAGAATCTCTGCTGTTTCCAAAATGCAGTGAGCCTTCCTAAGATCACTAGTGCTATTGTTTTCCCACCTGAGCTTAAAGGTCCTCCAAGCATGACCAGACTCGTGGAAAGGCTTATGCCCTGCCATCCAGCAAGGGATAGCTACACCTGTATTAAGAGAAAGATGTATAGCCTTGAATGTACTTGCCATTAAATAAGAATGAAAATATATAGCCTAATATTCAAAAGAAGAAGTTAGAAAAGCAATGAAAAATAACCATTAAAAAAGCAGGTGAGAAGAATTAATGAAGATAAAAGCAGAAATTAACTAATTGGAAAATAAAAATTTTGCAAGAAATAAATACATATTGATTCTTTGAATATACCAGTCATCAAAACAAATCTCTGAAAATCAAATCAGTATAAAAATAAAGAAAATATGAATATGAAACATCTGGAATTAGAAAGAGAATATAACTAAAAATACAAAGGGGTATTTTTTTGTTTTAAGTTCTAGGGAATGTTATGTATAATTACATGCTGAAACTCTGAAAATTTCATTGATACTTATGACCTTTTAGGAAAAATAAGAAACCAAATTAAAACAAGAAAAGGAGATAAACCTGAACTGAGCAATATTCATGAAAGAAAAAGATGAAGCTGTCAAAGTGCAAAAGCTGCTGCCCCTGGGGAGCCATTTCTCAGACAAGTTTGTTCAGATCCTAAAATGTATGTCCTTCCTGTTTAGATTCTTTTTTGAGCTTATAAAATTTCCTTATTAATATTAAAATGCTAACATTTCGGCTTCCCTGGTGGCACAGTGGTTGAGTCTGCCTGCCGATGCAGGGGACACGGGTTCGTGCCCCGGTCCGGGAAGATCCTACATGCCGTGGAGCGGCTAGGCCTGTGAGCCATGGCCGCTGAGCCTGTGCTCCGCAACGGGAAAGGCCACAACAGTGAGAGGCCCACGTACCGCAAAAAAAAAAAAAAAAAGCTAACATAATCCTGATTCCTAACCCTAATAGAAATAACACACAGAGGGTAAAAACAAAACGTATTGCATCTTCATGTATAAATGTTAATGCACAAACCCTAAATAAGATAGAAAATCTAACTTTTTCATGAAAAAGCTGAATTGAAAAAAGTCAAAGAAATTTCCTGGCTTCAAGTCTTCTCAGTGCCTTTAATTTGTTCATATACAAGAAGGAGCAATTGTCTTCAGTCTTTCCAAATTTAGTTGATTATAAAATCTTTTTTAATGCCTGACATGCTGTGCTTGATAACTGTTTGAGAAATATTCAGCAATGTCAATAGATGAAAGCAAGGGAAAGCAGGTGATCATTTTGATAGATGGTAAAACAGGGAATGACAACATTCATTTTGCTGACACACTTTGGAAAACCGGAACGGGAGTGTACTTCAAAACTAAGAGCCAACATAAAATTTCACAATGATGGATTAGAGGCATTTTTGCTAAAGTCAGAAAAAGAAAAAAAGACTCAGCACACTTATGTAAGAATGCTTATATATTCCCACTGGGGTACTGATGAAAGAAAAGAAATAACAGACACAAATACAGGGAGGGGAAAATATAGTGTTAGTTTACAATGACTGGTTATCAGGAAAAGAACTCAAAAGAGCCACCCAGTAAAAGCTGAAATCATAAGAATGTTCAACAAGGTAATCAGTTAGCAAAGAAAAGCTCAAAAGTATATTAATAAAAAATAAACTATTAGGAAATGGAAAAATTTTCCTATTTTCCATAACCACAAAATATAGGAAGTAAATAGGAAAAAAGTAAAAGAAGTATCCTGGACTTGAACAAAATGCTTCAACTCCAATGAGGGACATAAATGAAGACTTGGATAGCTAGAGAGACAACATGACTCTGACAAAGCAAATATCAAGTTATCTAAAGAAATGCAGTACAAAAAAAGCAAGTAGGCTGATGAGGGGGAGCCAGCAGGGCCAGGATGGTTCCTTACAGAGCTGACATGACCCGACCAGAATTGCTGGTTATTGAGCAGCTAGTTCATCGCCCTGAAAGAGTATGATGCGATGGTCGAACAAAATCCACCCCAAGGAAAGGTTCTGCGGAGGGCTTTGGGCCCTGGGACAAGTATCTGTTAAGACTCCTGTTGGGAGAAAGCAGATCAGCACTGTGGTGAGCTCCAAAGAAGTTTCAGATGGCGTATTCAAACATACTGAGAACAAACGTGGATAGGCTGAAAAAGAGGGACACAGAAAGCAAGAGTAAGAAGAGCAGAGCAATCCAGTGGGAGGCACAGAATTTCCTGCTTTCATTTTACTTTTGGCTACAAAGCCAGATTCCTGGTTCCCCCACAGTAACTGTTTTCATGTGAGATTACGGTCATTTTGGAGGAAAGAAAGTTGTAATGTTTACAGGGCAGTTGTGGTAAGAAGCCAGGTTACTTTAGATCTGGCTAATTGGTCTGGGTTGTATGCTTGTGTATGCCTGGATTATAGTTTAGAGCCTCTGCAGCCATCTGTGTGAAGAGCAATGTTCACCATTAAGAAAACAAAACAAGGGAAAAGAAAAAAAGTTACTTTTTGAAGAAAAACAATCAGGGATAGAGTAGGGAAGACTTGGAATCCTAGATGTAAAGCCACATTATTTAACACACTGTGCTATCAGAATAATGTAGGGTATACAAATCAATGACACATATTAGAAGGCCTTGAAACACCCTCTAGTATGTATAAAAATACATTCATTATGAAAGTGATTTATCAGTTAAGATAAATTTGGCTGCATGAAACAGAAATCCAGTTATGCAGAATTCACTAAAGAGGAGTTTCGGTTTCTCACAAGCAAGACGTCTAGAGCTAGCATGATTATTCCAGAAAATCACCTGGGGTCAGAGTTCTCTGACCTCCTGTCCCACCATCCTCAGCAGGTGGATTTGCCTCAGGGTGGGAAGATGGTTACCTCACTGACTAACAGCATCCACCTCATATTTCAGGAACAAGGAAGGAAAAAGGTGAAATGACACTTAACAGTGAGACCACCACTTCATAAGATGTGAGCTGTTCTGCTCTCTGGCACACACAGTCAGCTGCAAGGAAATATGTGCCCGTTGCTCCCGACAATTGGGTTCTATTAGTCTAAAAAACAATGAGAAATGATTATGGTTAGTAATGAGTCAGCTATGAGTGGCATTTTAAATGAAGGATGAAAGGTTGGATTGATCAACACATAGAGTGATGCTGGCTAAGCATGGCACGGCAGGGGTGGGGGGGAAGAAAACTAAATTAGAGTTCTCCCTCACTTACTACATAAATATAAATTCCACGTGGATAAAAATGTCATTGCCAGGATAAATCATGGGTAATACTCATGCAGTCATGTGGTGGGGGGGATGCTTTTCTAAGCCCAATGCCACAAGCGTAAAGGAGCATAAAGAAAAAGATTGATGAATTCAGTTATTGAAATGTTGAAAACTATTTTGCTATAGCTTCCAAGCAACAAAATATCCATGAACATAATTCAACAAAAAACTATTTACTAACAAAAATCTTTTCAATATATACTACAAAGGGTAAATCTCCTTAATGTAAGATTTAATTAGAGAATAATTAATACAATAAATGGCAAAGGTTCATTAACACAGTTTGGAAGAGAAGAGAAAATTAACCACCTGATACATGAAAATATGCTTAACTTCATTATTAAGCAAAGGAATGCAAATTGACAATAATGAGTTACCATGTCTTACCTATAAAACTGTCTATTAAAAACCCTGATGACATCAGTGACTGGGGTACAGACATATATGCCTATTAGGAGAAAAACTCGAACTGTTTTTCAGTGGGCAATATAACAGTATATAATACACAATATATTATATATAGTATATAATATATTAAATACCTTAAATTCCATTGCTAATGTTTATTCTATAAAAATTTTTAGAGATCTGTGAAAGGCTTAGCTATGAAATTTTTGTCATGATATTGTTATTCAGAGTAAAAATTTGGAGAAGCATAAATGTTCACAACGGGAAATTGGTTAAATAATTTTGTTATACAAAAATAGTTTATTCTCTCATTATTAATTATACTATACATGAAATTTTGTGATATGGAAATACTCTCCTGATATATTAAAAATAACATACAGGGTAAGAAACATTAAAGAGATTGACAAACATAGACTAAGAACAAGATCAACACGCAGAGAAGATTCAAATGAATCTTTGAATTTATGTTTCAATTATCTGTAATTTCCTTTTATAATTAATATGCAACATTTATAACAACATCAAAAAGCAGTAAAATTTATCGTGAATAATGTTACAGCAAAATATCAATGATGGTTATTCCAGGATCAGAGGACTGTGGAGGCTTTCTATTTATGTTTTCATTTATAAACTTTTCTGTGTTTCTCTTTAATGAACAAGTAAACTGCAATCTGAAGAAACAAATACTATTTTTTTAAAAATAACACTGAGATGCTCTCTGTTGCTCTCATAACAGAGTCCAAAGTTCATTAGAAGCTGTGTAAGTTTCTTCATGATCTGGCCTTTACTTGCCATGAGACATCTCTCTTACTATCTGTTCTACCGCAGTCCAAGGCTGGCCAGAGCTACTTTCAGTTCTCTAAAAATAGCAAAGCTCCCCCTCCTGCTCTGGGCCTTTGCTCCTGCCCACACGCCCCTTCCTGACTTCTCACAGCTCCTTCTACTGGAACCCTCCCACCCCCTCACCTTCACCACCCAGCTTGGCGGGTCAGGTGCCCTGTGCATGCCTACATCATTGCATTAATCGCACACCATTTTCTGTTTGCTTGTCTTTCTCACACACTGGATTCTACATTCCTATAGGGAAGCATTTAATGAGTGATCAACAATTATTGTTGTCAAAGGAGGTAATGAATGAGTAAGAGAACAAATGGAATCAGCCTCTGTGTATCAGATCCTGCTGTGGACATCTCATCTACTTTATCTCATTGAATACTAACCGAGATTTATGAGGCAGGTGTTATGCGCCCCTTTCCAGCTAAGGAGACCAAAAATTTAGGAATTTGGATCACGCTCAGCAGCCCCTGGCGCGTAGTAAGTGATAAAAATTACAGAATAAAAGTGCACTCACAGTCTGTGGCCATTTCTGTAAAGTCAAAACTAAGTGAAGAAATGAGATAATTAATACAAAAAGCACTTTGCTATGATGAGGTTGAGAGTGGAAATAGAAACAGGTTATTTTACTTTTTTCTTTTCGTCTTGAATTATTTTAGATGTCTACATAGAGTGCCTGGATTCATCTGCATTGAAACCCCTTGAGAATTTTGATAGGTTGAACCAAAACAGAATAATGAAATGCACCCTTCTAGGCAGGAAGGCAGAAGCAGACATAAAAGATTATTTCTCTGTATTATTTGGCCTTTATGGAAAGGACCATGATGAGCTTCTAGAAAATGCATTATTGATGTGATGTAATAAAGTGAGCAATCTTTCTTCTTTTCCAATAATGACTTATTTTATATTAACTGTGGTATGAAACATTGCCACTAAAGTTGTTTTTCAGCACAAGTGAATTGTATTTGATCTCATACCCTGCCTTTTCCATCTGTTTCAATAACTCTCATGTTTCATCAATGAAGCTTTATTCATGTCATTATTCCATTTCTAGTTCAGCATGGATGCAATGGATTCGAGAAATTTTTCTTGCCTGAATCATACCCTTTGTTCCCTACATTTATTTTTCTTTGGTTTCTGAGTGATTCTTGGTCAATTCACGCTTACCTTCACATTTCATTTCCTTCTACAAAAAACCTTTAACTGCACTACAGTTGAGAAAACAGATGTTTGCCAATAATTAAATATTTTGTTTTTTAAAAGGGCAGCTGCCTCTGCTTAATGTCTTGAAAAATATTAAAATCCACAGCCCTGTTCTTTTACTGTATGTGTGTATCTTAATTGCATGTAAGACTGTTACTGGAGCACCAGGGCAAACAAACTCAAAATCCAAATAAAGGGAGTTTTATTTAGAATATCAATTTGGAGGAGAAAAGCTAATTAGGGCTTGATATAACATTTAAAAATCCAAATTATACAAACATTAATGTTCTTCCCCAACTACATTTGATAATGATGTATTTGTTGTCTACTTAGCATTCAGTTAGCATGAACTCATAAATATATACATAGTGAGCGAATATCCATTTTCTTCCTTCCTATGATGGAAAGTCTTTTGTGTGCCAGGCACTCTGCTAGATAGCGTCTCTGTTCTCTCGGAGCTCACGGTCTCGGAGGAAGATGAAATCACACTGATGAGTGTATAATTACAAGCCAAGGTGAGTGCCCTGAAGACAAGGAGCAGGGTCACAGGAGCTTCTCTGGGGTGAGACAGTCTACACCTTCCAAACCTCTACACTGTGGTCCCTGGGAAATCTGTGAAATGCCTGCCCTGCCTGTGCTCACACTGAAACATTTTCCCTGCCAAATGCTTGAGGCAAAAAATTTGATAGACCTGACCTGGCCAGAATTTTAAGATTCAGTTAGAAAGTCCTCTGCTTCTGCGGTTGATACTGCAATGCATCTTATTTTCAGATTTTTTAAATTTTTAAATTTTTTAAAAAATAAATTTATTTATTTTTGACTGCGTTGGGTCTTTTGTTGCTGCGCGTGGGCTTTTTCTAGCTGCAGCGAGTGGGGGCTACTCTTCGTTGCAGTGCACGGGCTTCTCAATGCGGTGGCTTCTCTTGTTGGGGAGCACGGGCTCTAGGTGCACGGGCTCAGTAGTTGTGGCGCACGGGCTTAGTTGCTCTGCAGCGTGTGGCATCTTCCCGGAGCAGGGCTCAAACCTGTGTCCCCCGCATTGACAGGCAGATTCTTAACCACTGCACCACCAGGGAAGTCCCTTATTTTCAGATTTGAAATGAGAAATTTCATCCAGGTGGCTGCCCACCTACCAAGGCTTTATTTAGAATGTTTGGTTTAAAGAGTATCTGCAGCAAAGAAGGGCCTGGAACAAGCACCAGAGTTAAATCCACTGTGGCAATGGCCAGGCAATGTGGTAGTGCTCGGCAGCATGCACAGTGTTGCCTGGACAACTCTGTCTCGCTTCACCATTGCTCACAAACTCCCTTTGCATCCCATGTACACACACACACACACACACACACACACACATAACCCTTACATCAAATGCGTACTATTAATTAGAATCATTAGGAAAAGATTGATAAAGCAAGAGGTGCTTGAGTCCATCCAGGATAACTGAAACCCAGGGAAGGAACTGAATGAGAAGAGTGAAAATTTGGCCTTTTGACAAATACACACGGTCAAGGTAAACACTGTATCTGGGAATGATTGACTGGGCTCCCGGTTAAGTGAGTTCATGTTAGACACTTGATGACTTCACATGGGGTAAGTATTATCTGACCAAGCTGCAGAAAAACACAACTCAGAAAGTTAAGTCTGTTAGCAGAGAAGGGAGGGGAGGAGGGAGGGAAGGACAGCCCAGTCCTCAGGGTTATTTCATTTCTCTTTGAATGTTCAGTTTCAGATTTGAACCCAAGTCTCTCTGACCTCAAAGCTCTACATTTTCTGCTAAAGTGTAAGCATACAACAAAATCCCCATTTCCAAAAGTCAGCCCTCCACATAAACTCAGTTCATGCTGATTTCAAAAAGCAGAGGAAGTTTTAATGGTTTCCCATGACACAATGAAAACACCAAAACTCCCAGAAAGGCTTTCACAGCCTCCCACCCAACAGCTCGACTGTTGATCTGATCTTACTTTCCACTTCCAGGAACAGCTCTAGTCTGCAGCATTTCATGTTGTTGGCTGTCTCCCTCTGGACGTCCCTTTCCCACCCACCAAAGTCCTTTGTGTTCTTTGTGTCCCTGCTTCTACCATCCCACCTGCTGTAGGAGGGCTTCCCAATTCCCTTCCCAATTCTTGTCACTCTCCCTGGATTTCTGTCACCTGTCTCATGTCTGAGGTTATCTTCAGCCATCTGAGCATCTCTCTACAGACCCAGCACAATGCAGGGCACAGAACTGGCTTCGAATAATTATCAGTTACATTGAATTTAAAGGTGATGGGTCTGTAACTTTATTTGCAGCTAATCTTAATATCCTCTGGCGGTTTCTCCTGGAAAATGGGAAAATCACATTTCAATGATTAACACAAAATTCAGAGGGAGCAAACCCAGCATGGCTGTCTTGTAAGTGGCTCCTGTTACTTCCGGTACCTGATTAAGAACTTGCCTGCCCAACCAGATTATGTGTTTATGTTAGACCCAATTTGAAGGATGAAATGATGCTGGATAGAAAAAGTCCCATTGATTTTCTTTCATGTGTCTCAGCTCAGCAGCTATGCCTGGGTGCCAGCCATGTCCAGTGTAACAATAACCAGAGGCCTGGGTGTTCTGAGGTGAGCTATGGGCTTGAAAGGCACGTTACAGGGTCCTCAGTGTTTGCTCTGGGAGATGCACCTGCTTAGATGCCATTTGAACTACCAGTTTCTTGATAAATTGTCCTTGTACAGCTCCAGCAGACCCCGGGGGTCTGTCTGCACAGCCCTCAGGTTGATGGCTAGCAGACCTGCTCTGCAGGACTCTAGAAATGCAGCCCCTTTGTCTTCCTTAATTCCTTAATTGGCACAGAGGAGATTCCATCCTCCTGGGAAGGCCACAGAGAGACAAAGAGCAGCATGGTAAAAAAAGCATCCCGCCCATTGAAATGATACCTATTTATTCCATGAGCACTTACACCCAAAAGGAAACAAACATAAAGTTACAAAGTAGTTTATGCCTTTCTCCTTATTCATTATTTCCAACATTATTCTTCACAGCCACATGCTGCCTTCCTTTAAAAGGCACCAAAACACTTCTCAGATGTTGTCTGGACACAAACATCCTGAACAAAAGAGGAGAGGCTGCTGAGGGTCATATCCTGTCCCTGCTTCAACAGCCTTCTCCAAGTTCAGCATCATTTGAACATGAGGAAGGAAAAAAATCGTAAAGAGAGGAGGTAGACTGGACAGACAGGCAGATATAAGGACCTGACAGAGACAGCCAGAAAGAAAGACAGAGAAGAGAGAGACACGGGGAGAGAAAGGGTGTGTCCAAGACGGCCTTCACCCAAGTGAGTGCCAGGGGCTGTGCTGGGCTCAATGGCATCCAAGACCTTTTTTTTCCTCCCAAGCACCACTCCCTCTGTTCCCCTGCTACACTTCCCTCACTCTTCCCTCCCCCAAAACACATCGGCCCTCTTAAGATTCGGGATGCTCACGTTGGACCCAGCCTGGGATGGCAGTGACAAGGAGACGTTCCACAGAGTAACAGAGTAAGAAACAGACTCAAGAAAAGAGAACATGAGAAAATAGCCATGGGGAGAAGAAAAGGAAGAGAGAGAGAGACAGGGTGATGCTGAGACAAGGATGAATCTCTCTGGGAAGCCATTTTCACATTACAAAGTAAACCTGCTGGGAGCGGGCATGGGGAAGGTGTGGGAGGGTTATCTCCCCACGTTGCTTCACCTACGCTGGGGCCAGACTCCCTGAGAGGTGCAGTGGGGGCCTTTTCTCTGTCCCTTACTTTGTAACTAAGATGCCAACCACCCGTGATTTCCAAGTTCCTCAGCTTTTAGGGCTGACCCTGCCTTTTAATATTTAAGTGACAGTGGCTTATATTTAGGAAATATATGCTTCAGTCTATAGAGTTCAACTGTCATGATGCCCTGCAACTTATATGCCAATGGCTCCTCCAAAAATAAGGTGAATAATAAAAATTTAAAACATACATAGAAAAAGAGAAATACAGCAATTGTGGCTAAATGTTAATAATCCTTGACTCTATGTAGTGGGCTTAAGGAAGTCAGAGTGCTATTCTTTCAACATTTCAGGATGTTGAAACTTTTCAATTAATATAAAAGGTTGAAATATCTTTTAAAAATAATAAAAAGCAAGAAAAAAGTTCATGAAGGCCCTTGCCCAGTGAGTGGGTAATTGCCGCACTTCCACATTTCTCCCAGGCGTTGCTTGCTGTGACTTTCTGCACCTGCCAAATCCTCTCGTCATTTTCTCCTCAGGTTTGCTGATGCTCCCTTCTCTACACCTGACACAGACCAAACATGGAATATGACCCCTTCTTCCTTGATTCCCACAAAACTCCCTACACAAGGCAAGTGTGTGCTATCACTTTGACCAAAGATCCTGGGGCAATGGTTGGGGGTAGGGCTTACGTTACAGAGCATCAAAAGAATACATGAAAATGGAATATTTTTCTTTTTAAAATTAATTTTTATTGGAGTGTAGTTGCTTTACAATGTTTTGTTAGTTTCTTGCTGTACAGCAAAGTGAATCAGTCATATATATACATATATCCACTATTTTTTGGATTTCCTTCCCATTTAGGTCACACAGAGCATTGAGTAGAGTTCCCTGTGCTATACAGCAAGTTCTCATTGGTTATCTATTTTATACACAGTAGTGTATATATGTCAGTCCCAATCTCCCAATTCATTCCACCTCCTTCCCCCCTTGGTAACCATAAGTTTGTTCTCTACATCTGTGACTCTGTTTCTGCCTTGCAAATAAGTTAATCTCTGTCATTTTTCTAGATTCCACATATAAGCGATATTATACAATATTTGTTTTTCTCTTTCTGACTTACTTCCCTCTGTATGACAATCTCTAGGTCCATCCACGTCTCTGCAAATGGCACTATTTCGTTCCTTTTTTAATGCCTGAGTAATATTCCATTTATATATGTACTACATCTTCTTTATCCATTCCTCTGTCGATGGACATTTAGGTCGCTTCCGTGTCTTGGCTATTGTAAATAGTGCTGCAGTGAACATCAGGGTGCATGCATCCTTTCAAATTAAGGTTTTCTCTGGATATATGCCAAGGAGTGGGATTGCTGGGTGATATGGTAGCTCTATTTTAAGTTTTGTAAGGAACCTCCATACTGTTCTCCATAGTGGCTGTACCAATTTACATTCCCACCAATAGTGCAAGAGGGTTCCCTTTTCTCCACACCCTCTCCAGCATTTATTGTTTGTAGATTTTTTGATGATGGCCATTCTGACCAGTGTGAGGTGATACCTCATTGTAGTTTTGATTTGCATTTCTCTAATAATTAGTGATGTTGAACATCTTTTCATGTGTTTGTTGGCCAACTGTATGTCTTCTTTGAAGAAATGTCTATTTAGGTCTTCCACCCAAAAAATGGAATATTTTTCAATCAAACTTATAAACACCATTTTCCTTTATGGTTTTAAAATGAGTAATGCACTTTAACATCCTATTCTTGAAGTCATATTTTCAATAAAGTAAGACAACTGAAAGGTGGCCATTGCTGTTTCTAGAAGTCCCCTGGCCAGTCCTACTACCAGGAGGGCCAGCCTAAGGTTTTTTGCTGCTTTTCTTTTCTCCTCAAGGCCCAGCCTCCCATCACGCACTCAGCTGATTCCCTTTCCTCCTCCACCCCCTCCCTCTCTCTGTCCACACAAACTCTGAATTCAACTCAATTTCTCATGCAAAGCCACTCATTCTCTCTATATTCTGTCCCCTGCCTTCAAACCCTGTATCTATCTGAGTGGTAGGAGGGAGAGCTATACTCAATAGAGCCACAGATCTATTAATTCATTTGGTTAAGCAAAAAATCATTTGCCCCCGAGAGCAATCACGTTAGCAGAGGGCAAAAGCACGCAGTGTTTGTTTAAATAGCAATTAGAAAAATTGTTGCTACCCTGAACCATGGCTTCACCAAAGAACCCTATTTTTTTTTTTTAAGAACCCTATTTAAAATGTGGCAAACACTCAGTAGCAATTTGTATGGGAACTTTGTCTATTTGGCCTGCTGCAGAAAGGCAGTCCTCTTTAAAATGAGCTCTAGGAATGCTACTGTCATCGTATCTTCCTGGGTCACTAGCCAGTGACAGGACAATTGAGACAATGTAAAGAAGACTACCCCCACCCCCTTTTCCCAGCCCAGTGATCTGCCCAACCATCATTGGTATTCTTGACTCAGCCCTCCCACAACAGCTCTATTCAGTCTCTTCAATTCTGTTCAGACTTTTTGACCTGGATCTCAAATCCTTTTGGGGGCCTTACTTTGTACTTCCTATGCCAGGGCCCTGGAACTGTTCTGAACCCACCCTGATCCTGGAAAATCTGCTTTCTGTGCATTGTCCCCACTCCATCTAATCTGTTTGGCTCCATATGAGCAGGATTCAGTGACCTCTGCCTTCATATCATTTCTGCCAGTCCCAATTTCCAAAGGTCACATGAAAACCTTGAGGAACATCATCCTTTCCCTGTCATGTCTTCCTCCAATATCCCAACTCCCACTGGGAGTTGACGTTTCTTCCCAGAGGCTTATTCCAATCCTCCACCTTTGAGTGGAGTGCACTCTCTGCCTTGCTTCTGGAACTCTGAACCATCAGAAAGAACCATGGAAATATTACTGGTCTAAGACCAGCCAAATGCCTCTTTGTTCTGAACAAGAGGATGTTGGAGTCGTTTGCTTGCATTAAAATGGAAATTTCAGGACAATAAGAAATAGAAACTTGCTCAAGGTCTCACTCTCCAATCACCTATTAAATGAAGTACCAGGTGATATTTAAATAGCTCCTGCACTCCTGGATAAAGGAGGGCTTCTTCAGCTGCAGACCTGCAGGGAGCCCCAAGCAGTGGGTGATGGCCCTCAAAGCAACCAAAACGCTGTGAGCAACCAGCATGACCCTTTCCAGGGCAGGGCAGCCATCTCTACCCTCTTGCTATTGCATCCAGGCCCAAAGGTATGATCATAACTTATCTTACCAGATTTGGGACAATATGGGGTAAGTGTCATCCTAATTTTGGTAGAAACATAAAAGCAAGTAAGCATGATTTCTAAACAGATGGAATTTTAGTCTAGGGTTTGCAAAAGTTATATTCGCCTTCATTGTAATTGTAATTGCCTACAGAGTGGCAAGTAGAACTCCTTGTTCCTTTCCTAAAAATCTGCAACTAATAGCCTCAGCCTGTTAATCCTGTTTCTCATAATTGGGAAACACTATCTGAGGGACTCAGGGGTCTCCTATAACAACCACATGCCAGCGAGTGGTACTGTTCTGAGAAGAACATCTGCCTTCCTTGAGGACCACACACCCTGGTCCTCTTACAGGTGGACACACATACTCTGCCTCAGGGACTAGTCTGGGGTTGGCAACATCTTCATCCTGGGCAATCAGAGCCCTTCCCATGGAACTGTGTAACTTGAGCTCGCCAGAGACAGCCCTTTCCACTCTGGAGGTAAGATTGGGAATATGTGAGTCCAGAGCCATCATCTGGTCCTGGGCCTACTGCCTGTCCCAAGCCCACCTGCAGGAGGAGAAAAGGAACCTGACACACACAAGAGAAGCAGAGGTGAGGGACACCGAGGGGGCCTGAGGTTCCAGTGACAAAAGTCCTTAGAAAAGTCGTGGGTACAGCCTTCCTGAGGCTCTGTTTTTAGGTTGTGGTTTTTTTTCTGATATTGGTTTTGACTTTCTGAACTACCCTGTTCCCTCCAATGTATCTTTTTTTTTTTTTTCTAAGAAGATGTTGGGGGTAGGAGTTTAATTTATTTATTTTTGCTGTGTTGGGTCTTCATTTCTGTGCGAGGGCTTTCTCTAGTTGTGGCAAGCGGGGGCCACTCTTCATCGCGGTGCGCAGGCCTCTCACTATCATGGCCTCTCTGTGGCGGAGCACAGGCTCCAGACGTGCAGGCTCAGTAGTTGTGGCTCACGGGCCTAGTTGCTCCGTGGCATGTGGGATCCTCCCAGACCAGGGCTCGAACCTGTGTCCCCTGCATTAGCAGGCAGATTCTCAACCACTGCAACACCAGGGAAGCCCACCTCCAATGTATCTTTTTATGCTTAGATGAATCTATTTGGTTTTCTAATACCTGGAACTCAAAGAATCCTAATTACCAAATGGCCCATTATTTATCTTGATAATTGATATAATTACTATGTTCCAGGAATTGTGTGAGGCCTTGAGGAAATGCACGTAAGTAGAATGGCTTCTCCTCCTACAGTACTCACCCTCCGGGGGAAGCCGCAGCTGGATAGCACTTCTTTCTCTGAGTTCCTGGATTTATCTGGGTGTCAACGACCCTTTCTGAGGATACTTTAGCACGCTCTCTCCACAGGAGCAGCAATGGCCCTTTTTCCATTTTATATTCCTATTATCTAGTGCAATCATAAAGACCCTCTGAATATTTGTTATGGGAATAAGTGAAATGCAATAATAATAACAACGAAGATGTTTTATAGTTTTCAAAGCCCTTTCAGATAAATTGTATCAAACACCTAGAATATCCATGGGATCTTTATAGTAGAAAGTTGATGTTTATCAGCATCACAGCCAAATAAAAACATCCTGTAAGACCTTCAGCTTCCTTCCCTTTTCTTATCTAATCTTAATCTGGCTTTCTAAGGAGGCCTTCTTACTGGGAAAAGAATGAGCTAATGACCAAGAGCAGGGGAGGAAGGGTGATAAAAGCATCTGGTTAACTTGGTTGCATTTCCTGAAAATAAAATTAATTGGTTTCTGTCGAAGATGAATCTCAGGGCCTCAGGTACCTAACAACCTGATCCTCCAGTGGTGACCTAGGAAGCAAAGTTCAGGATCTGCAAAGCTGAGGCCCCGACACCTCATTCACTCTTTCATTCAACAAGTTCTATTGAGTGCCAATTATGTATCAAGCATTACGATAATTGTTGTTACTCTCCCCACTCTCCGTAGTTTACAGCCTACTACAGTGGTTCTCAAACTGACTTGTACCTTGGAATCACCAGGAGAGCTGATACCTGAATCCCATCCCCAGAGACTGAAATTTCATTAGTCTGGGGTGTGATCTGGATATCTGGAGCTTTCAAATGTCCCCAGGTGATTCTAAGTGTGTCACCAAGGCTGAGAACCACTGGTGTAGGGAAAGAGAAAGATGCATAAGCAGGGAATTACTAGCAAGATTTAAGCACATGATGCAATGGGGCCACGTGAGACCCTCTCTGCCCAGGCTTGGAAGACCCTGAGAGGCTTCCCGGAGGAGGCAACAGAGACCTAAGGGGCCATGAGGACTGGCCAGGTGATGATGCTGGGAAGATGGGAGAAGAGTATTCTGAGCAAAAAGAACAGTAAATGTCATAAGAAAGTGCCCTGAAGAGAGAGAGCAATCCTGGTGTGTTAGATGAGAATAGAAAATGGCTTTACAGCAAAAGGAGGGATAGGCAGTGATAAAAATTGAGCTTGAAAAGGTGAGCAAAGGTCAAAACACAAAAATGGAAGTTTGGGGAAGTAACTCGGAAGGCAATGGGGACACGTGACAAGGTGCGCCCCAGGAGAATGAAAGCATCAGCTGTGTTAGAGCCAGAACCCTCATTCATCGGAATAACTCTGATGGCCACACCTGTAAATAGGACCAGCTTGGTGGCATGTTAATGTGGCTTTGTAATTGTGTTAATGATTTATCCTCCCTTTTAAAAATCTTGTCTATACCTAGTCATTGTGTGTGATAAATTTATAGGCTTCTTTTTCTCCCCACGAGATCAAAGCCACTGCATCATCTCATTAACCTTCACCACTGGAGAAGATGGTGAGGTAAATGATATCATATTAGGGAAAATTTTAAACACTTAAAGTTTAAAAGACTTGCCAAAAACTCAGTGTGGTAAAATGCCAAGTTCTGGGGCTGCTTTTTCTGCTGATTCTTAGGCTCTGATTTATCTGTGAGATGACATTGTGGAGAGAGGGGAACAGGTCAGCTTAGAGCATTTCTGAAGAGCAGGGTAGCACCGAGCTTCAAACTAACCCGCATTTAGAAAGATATCAGAGGGGAACGAAATTGCTTTTTGCTCAGAGGAACTCTTCCGGTTTCAGTTCCAGGGGAAATAGCTAATTCATGAACTGAGCTGTGAGAGAAATGAATGCACTGGTTCCCAGAGGAAAAGGGATCTGGTCATCTCGCCAACTGCTAATACAAATTTTAGGCTATTTTACATTTGCCCTGAATGCTAGATGAGCTAGCTAGATATTGCTTATCTAAAGCTAAAACACTTTGGACTGGATTTGTCAGGTAGATTTTTGCTAACTCAGCCACAACACGATGAGGTTGGCCCATTTATTTGGTTTTGAAGCGGTCGACTGTGTTTCCCAACAAACTGGCAGCTCTCGTAGGCCCCCATCTGATTTTCTGCTGCTCATGCCTGAAGTTCCCTCTCAGCCTGATCACCTGAAAAAGGTGGTTCAAGTTCATCTTTCAGTTCCAGCTCTGAACTCAGTCCATTGCCTGAGTTCAGACAAAGAGATCAGAGTGTGGATTAGACCAGTACTTCTCAAACTGTAATGCATGTACTCCCACATCACCTGGAGATCTTGTGAAAGCGCAGACCCCACATGCTGCATTTCTGACAAGCTCCCAAGTGGTGTCGATGCTGCATGTCCATGAGCCACACCTTTTTCTCTGCCTGTTCTGAAGCTCTGAGATCTCTCCTCTCAAAAGCATCTTCCCCAGATCTCTCCTCTCAAAAGCATCTTCCCCGTCAGCCTGCTTCAGTTTCTGTTAGTAGAGCATCTGAGTCTTAAAGGCCTTTTGCCCTTCCAGAGTCTCCTTTTTAAAACACTTTCCCTGGAGGATTAATATTTGATGCTCTGTCTCAGCTAAGAGTATCAGGGATTAGGTTTCAGTTGGTTGAAATACAAACCAAACTGGAATGAGTCAGGACTGTAGATATTAAAGGGACAAAAGCAGCAGGGAACAAAGAAAGGGACTCATTGATGATACATTCTTCCCCAATTAAAGGGAAACTAACAAATGAAAACCAAGCCACTCTCCTTGCCTTCAGCAGAGTTTCAAACCAGAGAATGTTACCTAGAACACACTGGAAAGTCATAACCTTGGAGGTAAATCCCACTCTGCCCTAGGATTGGGATTTAGGGCAAACTATGTAACCTTCTGCATTGGTTTCCTAATCTGTAGAATGGAAATGACAGTACCTACTCCATCCACCCCAAGTTATTGTGAAGGTTAAATGAGATATCTAATCTTAGCTATTGCCAAGCACCTAGTATGGTGGCCCTAATAGTCACTCAAAATATAATCAAAATGTAACAAACAATGCTGTTGAGGTCTGCAAAATTCAGATTAGCAGAAGAGCTTGAGAAGGACTTCAGGAATTCAATAAACTCCAGTTTGGGATGTACAAAGGAAATATACATCATCATGTAATTTGTCCTCTTGTATCTTGTACTCCATCTCAGCTCTCCGCCTGCGATGACGCCTTCCTCGACTCCTCCTTTTAATGATTGTGCCTATCTCATTTACTCCTAGATTCTTTTTCTAGGGAAATGCATATTCAAGAAAGAAAACAGCCGGAGGAATTATTACAGATTCTTCTTGGTATACCTTACTTAATTAGAAGAAAACACTGAAAATCCATTACTTCACTTGCCATTTGCTACCTGATGTTGAGCAAATAACAAACTTTTCCACCCTTGGTTTCCTGCTCCAGGAAACCAAGTGGAAGCAAGAGCAGCTATCCCAGAGGGTTGCTGTGCAGCTAATATGGAATATTATTGTACATGGCCCTTCAGTCATTGAAAACTGCAGTCCCTTCTACCCCAAGCCCCCTTCAGTGTCCCTTCATCCCATGTGTCAAATGGACTAGTCCCTTAGAGGCAAATAAACCAACCTAAACATTGATTCTAACCTTATTGCTTCCTTTTTTTTCCAAACACGATATGTTCACTCCTGTTCTCTTAACCCTTCCCAAGCTGATGCTGCCCATTTCCCCCCAAACTGTAGCAGCCCAAAGAACTATTTGGAGAAGCTGAGTTGAATGTGATGTTTTAGGGCTGTTCTTTTCTAACAATAGGTCTAAACAGGGCCAGTTTGAATTTCTAAGGAGGTCAGCATCTCAGCCACTCAGCCTCACAGTGGGAACTGCTCATGCGAAAAGGAGGTGTCAGGGACAATACTGCAGGGGACAATGGGGATCCCCCAAGAGGGGCTCTCTTTCTCCTCCCTAGGACTCAAATGGCCCCAAGCCAAGAATCCAAAACAAAATTGTCAACATATGCTTTGTTTCCCGACAAATGATGTTCAGTTTAGGCCATGATAATTTTTCTAAAATACCATTTAATATAAATTTTGTTTTTTATATGGGTTAGCAGATGGGTCCTGAAAGGTGCAGAGCAGAATGCCTGTGTGGTATGTCATAAGTCAAGTTGGTAGAGTGACAGGTTCCATGTGTCTGCATGGGGTAGGGAGCTGTTAAAAAACTAAAAAGGAAATCAAGTCAACACTTAGGTGTTGTGAAGATGGAAAAAAATCATAATTTAAGAATCTAGGGGTTGTTAATCTGATTTTTTTTTTAAGATGGGAAATGAAGTGTTGAAATACCCCTTGGGTTGAGCACCACTTTTATCAATTCTCACCTCCTCTTTGGGTCTCAGTTTCCTTATCCAGAAAAGGAGGCTAGTTTTGGGTCAGAGCTCACAAAGAGATTTCCCTTCATGTGCTAACTCTGACCTGTGGCAGTGGCTGCTCTGAGGACTGGCCTGAGAAGTCTGAGGCTCCAGCTGGCCTGGTGTCACGATAAGTAATTATCTGCCATGAGTCTAGGGTAGAGCCGGTTACAGTTGTGCTAAACACTTGACCCCATGTGAATTAGATGGTTTCTGAAGTCCCTTGCATTCTTTTTTTAAAATATTTATTTCTTTTCCTCTTTTTTTGGCTGTGTCGGGTCTTAGTTGTGACACATGGGATCTTCGTTGAGGCATGCGGGATCTTCTTGTTATGCGTGCGGCCTGTGTTGTGGTGCTCGGGCCTCTCTCTAGTTGTGGCACACAGGCTCCAGGGCACATGGGCTCTGTAGTTTGCGACATGTGGGCTCTCTCGTTGAGGCTCATAAGCTCAGTAGTTGTGGTGCATGGGCTTAGTTGTGGCGTGTGGGATCTTAGTTCCCCGACCAGGGATCGAACTTGCGTCCCCTGCATTGGAAGGTGGATTCTTTACCACTGGACCACCAGGGAAGTCCCATCCCTTGCATTCTTAATAGTTATTGAGCCTAATGTGCCCACCATGGGATGAAGGGCACAGGAAGAGGAGGAGCTGCAGAGTATTAGATTGGGAGGCTCCAGAGAGAGGAGAGTCACCTACAGGTCACCTAGGAGCATAGCTTTGGTTAAAAGACACCCTGAAGTTTGGCTCCCTTTGCAACTAAATGCCACCCACAAAAATTCAAGCCCAGGCAATACGTGTGACACAGAGACCAAGAAACATTTTTTTAAAAAAACAACAAAGGGCTTCCCTGGTGGCGCAGTGGTTGAGAGTCTGCCTGCCGATGCAGGGGACGCAGGTTCGTGCCCCGGTCCGGGAAGATCCCACATGCCACGGAGCGGCTGGGCCCGTGAGCCATGGCCGCTGAGCCTGCGCGTCCGGAGCCTGTGCTCCGCAATGGGAGAGGCCACAACAGTGAGAGGCCCGCGTACCACTAAAAAATAAAATATAAAAGAACAACAAAAATATAGGTCCTCACAGTTCCCTCGTTTGGCACGTAGGATGGGTTGAATGGTGGTTCCCAAAAAGATTTTTCCATTTCTTCATGTCTAGAACCTGTGAATGTTCCCTTATTTCATAAAAGGGTGTTTGCAGAAGTAATTAAGTTAAAGATCTTGAGATGAAATCATCCGGGATTACTCAGGTGGGTCCTAAATCCAGTGATGAGTGTCCTTATAAGAGACAGGAGAGGTGACACAGGAAGAGGAGGAGGGATTGTGGCCATCGAGGCAGAGGTTGGAGTGATGCAGGCCAAGGAGGCCAAGGAGGGCTGACAGCCACCCGCAGCTGGAAGAGGCAGGGGAGGATCCTCCCCTGGCCCCCAGAAAATAAACATGAGAAAATAAACGTCTGTTGTTATAAGCCACCAAGTTTCAGGTCATTTTTACAACAGCCTCAGGAAACAAATATAGCAGCCTGTTGGACTCACGGTGGGCACAGAATGGCTCAGGCTGGCCAGAGGAAGAGTCAGCGTCGTGGGTTCTGCAGAGGACACTGGCCCAGGTCCCCACCATTCCTTCCAGCCTCCCCTGCCCTTCAGACTCTCTGCTTGACACAGGATCATTTCCGCAGCCCAAGCAAGGGGCCCATGCCCGGATTCCTCTGGGCCTCTACTCAACTGCACCACCTTAGCCTTCAGATGGCCTCATGCAGGCCACCCTCAAGCCCACCTTGACCTCAGCCAAGTTCTATAGTCTAACTCAGCTATAAGCTTAATAATTCAGGTAATTCTAGTTGCACAGAACGCTCCTGGCTCTGTTGGAGAACGTACTCTCAAGATAGACTCCCTCCCCTTTATTACCCAAATGACAGCTTGTGGCTGCGTGCACAAATACCACCGAAGCTCGGCCAGCATTTGCCAGCTGAAAATGGAGCAGCAGAGGAACTCAAATGTGATCAACCTCCCTGAAACAGTGTTTGATCAGGAAACGTTACTCTCCAATTTGCAATACATAATGGGCAAAGCGACCATGTCTGAAACTTCATCTTGATAACCGCAGAATTTCAATCTATAGGAAGGGACAGCAATTCACAGTAATAACAAGTAGACCAAACCATGAATTTCTTTTGCTGTTATTGCCCCTGCCTTACCTTTTTCTAATGATGGGTATTGCTGGGCATACTGAGAAAATCTGAATTTCACTATATAGCAAGCCCCTCTCCCTCCCCTGAAACTTACACACACTACACCCACTTGTCATTTCATTCCACAGCCACTTACTAGACCTCTCTAGGAAAAACAGAGCCAGCTGTCCTGTGAGCTCTCCCTCCCCACCCTTGTCACAGCTTGTGGCAAGGGACTAATGTGGCTCAAACCTCTCGTTTTATTATGAGAGTTGTGGTGAGGAAAACCCAGGCCACAGATTCTATTTACTATATATTGCTATAATACCATATATTATTATAGCTTACTATTTACCATCTGTGTGACATAGAGCATTTATTTGATGTCTGGGAAGCACTGGCTTCTCATCTATGGGGAAGGAATAATAAGTTTTCTTGCATGATTACAGTGAGAATCAACGTACTTAATTCTGGGTCTGGCACATCTAAAGTCCTCAGGAAATATTCGTTACTGTGATTCCCATTGCTATTATTGTGATTGTTGTCCTCACTACCCTCCCCCAAAGATACATAATCCCCTACCTCCCTCCCACCAGGTCTGCTTGCCTCCATGTTTGCTCATATGATGACTGAGGGAGGGATGCATGGAAGAAATGGAAGCACAGACTTGGAGCCCACTGGATCAGAAGGGGTCTGAGCCATTCCAAGACTAGGAGATGCATCTGTGTACCAACCTCTTTGATGAACTCTCTTTCATATTCTGTACACAGAGTCCTCATTAGCCACTTTTGCTTCAGAAATCACAGCAGCCTAACTGACACTTGGTTTTATCTCCCAAATCACCAACCTGTGTATGAAATATGCGTCACCCCAAGAAACACATTACAAATTTTGCTTTGTGAATGATTAGACACGTTACTCCAAAATTGCCCAGTGCAGACAGCCCAGGCTGCTTTGGCCCCTCCCTTCCACCTGGGATGGCCCTGCCAGTCACCTTTGGCCACGCACAGAGGGAAGGGCTTCTGTTTCTGTCCCCACCAACCTGGTCTTTGTCCACCAAAAACTCCAGCCTCATCCCCCTTGGGGTGCCGGCTCTATGCAGCACTTTAAACTGTGGTGCATCCCACTGCACCCCCTTCAGCGCTCAGCTCTGACTCTTCCCCTCAACCTGCCCACCGCTGCCCTCACCTCTCCATTTAGCCATGCTCTTCTGTACCTGTACACATCCGGCTCTTGACCAAAATGCAGGTTATTGACATTGCCTCGGACCTCCTTAGGCAAAGTTCAACCTTCCTGATTGTTCCCACCAATGTACTCCAGCTCTGTTGTAAGTGGGAGCTGGGAAGTGCGCCTGGTCATCCAGGCGATGCTCCAAATCGCCCTGCAGTGTCCTCACCCGAATCAAAGGTCTCCCTTTTGCTGTACAATCAATCAGCCTCGAAGTTTACCTGATGAACTTATGTAAATGACTGTGAGAAAGCAAAGGCTCTCCCTTCGGGACTGGTAACCTAACAGGTAGGCATTCCTCAGGGTCCTCTGTTGGCCAAAACATTGGGAACCTTTGTACCCTTTTCAAAAATGAGTTATTTAAACAAAAGTCAGTCAGTGCGTTAGTTTGCTAGGGCTGCCATAACGAAGTATCACAAACTGAGTAGCTTAAACAACAGAAATTTATTATCTCAGTGTTCTGGAGGCCAGAAGTCTGAAATCAAGATGTAAGCAGGGTTGCTGCCTTCTGAGGGCTGTGAGGGACAATCTGTCCCACGCCTCTCCTCCAGCTTGTGCTACCCTCAGGAGCTCTTCGCCTTGTAGACGGCTTTCTACCTGTGTCTTCACATCATCTTCCTTCTGTACGTATCTGTCTGTGCATCCAAATTTCCACATTTTATAAGGACACCAGTCATATTGGATTATGGACCGCCCTAATGACCTCATCTTAATTTGATCATATGCAAAGACCCTATTTCCAAATAAGGTCACATTCACAGGCCCTGGGGGCTAGGACTCCAACACATTTTGGAGGGGACACAACTTAACCCATAACTTAGGTACACTGTATCCTTATTTATATCAAGGATTCATTCCCCAAAACCTCATATGATATAAAGCTTTCATAATTAATTTTTCTAAAGGAAAAACAATAGTTGAGGGCAAGGTGGAGGGACAATTATCTCAAGATGTATTTATCATGTTGTTCTTTAATATCTCTTTTTTTCTTTTCTCAGTCTCTTCTCTAATATTTTCCTTTGGGGACTCATTGAATTTATTGCCTGGCCTATCCCAGTGGTCACTTGGCTCGTGTAATGGCATTTTATGTAAATTTCACTGCAAAGTTACTGAATTTCAGACCTGATTTTCAGCACTTGCACAAGCAATATGACAGTGACATCTTGGATGATACAGTTATGTGATACAGAAATTTTTAAATGTTTAAGTAGCAATGAATATTAAAATAACAGCACAAAAGGGATCAAAACCCCTTGCAGAAATTCTGGTGCATGCAGACCTGAGGGTGACCCCCAGCCCTCTGACAGGGAAAGCAGGGTATTTCCATTAAGCAGCTTAAGTGACACTGTCGGCTGGCAATAGTGTGAACACAGGATGCAATTCACACAGGCCCCCTGCTTTGAAACTGTGAGAATTTTTATTTTATTGAAGTATAGTTGGTTTACAATGCTGTGCCGATCTCTGCTGTACAAAAACGTGACTCAGTTTTACACGTATAGACATTCTTTTTAAATATTCTTTTCCATTATGGTTTATCCCAAGAGATTGGATATAGTTCCATGCTGTACAGTAGGGCCTTGTTGTTTATCCATTCCAAAGGTAATCAGTTGTGTGAATTTGTTTTTAATTTGAGGAATTTATAGCTTTCTTTAATTTCAAATTTGAGTAACCAGTTGAGAGCAAAAATGTCACAAATGACAAAGGCAACACAGGAGATGCATGACTATGCTCTTTTAAGGAGAAATATGGCTCGTGAGAAGGGGATCTCAAATCATGAGCCCTCTCTTCTCCCCACTACAACCATAGTTCTCCCGAGTCCCCAGGTGGTGCTGAGGTTTCATGGGCCATGGAGAGCCCTTTGGGCCCTTCCCACCGCTTTTGCTAACGTTCTCATTACGAATGGCTGCACACCACCGACTCCCAAGCTTTAGCCTGCACCTTCACCCAGCCCTTATGGGAAAGAAGAGGCTATCTCGGCAGTGTTGTGCTCATCCTGACTTTAACTGCCCCACAGGTCTTGGACCAGCCCATCCTTGGACTCTTGGATAGAAGGGCCTCAGGTAGACACAGTATACATTTTTCTGACTAAAAGCACATGATTTGTTTCACAAGAGATTTGTGAATTTTCAAATAATCTGAAAAATATGACAATCAAATCATATTTAGTTAAGCCTCTAATTAATTGCCTTGACCAAAAAAGAACAAAATTACATTAAATTCATCTACCCAAGGAAATCAGAGTGGGACCCATGACCACTCACTTCTCCCTTATTAGTGAGAAACAAGAATCCTCTCCCCCGCCCCAACCCATCTCTATTTGTGATTCCACAGTCCAGCCCCATTTTTTTTTTTTTTTCCCCCGGTACGTGGGCCTCTCACTGTTGTGGCCTCTCCTGTTGCGGAGCACAGGATCCGGACGCGCAGGCTCAGCGGCCATGGCTCACGGGCCCAGCCGCTTCGCGGCATGTGGGATCTTCCCGGACCAGGGCACGAACCCCTGTCCCCTGCATCAGCAGGCGGACTCTCAACCACTGCGCCACCAGGGAAGCCCCAGCCCCATTTCTTCTTTCCAAAATCCTTTCATCTCTATGTAAAGGAAGACATTAATTTTCAGCCTCATGGAAAGATAAACAAAAGGAAGAATGCATCTTGTCCCGGTCTTTAGGAATTTCAATGTAAAAATGCGTTCCATTTGTAGAACAAAGGCTTGTTATTTTCACCCCATCTTCAGGAATGGTGATTCCCAGAAAGGTCTGGAATTTTAACTTTTGGTTTCATGCTTGACATCTGGATGGGTTTGTTTATGTGTGACTGTTTCTCATCTTGGGAAGGTGGGAGTGGCGAGAGAAAGGCATTAAATACTCAACTCTTGCCTGCCCATCAGCACTGGCAGCAACCGGTGTCAATAAAGATAGTGGAAAATGAACTGTGACTCCAACATCTGTGAACCAGGTCTCCCTTGGAGCTGACGTGCAAGTTGCAGACAGGTAGATGGCGCCTTGCCTCTTCAGGCTGCAGTGGGGCAGAATAACTTCTTAGGGAAGGTAAACGGGCTTCCCAGGCATGAATATCATTCTACTCATTTTCTTCTGGAAACAGTGCTCCGAAAAAGGTTGATGAAGACGTCAGGATACCCAGTTATTTTAAAGCCATTTGGCAATTTTTTCTGTAGTCGTCCAAAAGGTCATTAGACTTGCCGACAGCCGATGTTGCATGCCAACTTGTTTGCAGAAGAACCCAATTATCACACACAAAAACCCTCCGGTTGCAGATCAGTTTACTCGCCTGGTAGCTTTCAGAAAAGAGAAAGAAACAGATGTTCCTCATGCTCTGACTTCAACAGGCCTCCAACCAACCCTTCCAGCAGCAGAGACCTGATCTCAGCCCAGTGGGCACCTTTGAACCAAAGTCCTGCGTCCCCTCTGGCATCTGGTCCACCCCATCCCCTCTGCCCCCAGCCTCCCAGGCCCAGTCAGTGCTCAGAGGAGCCAGGTCTCTTCTAACTTGTTTTCCTTTTTTAAAACAGAGAAGTTATTTTTTTTCTGGTTTTGAAAATAACCAAGAGCTGCAGTGCTAACTCTCAAGGTGAACTTGGCCTAAGGGAGGCGTAGTTGTGGACTCTGTGACCTGCCAGCTTGAGTGACAGGATGTTTACAGTCATCGGGAGACTCTGAGAATTGAAGGCCTCTGTAGATTTCTTGGTTTTTATGAATGTTTAAAAATACAGTGATTTTTTTAAAGGGCCTCATTTAGGAATCATCTATCTCATGTTTTCTAATCTGTATATTTAAACTTCTATGTCATTTATCAATACAGTAGAGGCACTAATGATGAATAATTATGAGTGTGGAACTGTAAAAGTTCAGAATATGTAGTCATTTACAGAGGCAGCACGGCACAGTGGTCAAGGCACAGACTCTGGAGCCAGCCTGCGTTTGAACCCTGGCTGTGTGACCTTGGACAACTGACAACCTCTCTGAGCCTCTTTTCCCTATTGTAAAAAGCACATGAGAAAGATCCTTCTTCATATGATTTTTGTGAGCATTAGAACAGTGGTGAATAGGTGAGAGCTAATGGTATTTACAGTGTTTTGGAAGCACAAATTTGAATCATGTGTGCCGTGGGATTGACATGCAATAGCTTATCCCCTGACCTGAGAGACAGGCTATTGCAGATCAGTGAGGAAAGAATGAATACATTAATAATGATGCTGGGACAGTTGGTGACCCCCATGGGAAGGCAATGAAAATAGAGCCCTGCTTCCCTACTTCTGTACACAAAAATCAATCATAGACAGAAATAAATTAAGGACTTAAACATGAAAGGTAAAACTTTACATTTTTTAGAAGAAAACATAAGAGAATATCATTTTGTCCTTAGAGTAGGAGACTTTTTTTTAAAGACAGAAACAGGTGAAACTATTTTTGAAAGCTATTAATAAATTCAGCACTTCTACTCATTAAGATACCATAAAATACTGAAAAGATAGGCACAACCTGGGAAAAGAGACCTGTGACATATTTAACTGACAAAAGATTCATGTCCAGAATAAAAGGGTGCCCATAAATCAAGAAGAAAAAAGCAAACAACCTAACAGAAAATTATCAAAAGATCTGAACAGGTATTTCACAGAAGAGAAGACAGGAAAGTTAATGAACATATGAAAGCACACTCAATACTGTTAGAAGACAAGACAATGCAAGTTAAAATCACAGTAAAATGCTATTTCACACCTACCAAGTTGATAAAATACCAAGCATGGCTAGAGGGCAATGATCGGGGACTCAGATGCACTGGTAGTGGGAAGTGCGTGGGTGTAACCATTTTGTAACACAACTAGGTATTGGCAAGTAGAGTTGAAAACCCACAACCCTACAGCCTAAGCCCACTCCTAAGAGTGGATCCCCAAATTTGCTGCATGTCACAATCAGCTGGCATGCTTTTAGAAATCCTGTGCCCAGGCCGCACCCAGATTAATTTAAATAAGAATCTCTGGGGGTGAGACCAAGGCATGAGTATTTTTTAAAACAGCCAGATGATTCCCATGTGCAGCCAAGCTCTCCAGCCAAGGGTACCTTCTGCCTATGACCTTCGGCTGCTCCTCAGAGGATGCTGAAGAGGAAGAGGCCCAGGTTTGATGAGACACCTGGAAGGCTACGAGCATGGTGAGCAAAGTCCCACACAAGCTTCCCTTCCACAGGCACTGCCTGCAGGAGAGGAGTCCTGTCCACTCTGGATTTCTACCTCTTGTGCCACATAAAAAGCCAAGTCCTCCAGCAGCCCATCTGGCCCAAGGCACAGCCGTGACCTCTTCCCCTACACCAACTGGGTAGCTGTGCTCAAACTGCACAGCTGAGGGTGTGGCTTTCTGTGCTGTGGAGCTGAAGGCTGGGCAGGAGTGGTGGGACTCCCAGGAGGTGGACTTTAGTCGGAGGTCTCTCAATTGGGGGCTGCCAGTGGACTGTCGCTGATGTTCCCTTTTATGACATCCATATAGCTGTAGGGTGACTGCTCGAACGAGGCAGGCCTCCTCAGCAAATAAGAGCTTCCTCATTATTTTGTAATAGTTGATATAAAAAATTGCGATTGAATTTGAAATCCAGTTGCATTATCAAGGGATTTTTCAACCTAACATTTGTCAATGAAAGAAAAGGAAGAGCTATTTGATTCTTTAAGTATCCTTCTTCAATTGTTATTACATGGTTTTAACATTTTTATTCCTAACCTTGAGAGTAATGGCTTTTGTCCATGAAGACTATCAAAAATTTAAAGAGATCATCATTTAAAATCCTGATCAGGGCTTCCCTGGTGGCGCAGTGGTTGAGAATCTGCCTGCTAATGCAGGGGACACGGGTTCAAGCCCTGGTCTGGGAAGATCCCACATGCCGCGGAGCAACTAGGTCCGTGAGCCACAACTACTGAGCCTGCGCGTCTGGAGCCTGTGCTCCACAACAAGAGAGGCCGCGATAGTGAGAGGCCCGCGCACCGCGATGAAGAGTGGCCCCCACTTGCCACAACTAGAGAAAGCCCTCGCACAGAAACGAAGACCCAACACAGCCAAAAGTAAATAAATTAAAAAGTGACTGTATCATTTAAAAAAAAAAAAAAAAAATCTTGATCAAAATTGCATGTAACTATTTCATGCATAAAACCTGATATTTTAGAAAAGTATGTTCAAGGAGGAAATCTCAAGTTTCTTTTTTTTAAAAAATGTGAAAAGAGTCTATATAGAAGTGTTATACTTTTTCCTAACATAATTATGTAATATTAAAAAAAATCACTTTCTTAACATAATTGTGAAACATAAAAATAGTTCTTTTTTCACCCGTACCTATAGAGATGCCCCCAAATCCCCTGCAGCTTACCCCAATATGCAGAACAAATACCATCTTTTTCGATGCACCATGACGGCTCGGGAAGCATAGCCTTAAAGAGAAATTTTGCATGAAAAGTATGTAAGAATGTATTTTATAGCAGCATTCTTTATAATAGTAAACAAACAGAAAACCACCCAAAAGATCGACAACAGAATGGATAAATGGTGGCGTGCTCATTCAATGGAATAGGACACAGTAGGGGTATCAGTGAACTACAGCAACATGTCACCATGAAGCAATCTCAAAAGCTTTATATTAAGCAAGGGGAAAAAAGCAAGTCATAGAGGAAAATGTACAAAGCTCAAAAATAGGCAAAACCAAACAATAAATTTGGGTGAGAGAGGATTAGTGATTTTTTTAAGGGAAAATACAGCCATTCACTCATTCAAGTCCACACAAACCTTGACACTTGCTGTTTTTTCTGCCTGGAATACTTTCCCCAGAGAGTGATTTGTTTTTTCCAAAATAAGGCACTACCTTATCTGTGAGGTCTTCCCAGATCAGCTGATAGAAAATTGTACAAGAGAAGGTGCAGCGCGGGGGCGTGCGCACACACAAACACACACACAGATCCATCCAGACATACCCCTGCTCACACCACACAAGGATACGCCTCATGTGCACACTCCATACCCACCTTATTTGACTTCATAGGATTCAACACCTGGCATATAGATTTATTTGTTTACTGTCTGTCCTTCCCACCCAAGGGAGCAGAAACTTATTTTGTTCACTACTATCTCTCCAGCACCTAGAACGGTGGTTGGCACATACTAGGAATTCAATAAAAATCATTGGATACAAATGGGGATTTACTTAGCAGTTACTTTATTCAGACTACCAAATTCTAGTGCAGGTACAAGATTTAAAGTCACCAACTTGGGTATGTAAAAATGAAACTATTTCGCAATAATTGCATTTTATTTGTTCTCAGCCCCCACTTTTCACTGGTTGAGAGAATCTAGAGCTTTCCATTTCGAGGTAAACCTTTCTTTTCTGGATTTTTCCTCTGGCTGTCCTTTGGATAAATGGTCAGTATAACATTTTACCCCACTCCGCATCCCTCTGCCTGGAGGTGAGCTTAGTTCCTGGGGCATGGAAGTTTACAGTGCAGTGTGAGGGGCCGGTCTTCTCCTCCATATGGGCCCATCACAGGCTGACATCTATGACAGTGTTCTTGTCCTGCTGGGTCTTTGTTCACAGGCATATCTGACCCCACTGCAGCCAAACCGCTGAAATAACAGAGTCGAAGCTTTCCTGTCTGCCTTGAGCATCCTCCTCTACCAATGAATCTCACTTGACTGAATATCCCTGAAGAGGTGAAACAAGCTCTTCCATCATACTCAATTCTTCCCCAATCTCTAAAAACTCAAAAAAAAATTTCTACCCAAATCTTGGCTCTGGCTCTATTACCAGAAGTTTTCAAAAATGGTTTTGCAAGTTTAAATAATGCTTTATTTACGTAATCCTTTGGGAAATCTGCAGAGGTATTTTTTTCTTTCCAACAGATGTTCACTACCTGCAACTCCCCCTTTTTTTTTTTCTTAAAGCACATTCTCTGCATTCAAAGACCTTATTCTTTTTTTTTTATTATTAATTAATTTATTTATTTTTGCTGTGTTGTGTCTTCGTTTCTGTGCGAGGGCTTTCTCTAGTTGTGGCAAGCAGGGGCCACTCTTCATTGCGGTGCGCAGGCCTCTCACTATCGCGGCCTCTCTTGTTGTGGAGCACAGGCTCCAGACGCGCAGGCTCAGTACTTGTGGCTCACGGGCCTAGTTGCTCCGCGGCATGTGGGATCCTCCCAGACCAGGGCTCGAACCCGTGTCCCCTGAATTAGCAGGCAGATTCTCAACCACTGCGCCACCAGGGAAGCCCGCCCCTTTTTGTTTTTAATGTAGCAATTTTTGATGGAAATATTTTTACCGGATATTTCACACCTTCCAAATTTATTCAATGTACAATCCAGAAGATAATGACCTGATTTTCAAAAGAAGGTCATGTCTTCAAGAATATTAATTATTATCCCATGCTATTCAGTAGCTCTGGGAGCTGTCATGGGTGAGAGAAATGGGCAGGGTAGCTTGGCTTCCACTACATCCTGGCGCATCTTCTCTTCTTTCTTCCATCAGCTACTCTCAAGGGCGCTAGCCTGTCAGTCAGAAGTGATGCTCATCACTCTTTCTGTCTATAGAAGGTTGGCCTTGCTTCTCCAGGTGTGGTCCTTGGACCAGCAGCATTAGCATCACCTAGGAGCTTTTAGAATCTTGGGCCCCTTCCCAGACCCACTGAAGCAGAGTCTGCATTTTATCAGGATCCCAAGGTGATTCGTGAGTTCGTTAAAGTTGGGGAAGCACTGCTCCAAATTCAGCCCTGCCCTCACTCCCAGGACATGTCAATTCTCAGGCTGAGGCCTGAGCTGCCTCTCCCCGCCACACACATGCAATCATGATTTAGATGACCTGTGGACTCACACTGGATCAACATTACTAGACAGAGAACAATTTCCTGTATAAGATGAGCTAGGACAATTGTCCCTAACCCAGAGTTTGGACTGACCTTGGGACAATAACTCAGGGAAGCAGCTAATAGGAAAAAGAACGTGGTGCAAAAAGCAGTCTGAGACACTTTTATGTACATAAACCCCAGCAGCTGTATTGCGATGGCAAATCATTGCAATCGTGTTTACAAACACACACACACACTTTGTCCAGCACATCCCCCAGGTTGTACTTTTGTGACTTATTTTTATCTACAAACATCTATTATGAGTTGATTTCACCTGAACTACAATTTTCCCTGGGTTAGTAAGATGAGTGTGGACTGGAAAAGACGGGGGCAGATAGCGTGAGATGAGTTGAGCTCTTCTCACCCCTGTGTGGATCCTATAACTACAGGTCAGGAGAAAGTATTCTGGAGCTAGACTGCCTGGGTTCAAGACCTTGCCCTGCTTGGGTCACTGAATAGTACAGTACAAGTTATTTCAGCTCTCTGCCTCAGTTTCCTCATTTAAAATATAGAGATGATCCTAATTGCTCACCTCTCTGGATGAGTGTAAGAATTATATAAATTAACACACAGAAAGTGTTTAGAACCATAACTGATACATAGTAAGTACTCAGTAAATCATTGTTGTTATCTCTAAACCCAAATAGCTACTTTAAGCTACTTTTATTTCCTCCTTAAGCCATTTTTAGCTGTGAGACCTTGATTCAATTTACTTACCGTCTCTGAGCCTCAGTTTCCTCATCAGTAAAAAGAGGATAAGCATAGTACTTACCTCACAGTGGAGCAAAAGTAAAAGGAGAAGACTTGTAAAGAAGCACCTAGCAGAGTACCTGGCACATTCAGGCTCTGAGCAAATCTTAGCTGCTTTCTCTCCTTTGCCATGAAAACAAATAGTCAATACAACTAAATAAGATGTGTTTTTGTTTTTTGTTTTTTTGTTGCGGTACGCGGGCCTCTCACTGCTGTGGCCTCTCCCATTGCAGAGCACAGGCTCTGGACGCGCAGGCTCAGTGGCCATGGCTCACGGGCCCAGCCACTCCGCGGCATGTGGGATCTTCCTGGATCGGGGCACAAACCCGTGTCCCCTGCATCGGCAGGCGGACTCTCAACCACTGCGCCACCAGGGAAGCCCCAAGATGTGTTATTTTACATGCAATTCACATTCAAGATACCAGTGACAGGAAAATTCTATTTACCCAGCTCAAATTCTCCTTCAATGATGCCCTCCCTCACCCACTCCCTCAGGGACCCCGTGACTCTCTATTCTGACCTGTCCTAAAGCACTTAGCCCACTGGGTCATGGCACATCTGCTTGTACGTACATGTCTTGAACTAGGCTGTGCACTGCTTAGGGGTAGGTATCATATTTTATTCATATCCACATCCCAATACCCCAGGCAGGGCCTTCCACAGAGCAGACAACATTTGTGGCATGGATGGGGGCATGCATTGGTGGGTGGGTGGGAAGGTAAGTGGATGGAGGAAAGCCTAGGGCAGCTCCAAGGCTCTTTTGCAACAGAAAGATGTAGAGGCCTGTGTGGCCCCCGTTGTTTCACAGCTGTGTTGGATGACTTGAGCCATACATGACTTGGTAAAGAGTGCATGACTCTATTACATTGTGAATAATGAACTCTTTCCAGCTAGGTGCATACACGGACAGAAAATAGCAGCAAGTTCTTACAGTTCAGGTAGTTTCAACTCTGTAGCTGAAGAGTACATATGTATTAGGGTTGTTCAGAGTTTATGCAGACCCTTTAGGATGGCGTCCTACTTCCTCTCTCATCTGGCCCCAACCTCCCTTCCCAGGCTTCCTTCTCGTCTCTCTCTTCACTGCCTGCTGAGAACTGGTCAGTCCAAGAACACTTTACGGATATCCCATCATAATCAACTGCCCCCTCTCTGCACACCCTCGGAAAACTACTGTGTTTTTTGTCTTTGCAACGTTATTTGTCCATTTTATAGATAAGGAAACTGAGGATTAGAGAGATTAATTTGCCCAAGCTCACAGAGTTAGTAAGTAGAAGCATCAGGATGTGAACCTGGGCTATCTAACTCCAGAGGAAATGTTCTTGAACACCATGCAAAGAGCAGGGATGTTTACTTATTTTAGCAAATATGTCAATAGTGCTCTGAAAAAAGGTGCTGATGTGCTGAACTGGCATCAGCCATTATAAAAAAGAATGAGTAATTGACACAAATCATAGCTCTTGGTTACTTCAGTGACTAATCTCTTTATTCAGATTACTATCATGATATATACATAAATATATATACATCAACATATTAACTGTCAATTTCAAATTTATAATCTGTGTTTCCCTGGGCCAGAATAAAGGCTGGAGTTCAAAGCAGGGTCAAATTAACAGTAATTATTATTCTTTTATGATCTTTATTTGCCGCTTGCTCTTATAGGACTTACAACCTACTGCCAAGCTTCCCCAGAATCTGTTTATTGTAGGGAACTCCTTGGAATATCACATACATTAAGGCCCTGTTGGTTACTAACATATGGTATGGACCTTCTCTCCATCTGTGTTCTGACACTTTGGATGAGGCTCGCTAATGCCACCTCTGCTATCGTGAGTAAGACAGCACCATATTTTCCCCATTTCACCAAAACCATCTTACAGTCCAAGTATAAAGCAAGAGAATGCCTGTCTCCTTTTATATTTCCCTTAGGACCCTAAACTCAAAACTAGTCTTAGATTGCCCTGGTATCCACAAGATTTTGACAAAACCATCTCTTTCTATTTTGACAAGACACACCTCTATCCTATGCAACCATTCCTTTGGCCCTGCCAAGGACCAACAGGGCACCCTCCCCTAGGGAAACCTTTTGAGGAGGTGGTAGAGTCTGCCCTTGGGTTTGCTACAGCAGAATGCCCAGGAATCCAACTGGCCCTAAGGTCCATGCTCAAGCTGCCAGTGCCTGGCCTTCACAGCCTCCAGGCTCTGTGTTCATTTTTCTAGTCAGGCCATGGTATAAACTGAATTGGTGACCTTACCCACCCACCCCAATTCATACATCGACGCCCTAGCCCCCAGTGTGACTGGCCTTTACAGAGATAATTAAGGTTAAATGAGGTCATAAGGGTGGGGCCCTAATCCCATAGTACTGGTGTTCTTAAAAGAAGAGGAAGAGACAGACGCCAGGGAGCTCCCTCTCTCTCTGCACGTGCACAGGGGGAAGGCTAAGTGAGGACACAGTGAGAAGGTGGGAAGAGAGGTTTCACCACAAACCAACCAACAGCACCTTGATCTTGGACACCCACCCTCCAGAACTTCAAGAAAATAGATTTCTGTTGTTTAAGCCACCCGGTCTGTGGTATTTTGTGATGACAGCCCTAGCAGACTAATATAGACCATAATAGTCCAAACAGGTCCGCTCAACCACTAATAGGAATCGCAATGCAGTAAAATTCCCCACACACTTTTTCAGGGAAAGACATTTCTGGGACACCTTTTGCCCCAATGATTATTCCTCACCCACTGATTTCTGTGTTTCAAGGAGAAGCTTCCCTTCCTGCTGACTTTAAGCATCCTGTGGAATAAAGATCATCTACAGGAAAGGCATCATCTAATCTCAACCACAGAGACTCCCTGAGGGATCAAGGAACACAGCCAGAGAGAATTTCACTCTCTGGGCATCTCTGCTCCTATGCAAAGAGGGGCTTATGCAGAAAGGATTTACCCACATAACAAAATTGCCATAAGGTAACTGCTAATGACATGGCTGCCGCTCCATGCAGAGCACCTGCCGCCACCTGACACAGCATAAAGCTCCACATTTTGGCAGCACTTCTTTGTCTAACACAAATGATCTTATTTTCACAAGCAGCTGGAACTGCCAAAAGCCCCAGTGAACAAACACAGTCTGGCAGATGCCACGATGGGGCTGAGAATATGAGTTCCTGGGATGGGAACTGGCAGGTTTACACACTTCCCCAGGTCCCAGCAGGCAGAGCACAGGCGACAGACACACACTGACCTGCATGTTAACGTCCCCAAAGTGCAGAGAACAGGACATGGGAGACGCAGGGGTGAAATTGGTATGAAAGTGCTTTAAGGTGAAACGAAATGCTTCTCACCGCTTTAACCACTGAGGAGATTTTCAGATTATTCAAAGGCAAAGGCAGCCTATAACAAGGTACAGGCACATAAAATATGTTTTTAACTGGAAAAGCCATCCAGGGCTGTCTAAATGCTTCATATGACAGAAATATTTACATTTACATAGAAGGAAGAAAAATGGTTAATTGGATTCTTTTGAATGAAGGACCATTAAAGTGTATTTTCACAATAATTGGTAGCTTCTTGCCCAGGGACACTTGCAGCTATAGGAGTCCCTCAGGAATGTGGGAAATCACCCCTTCTCCGGTGGCAGCCTCTTGGATACATCCTCTACACTGCCACCGTGCCCCTCAGAGAGCTTTATAAAATGCACAACTCTTCACATCCTCCCGAGGGTTGCTCTTTTTTGCCCTCAAAGTTATAGCTACAGTCGGGCTTCCCTGGTGGCGCAGTGGTTGAGAGTCCGCCTGCCGATGCAGGGGACGCGGGTTCGTGCCCTGGTCCGGGAAGATCCCACATGCCGCGGAGCGGCTGGGCCCATGAGCCATGGCTGCTGAGCCTGCGCGTCTGGAGCCTGTGCTCCGCAACGGGAGAGGCCACAACAGTGAGAGGCCCGCGTACCGCAAAAAAAAAAGTTATATCTACAGTCATCAGCATGGCCCATGCATGAGTCCCTTCATGATGGCCTTTGCCTACCCCTCTGCCATCATCTCCTGCCCTCAGACATCACCCCACACAATAAAGATCCCAAACTACTCACTCTCACGCTGTCTTCATCTCCATAACTTTGCATATACTCTTTCATCCTCTACTCTGCTGAGTGAATTATGACCCATTCTTCAACATATGGGTCAAATTTACCCTTCTTTTCAAAGCTTCCCTGATGCTTCTAGGCAGTATAACTTGCTCCTTCCCTTACATCCCCAGAATACTTGAGGAGTCCCTTTGACATGAGGTTTAATATTCCATTTTGTTAGGATGTCTTGATACATATTGAGATGATGGGCCCAGGTGGTAGGTACCATTGTTATTTTTCTTTGAGTCTCTTTAGTATCTCTAGGGCCAAGCATATTTAGCTGTTTGCCTAGAAAAATCTTTTGCTATTAAAATATGTGGAAACAGACAAACAAATGAAAAACACAAGGTGATTCATAAAATATCCTGAAGCATATGGAAAAGGTAATGTTCCCTAAAAATGTAGAAAAGTATACAACAAAACAACAAAAGAGGAAGGGAGGGAGGAAGGAAGGGAAGGAGGGAGGAAGGAAGGGAAGAAGGAAAAAAAGAGCAAAGAAAATTATAGAGGACATTAGCTTGATGTCTTCAAAAAAACATGGAGGGCATGACCTCCAGGAAACAGGATCAGGGAACCACAAGAACGGAAGAGGTGGTTGTGATGAAAGAAGAGACGTGACAGGAACTTGTGGAACTGGGGAAAAAAAAAAGCAAAAAGCAAGGAATTACAAAAGCAAAACCAAGACTAAATTAGAGCCATAAAAACCTCTTTCTTATTGTTCAGCTGTGTTTCCCCAGCTGGCACATCGGCCCTGGCTTCTTCCTCCTGCCCAGTCTAAGCTACAGGAGTCCCAGCAGATCTCCTGACTTAGCCCCACCCCTGCTAGGAATCTCTGTTATCTGGAAGAATCGCAGCTGAGGTAGAGCGTGGTAAGAAGAGCATTTAATTAGCCTTCTGGGGTAGGTAATCAGCTGCATCTTGGTCACTGGATGCTGAAAAGTTGAAGAAAATAAGTTATCAAAGAGAGAGAAAAGAAAAACAAAAATTAAAAGAGTAGTAAAAATAAGAGCAGAGACAAAGATTTGTTATCTTTACAAAATATGCATTTTGTGTTTTAAAGATAAGTTATGAGTCTGACTCCAAAAGTATAGGCCACAAAAGCAAAAGTAAACAAACTGCACCATATCAAACCAAAAATCTTCTGTACAGTAAAGGAAATCATCAACAAAATGAAGGGGCAACCTACTGAATGGGAGAAAATATTTGCAAATCATAGATGTGATAAGGAGTTAATATCGGAAATATATAAAGAACTCTCATAATTCAATAGCACAACAAAATCAATTAAGAAATAGGCAGAGGATCTAAATAGACATTTTTCCAAAGGAGACATACAAATGGCCAACAAGTACTGAGAAGATGCTCAGTACCACTAACCATCAGGGAAATGCAAATCAAAACCATAGTGAGATATCACCTGACACCTGTTAGAATGGCTATCATCAAAAGGACAAGAAATAACAAGGGTAGGCAAGGATGCGGGGCAAAGGGAACACTTGTGCACTGTTGTTGGGAATGTAAATTGATGCAGCAACTATGGAAAACAGTATGGAGGTTCCTCAAAAAATTAAAAATGGAACTACCGTATGATCTCACAATTCCACTTCTGGCTATTTATTGAAAGAAAATCAAAACACTAATTCAAAAAGGTATCTGGACTCCCATGTTCTCTGCAGCATTATTTATAATAGCCAAGATATGGAAACAATCTAAGTGTCCATCAATGGATATATGGATAAAGAAGATATGGCGCATAGATAGATAGATAGATATAGATAGATAGATAGATAGATAGATATAGATAGATATAGATAGATACTACTCAGCCATAAAAAGGAATGAAATCTTAGGAAATCTTGCCTCTTGAGAAAACATGGATGGACATTGAGGGTAAAATGCTAAGTGAAATATGGAACACGGAGAAAGACAAATATTGTATGATCTCACTTATATGTGAAATACTTTTAAAAAAACAAACAAGCTCATAGATAAAGAGAACAGATTGGTGGTTACCAGAGGTAGAGGGTGAGTGAAATGGGTGAAGAAGGTCAAAAAGTGTAAACTTCCAGTTATAAAATAAAGAAGTCCCGGAGAATGTAATGTATAGCACAGTGAGTACAGATAATAATACTGTATTGCATATTTGAAAGTTGCTAAGAGAGTAGATCTTAAAAGTTCCCATCACGGGAAAAAAATTTTTTGTAACTATGTATGAGGATGGAAGTTAACTATACTTGTTATTGCGATCATTTCGTAATCTATAAATATATAATATCGTTACATCATACACATGAAGCTAATATAATGCTATATGTCAATTATGCCTCAATACATTTTTTTTAAATAAAGGTAGGTTATATTTTTATGACAAACATCAGAAAATACCCCAAAAACAAATATTCAAAAGAAGTAAAAACTATCCTCAGATTATCACTAACATTGTAATCTATATTTTTCCAAAAATTACAGTGTTCATACTCTCATACACATACCCTACATCAATTCTGTAAGTTCCTGTTGAAGATATTCTGTTAGACCAAATAAATCTAGGTGCTATTGAAAGATAAACCCAGAAATCTGCATGTTAAAATGATAAAAGTGTATTGCTTTCTCAGATCACAGACCATCGCTGACAACAGAGAGATTCTGCTTTTCACTCCAGGGCTCCTTCCAGCTTGTGATGCCAGGATCTCGGAGGCAACATCTGTGATATGTCTCCAAGGTCACTATGGAAGGGGAAGAGGGCAAAGTGAGCTTCTGTGGGGACAGGCCTGCAAAAGGTGTGCATCACTTCTGCTCACATTCCATTGACTCCATTGACTGAAAGGGATGAGGATCTAAGATTTAGCTTTGTGCCCAACATAACAGGAGACACACAGAGGTTGGGGAGCATTAGCAGTCTTTGGGTTGTGTAGTGGTTTTAAAAGAAGCCCAGAAGTTGTCTGACGCTCCTCCCTTCAAAAGGTAGAGCCTAATTCCCCTACCCCTGAGTGTGGGCTCAAGTTCTAACAAATGCATATGATGATGTGTGACTTCTAAGACTGGGTCATAAAAGGCATTGTAGGGCTTCCCTGGTGGCGCAGTGGTTGAGAGTCCGTCTGCCAATGCAGGGGACGTGGGTTCGTGCCCCGGTCCGGGAAGATCCCACATGCCGCAGAGCAGCTGGGCCCGTGAGCCATGGCCGCTGAGCCTGCGCGTCCAGAGCCTGTGCTCCGCAACGGGAGAGGCCATAACAGTGAGAGGTCCACGTACCACAAAAAAAAAAAAAAAAGGCATTGTAGCTTCTTCCTTGCTTACTCGGTCTTTTCTCTTGAATCATTTACTCTGAGCAAATGCCAGCTGCCATGTCAGGAGGACACTCAAATGGTCCTATAGAGAGGTTAGGGTGATACAGAATTTAAGACTCCTGCCCATAGCCAGCAATAAATCGAGCCAGACTTCCTCCTAACAGCCACAGAGAGGGCCATCTTGGAATTCATCTTCTAGCCCCAGTCCAGCCTTCAGATGACGGCAGCCCCAGCCCACAACCTCATGAGAGGACCCCACCAGAAACACCCAGTAAAGCTGCTTGGATTCTGACCCCAAAAAACTGTGAGACAAACAATGTTTACTGTTTTAAGTCATTACGTTTTGGGTAATTTATTATGTAGCAATAGATAATCAGTGCAGCATGGATCCACACACATAGCATAAGACAAAGCAAAGTTATCTCTTTTTCACTAAGTGAGACTTTGGGACCAGACCCAATATGGAACCTTTAATGGAGACTCCGTGACTCTCTTGCTTACACTTGGCAGCTATGAGACTTAGGGACGATGCTGAGAGAGACACTTCCTCTATGCATTTCCTTGAGGCCCAAACTCATAGTCTAGCCCTCTAATTATTGCCAGTCAAATGGCCAGGTAAGGCCATTCCAAGGAAAACCGTGCCAAGTAAGAGCAAGGAAGAGGGAGGTGGAATCTGAATCTGATCAACAGGCCCATGGAGGTGGGAGGAGGGGACGAGGAAACAGCTTGTAAGAGGACACAGCCCCTCACCCTCTTCACAGAAGCAATCCCAGAAGAAAAGAGCAAATTTGCAGAAAAGGGAAAACTTTCCATTCTGACCTGGAATCCAAACTTCTTTCCTTGTCCCTCAAGATTCTCCACCTCCAAGTGCTCAGAGTTATTAAATATCTGTAATCAGATCCATTCATATTAGATTCCTCTGACCTGGGATGCAGCGGGGTTAATGCAAAGGAGCTTTATGCCTTCCCTGGAGGCCAAATGGTGTTATCTCCTGGCCTCCTAGGGCTATTGTTCTCTGCTTTTTACTAATAAAGGCTGGGGTCTGATTAATTCTATGACAGAATAACAGTTTCTAATAATAGCCTATCTTCTCAAGTTCATTTTCACTTAATAACATCATACTCTAGTACATAGAGTCACTCAAATGAATAATCAACTGAGTGTTTTCACACTTACACCTTGCTAAAGTGGCTTTAATGGGCAGGGTATTTAGCACAATAATTGTTTACATACAGCAACAAAAAATTGCATGAATTCGTTAATGTTTGTAATTTTTTTTCTAAATTAAAACTGTCCCCTTTTATTGAATTCTCACTAATTACTTTCATCTTGACAGATAGCTCATATTATGCTTTTGAATTATCAGCAAATTGATGAATCTGTGTAGCTTAAATGAAAGTAGTATTTCACCAGCAATAGCTATTTGACTATTGCCCAGCGGTCAATTTCATTCCTTGTTTAAAAGACTAACTTGCATGTTGGGCCCTTTTTTACATGTATGGATGGATGGATAGTAGAACAGGAGATAGATGGGTAGACAGACAGACAGACGGGGACAGGGAGAGAGAGAAAAAGAGAAAGGGAGAGAGAGCCACCCGGGTATACAGAAATGGAAGGCAAGGCTGAACCACACAGGAGACAAAAAGTCGTTACCACTTGATAGAAAGCACAACACACTGGAATCTGAGTCCTGGTTCTGTGCCCTGCTCCGGCACTTACAACTTTTTTGCCCAAAGCAAGTAACTGCAACCATTCTCAGGTCCATTTCCTCGTCTGTGGTAGGGGATACCACTGCCCCCTGTCCTGCCTGTGGTGTTGAAATATTTGAGTAGGCGACAGTGCTCTAGAATGACAATCAACAGTGTAAGAGATCATAAAGATGGGGAGAAAACTCCTCATGTGGCTGCCACCTTAATTCCTACCCCTCTATTTCCAAAATTGCTTATGCTGTTCTAATGGGCACAGCGGAGGCTTCTTGTAAGGATTCCAGTGTTTGGTTCCTTTGAAACACCGCCTCTCAGGGACTATGGCCAAGTACCTAGAGGAGCAGCCAGGGAGTATTTGTATCAGCACCTTATCATACTCCAAACACTTTGTTCTTGCCTACCCCAAACCTTCACTTCCAGAATGGACCCAAACTCCTGCTAAAATAAAAATTAGCATAAAAGTGACTTTAATATCACTGAGCACACAATAACCAAGACCCAAACTGTGATTAGATGTTCTGCTCTGCTTGGCCCTAAACTAAAACCACCAAACAAACAAAACTGTTCCCTCTCTCTCTTCCCTCCTTGCTCCTGGAGGGTTGGAGTGACCTTTGATGACCTCTGCCCTCCCTCTAGGACTAAGAATTTTAATCATGGCATCCCGAAGCCTCACTCAAAGCCATCGAGTTCTCCTCATTTTACAAAGCCCGCCTTGAGCTGTCGAGACAAGCACACAGTTATACGGCCCCTGGGATGCCCCCACTCCCACCTCCCCAAACACAGGATTGTGCAAAAGAGCATGTTTTTTGCCCATCTTTTCCCCTCATATCCTCTGTTAACCTGTGACACAGTATTTTGGTCAAAGCGTCAATGAATGAATCACAAATGGTGAGAGAGAGTTTCCACTTCACAAATAGTTTTCAGTGTGGGTGGTACCTTACCTTAGTAGATTTGTCAACTGCTTTTTCAAGCTCGGGAATCATGGAAACCTTTGCAGCACTGCATAGAGCTCAAGAAAAATTAGCCGAGAAACCATTAATGTGATATAAAAATGCACATGTGCCCTGGGCCAACGGAGGCGAAGGCAGACGTGTAATGCTAATAAGATGATTCACAGGCACTTCTGGGTCCTCTAAGGATGCCCAGGACCCAGAAATAGTTGTATCATCTTTGCAGCCGTTTGTATCAACAAAATACATTTTTCATTGGCCATGAAACAACAACAAAAATGCTCAGAGATAATCTCCAACATCTATTAATCCAGTCTGAATTTTAGGGGAGCCAGGGAAGGATTCTACGGAAACGTGGGTTTTTATCACCTCTAGGCAACTGAATGAACACACTCATCACTTTAAGACTCTTTTCCACAAGCCCACAAGTGCCATCCTCTCTGCCAGGAAAACCTAAGCATCCATGCTCACTCGTCCCCTCTAGATCTTCACTCTTATGCCTCCCTCAGTGGCCACCAGAAAATACATTTATTGGAAGCCACATCAAAACCAGATGGCTCGTCATGGATTTGGGGAGCCTGGCTTCAGCCCACTGTTGCTGTGACTTTCATGACTTTTTATCAGCATTGCCACCACTGCCACCCCAGATGATTAATTAAGAGAAACCAGATCTATTACTATCGCACCAAGTGGTGGATCCAAATAATTCTGAGAGTCCTAGATGGGTGAGTATGTCATAGTTTAGAATCAGGATAGGAGTGGGGTTTTGCTTATTTTCTTATTCTAAGGAAAAGCAAGCTCTCAGTTGCCGGCCTCCAGCCCAGATTCATGGTCAAAGACCTGGGCTTTGTGGCCTTAAGCTTTCTCCACCTCCACTCCTCCCTTCCAAACTACATGATGCAGACTCTGCTGATGTCCGTGGAAGATGCTGTGATGTACAGCCCAGATCTCCCTTCAGGAATGAAGGGCTCATTTTCCTGGCTGTTCAGTGGGCAGCTGGCCAACAGCGCTTAGCTCTGAGCCCTCTCGGGGAATTGCCTTGGCTGAAGGGAGCCACCTTGCCCAGGGCAGCCCTCATCCAATGACTGGTCCACAGGGGGATATAAAGACCCTTCCCCTTTGCCCCAACTCAGGACAACTCTGAAGAGCCATCCTTCCTTCAAAGCTCCCTGAGGGGTCAGCTGCACCTTCCTTAGAACTGCATCACAGCCAAACAAACTTCTCCCTCTGCCCACGCCTGCTTTCTTCCATCCCCTGCAGGTGTTGATCCCAAGAAAACTTCCTATAATATTTCTTGCATACTAATCTCTTATCCCAGAGTCTACTTCCTGGAATCCAACCTGTGGCTATCCCCATGTCCCTTGGCCCACCTCCATTTTGACTTAAGCTGAGGCTGAGAATCTGGTGACTGACAGCGTCCAACCTCGAGCACCTGCATTTCTTGGCATCTCTGCCTGGGGCTTTCTTAGCAAAATGGTACAACTGGGGAGTGTGGAAGTTAACACCCCTGGAAGGACCCAGGATAAACGCCCACCTTCCCATATTTGGGTGGCACAGTTCTGAGGCATATTCCACAGTTTCTCCAGAGTCCCTGGGATCTGAGTCTCCACTCAGATGGCCCCCAGCCACCTCACCTGTGGACACATTGTTGGCTTTCTCCTTCTTTGTCTCACTGCTTCACTCCCTGCTTCTCTTCCCGGGATCACCTCCCAATAAGCCACTAGCACCCAGGTTCCTGCCTCAGAGTCCACCTCTGGGTGAGATGTGCTTATTTCTTTCCCTTTCTAAGCTGGAAACTCATCTTCCTGGGGGCAGAACCAAGGGGGCACTTGCAGGAAGGGGGCCATGAGTCACGATGAGTGTGAGTGTCAGGACAGCTGTGGAAGATGCTAAGGACACAAGCTAGATCCTCCACAATGCCTGGCTAGTGTCGACGTATTTTATGATAAAATTTATTAAGAGAAGGTAGGCTTAGATGTCACCCTTCCCCCATCTTCCTGTGTGGGAACTCCCCAGGTGCTCCAGAGACTGGATGACAACAATGGCTGTCGCTTACCAAGCCCTGTGCCGATTCAGGGAGGAGCATTGGGCAGGATCTCACTCATCCTTCAAGGTCGATAAAATCATTGACTCAGTTATGAAAACTGAGACTGAGAATGGTGAGTGATTTCCATGGTCTCACCATTAATCACCTAAGAGCCAGGATTCAAATCCAGAGCAGATCACTTCAAACTGCTAATTCCTAATCAGGGTGTAAGAGGCCACTGAAATATGCATGTGCCCAGCCAGGCGAATGCTGGGCAGCTTGGGGTCAGTGATTTGAAGAGGAGAAATGAATTGGTCTTTGTGTATTTCAGGGATACCTACGAGAGCATGCAGGAAAAGGGCTAACAGGGTCCGGAAAGCTCTAAAAGCAAAAATATACTGAGGAGGGTAGAGAATGAGAAAAGAGATAAAATAACCACATCATCTTCCAGGTCAGCAGGGAACCCTTGAGAAATGAGCTTGGTGACAGTCCGAGCAGGCTGAATATGATCTGTCCTGAGGAGGGCCTCTGGTTTCGATAGTGTGCCCCCAGATGTCACTTTTCAACCAATATTTATTGAGCGCTCTTGAACTGGAGACGTGGAAATAAGCAGAAAAGGCAAGTGCCCTGCCCCCAGAAAGCGAATCTACTAGTCAGGGGAAACTGATGAGAAATAAATAAATTGATATATTATAGATGTCCGAGAGTAATAAGAACTATGAACAAATTAAAGTCGGGGTGTGTTCACAGTTGATAATGGCAGGTGCAATCTTAGATGAGTCAGCAGAGAGGCCTCTGGGGAAGGTCACATTGAGGGAGATAGATGAACAGGAGGCAAAGCATCCAGGGGAGGGAGCAGCAGGTACCAAGGCCCTGTGCAGGGCTGGGGAGCAGCAAGCAGGCCAGCGTTGGGGTGCAGAGGAAGCAAGGGAGACGTCAGTGAGAGAGGAGGCGAACCGAACGGAGACATTTTCTTGTGGCCAATAACATCCAGGCCTGGGAAAGTTTAAAGCTCTCCCCCAAGTTCCTGTGGGCCTAGCACTCCCCACGTCCTGCTGCTCCAGCCCCTTCATCATCCTCCTTTACTGTGTTGGGTTCACCTGGTGACAACCAAGAGTTAACCTATCACAGCTTTTTTTTTTTTTTTTTTTTTTTTTTTTTTTTGTTTGTTGTGCCCCTCCTTTTTTTGCCCCCCCCCTTCGGGCGCCGCCCCCCCCCGGCCGCCCCCCCCGCCCGCTCCGGCGGCGCGCCCCCCCCC